>NW_006399757.1:36784300-36798848 GCF_000299155.1 Elephantulus edwardii | reverse complement strand
TTTCAGGGTGAAGATCTTCTCTCACTACTCTAAAGGGCCCCTTTGGCAGTAGGAAACCCTTTTAAAGACTCACCTGATTAAGTCAGCCTCACCCAGGAGAAAATCCGTTTTTTGTTAACTCAAAATTAGGGACCTCACATGTGCCATCCAGCAAAATGAAATCATGAGAATGGTACCTCAGCATAGACGTGAATCTATCACATGCTCCCAAGGAGAGACTATGCACAGTGTAGAGTCAGGACAGGTAGCCCTGGTGACACAGTAGTTAAGCACTTGGCTGCTGCCTGAAAGCCTGGGGATGGTCTGAACCCATCAACCGCTCCTCAGGTGGAAGATGTGGCACTGTGCTCCTGTAACGATTACAGCCTTGGAAACTGTAAGACAGTTCTGCTCTGGCCCGTGGGGTCACTGTGAGTTAGAACTGACTCAACGGCAATGGGTATGAAGAGGCAGCAACCTGGAGGCCAACAGAGAACTTGACTCTCAACAATAACTGTGTGGATGAGAGCGAATGAATGAATGAATGGCTCACCTGTGCAGACAGATGGGAGGAGAGAGGTTTGAAAGTTCTCTACGGGATCACAAGCTAAGTATCCAGTTTGACACATCCTGGATCATTTCACTCTTTAAGAAACAGTTGTAGTTATTGTTGTTGTTGTTGATTGCCATCGGGTTGAGTATGACTCGAAGTGACTCTATGAATAAAAGGCCTGAAGCCTTTCTGTAACTGTGATCATTTATCAAACTTCATAGAGTTTCCAGAGGCATCTTGTTTAGGAAGTGGAGGTATCTGACAATGGAAAAATTGATATAGAAGTTTAAATGTGTGATTTGTTCTCCAAAGCTGAAAGTAGAGATAAATAACAATAATCTAGACAACAAAGTCTGATGGCAGTAATTTCTTCATGGGCCAGCAAATGTTCATTCCAAATTGCATTTCTCCTCCTCTTCCTGTCACCAGGCTGGGAGGACTCACATCGTTCCTTCTGAAGGCCCTCTCACAGAGCCTTGCTCTGTTGTCTCAGAGAAAGACATTCAGAAAGCTCACATGGGCTCGCAGCCCACACTGCTCAAGGTCCATGAAAAAAAAACAACACAGGGCCTCAGCCCATTCACGCCATGAATCCTCTTTTCAGCCCATACAATTGCGCTCATCCACGACCTCATTGTTACTCTTGAGTTTCACATGGACCTGGAGTTCGAACAGGGGTTGAGTCACATAAGAAACAGGGAGGGAATGACCTTCCCAGCCTGGAGCTGGGGAAAACTCTGCCTTGCCCAACCAGAAGAACAGGATTTCCATTTCTTTCTGAGATGTCTTTCGCTGGTATGTGTAGTCATTCCTTCAGTGTTTTCTGAAGACCTGTAGTGGGCCTGTAATGGACATTCTATCTAGATGCCAAGGATATAGCAGTATAAAAATTTTGTTTTCAATGTCATTGTCTCCAAGGAGCTTGTATTTAGTGAGAAGTTAAACTGTAAACATGGTAAGTCAGTAAATTATATGGTGTGTTCGGTGGTGGTAAACTACATGGAGAAAAGCTGTGAGTTACACTCAACTTGATGCAGTGGGTGTCTCGGTAAAGTGCAGCCAGAATACTCCTTTGAAATGAGGACGGTGAGCCTTCGTCTTGCACGCTTTGAGCATGGTTTTAGGAGGGGCCAATCCCCCCAAAAAGGCCACCATGCTTGGTAAAGCAGAGGACCAGGGGGAAAGAAGAAGACCCTCAATGAGCAGCTGCGGTAATGGGTTCAGCTAACACGGCAGCCCTCGTGAGGTTGATGGACAACACGGCAGTGTTTTGTTCTGCTGTACATCGGGTCACTACGAGTCAGAACCAACCCAATGGCACCAAACATCTACTGACGAGGCTAACTGGGAAGGTTTCCTTCAGAAATGACAGTTCAAGTGAGCCTGAACAAAGGGTCAGTCTTCCAAAGAACAGTGCTAAGGAGAGCATTCCAGGCAATGGAAATAGCATGTGCAAGCACTCTGGGGTGAGCAACTCCAGAGTGGGTCTGAGAACCAAAGAAAATGCCTCATGAGTCCAAATATCAATTAGAAACGTTGGTATGTCTTGCTTAGGTACTCAGGACTATGAAGGGTCTGTGCAGAAGGGAAGCCCAGCGAAAAGTGGTCTGTATCAGTAGTTCCTGCACTCAGATGAACGTCACAGGATATCAATAAACATTTTCAAATGGTCTCAATATTTTAACAGATTTATATCTGAACATATAGACAGTTCTGGTGGCATAGTCCACAGAGAGTTGTGCTGTTCATCCTTTCTGGTGGTTCAAATCCATCAGCAGCTCTGTGGGGGAAAGATGGACAGCCTTCTCCCACGTGACTCACAGCATCTGGAACCTGCGGTAGGGCCAGCTCCGAGTCACCTTTGACTCTCTCACAATGAGAGTAGGAGAGAAGGTCTGAAAATGCGATGAGTGAAATATGAGAACTCATTGTTAATTTTTCAGTCCATCAGAGACACATTTCTGCTTAAAAACAGAGAAAGAAGGCAATACTACTACATTCCTTTCAGTAGGCTGCTAACCAGATCGTTGGCAATTAGATTAAGCCCAGGGATTCTGCAAGAGGAAGACCTGAAGATATGGTCTCTTGAATAGTTAGCCTAGAAAACCCCACGGTTTGTTCTGCTCTGGCACACAAGGTCACTATACCTAAAAATATTGAATAAAAAAAGTATTGTCAAATACGTAACATTTCTTTCAGTTAGTTTTCAAATACAAAGGAATTCTATACCTTTTTTTAGCTTAAGTTTTTCAGTTAAAATGGAAACTCAAAACCCACAGGATTGCCAATGAAAGGTTGCCTTTGTCATACATTTTTTTCCAAATAGTATAACTTACTTTTCCTATGCCAACTAGTGTGAGAAATGGATAATTATGACCTTATGAAATCCTACTAAAGGAAAGATTTTACCTATTCTTCTCAAGATAGTAGAAAAAAATAATGCCACATGCTAGAGGACACACAAATCTCTGCAAGGTGCAAACAGCAAACTCAGTGGACTTTTAACTAATAGTTTGGAGGTCCAGTCTACTAAAGACACCTCAGAAGTTTCCTTCCCAGCCCAAACATCTATTTTCACAACTCAGCCATTGAAAATGCGACAAACATAGTTTTACTCTGACCTACATGGGAATGCCATCAGTCAGAACAACTTAACAGCAACTGGTAAATTCAACTCAAATAGGTAAATAGCTACAGAGGAAAAGAAAATCCTTCTTCAGGAAGTTCTAAACTAACATCCGCAACATCTTCTCAACTCACAGTACCCCTGTTGTTTTTCTATAAACTATTTTTGGAAATCTCACTTCTACCCTCCCCAAGGAGTACCTGACACCAACTTGAATGAAATTCCCTCTCCCAGGAATTGAAATTACATTAAAAGATTTTATAGACTCAGCGTAAGGGTGGGGAGGGGAGAAATAAGGGACACATCCACCCAGAAGCTCTAGGCAATCAACCACATTCTACCATACAGTTTGAGAAATGAGAAAACACTCAATCCACAACCATGAATGAACTCTTCTTGTGAATCCGATCTGGGAAGTCAAGACTGCCACATTGTGCAGCTCTGATGACTTAATGGGTAAGGAGTTGTGTTACCAACTCAAAAGCATGCAGCTCAAATCCACCAGCTGCTCTGTGGAAGAAAGATAGACAATCTCCGCTTATGTCATTTACAGCATCTGAAAACCCACTGGAGGGTCAGCTACGAGTCAGTTCCAACTCAATGGCAATGAAAGAAGACTATGCGGTCTCTAATCTTTCAACTCTTTGTCTGATGATGTCATCAGACAGTTAGTGCCATCATGGAGAGGTTCTGCCAGTAATCCTGGATGAACTTGGACAAGCAATTCCCTCTTCTGGGCTATTTTCTCACCTACTAGACGAAATCAAGTGACTCTTCTAGTTCTAAGGGTGAAAGATTGGCGATTGGGAGGTACATGTAAATATCCTACCTCTTCTCCCTAAATCGGGCAGAGGAATCTCTTAGATGATGCCATTTGCCCATCAGCAACTTCTAAATATCCCATGAATATACATGACCTGTTTCCAAACACACAACCACCTCCCTTCGGAAGACCCTGCCCACTCCTTATGAGCAGGAAGGATCTGCAGGAAGCCCTGAAACCTGCCCCACCCCCAGCCCTTGGCCACCTGTTACCAGGATCCAGGGAGCTAACAAAAGTCATGCCAGGCATGGACTCTGAGTCCAGCTTCAGCTCTTCTAGTGCATTCCTGCTGCTTTCCCAGAGGCTCAGGAAGCCACATTCATAGCAAATGGGCAGCCTTTGATGCATGAGGCATAGCTCAGGACTTAGTGGAGAAGGAAATAGGGCCCCCTTCTGAGCCATTCCTCCCCCAGGTTTCCTGCTGTGCCGTGTGCTAAGTGCCAGACGGGACCTTCCACTGTTGGAACTGGAGGCCCACAGCCCACCCTCCCCTCACAGAGCTGCAGTTTCACACAATTCAGAGACTTCCCCTCTCCTCTCCTGTCTTCCTTCCTAAGTTGACCCACTGCCACCCTTGAAGCTCATAAAATGTCATTTCATGAAATTGTTCTTTCACTCATGCAAAAAAGACACACTTCATGTTCATTAATGTGAAAGACAAAGAAAACAAATCAAGTCTTTTGTTTAGCTGCGCTGTTGGTTTTTAAAAGAATAACAATATAGTTCCTAAAAAAATCCCATTTTTTTAATGACCTTATTGTTGTTGTTGTGTGCCTTCGAGTCAGAGCTGACCCATAGCTGACCCTCCAGTGGGTTTTCAGAGATGGTAAATCACACGGGACGAGACTGCTCATCCTCGTTTCATAGATCAGCTGGTGCATTCAAACCCCGTGTCTTTGGAATTGCAGCATAGCTTCTTACACTAGGCCACACAGGGCCCCCAGGTACCTAGAACCTAGGTACCCTTCACACTTTTCTCTTTCTCTTTGGTCCACATGCTCTGTGACCTTTGAAGTTACCTGCTGAAGAGCCTGAAGAAGTTAAGAGGGAAGAAGAGAAACATGAAGCCTTGGCTTCCATGTCCCACTTCCTCTGGCTTCTCTCTCTCACTGGCCAGCTCATCTCCAGCTGGCCACCCACTCCCCAAATCCATAGCACTCCTTTCCTTTTTAATATGTACTAGCCTCAGCTGACATGCTACTCCCTCCAAGCCTGTCTCTGCAAGCTGAGCTCTCTCCTGAGAAGAAAGCTACCTTTCCTGCCCTCATCTGATAGTTTGAAGGCCTCCTAATTCCTTCCACAGGCTCAGACAGATTGGATCATCCCTCTACCAAATCAGAATCTGTTGCCCAGTTTTCGGGACCTTATCCTTAAGTTCAGTCACCATACATCACCAGGTTAGGCCCTTTCTGTCCTTGACTCCTGACCTAGGCGCTGAGCCCTGGGATATCATCTCCAAGACGCCTCTGACTTCTGTCCTGTTAGGTCCTCATGTCCTCTCACCTGAACTTCTCCAACAACCTCACAGCTGAAGAACTTTTTGACCAAGTCACTTCTTAAATGTAAATTATTCTTACCTGAAAACATGACTATAAGGATGCCCACCTTGAAAAGCCCTAGTGATACAGAGTATTAAGTGCTGGGTTGCTAATAGAAGGTGGGAAGTTAGCCATTAACTGTGGTAACATGCAAAAATTACATCACTCAGCACATTTCTTGCAATTGTTATTAGGTCAATTCGACTTCAGGACTCAGTGACCCCTATGAGCAACACATCTGAACTCTGCTCTATCCGGCACCGTCCGCACCATCTCAGCTATGCGTGAACCCATTGTTACAATCACTGGTCAATCCATCTTTTAAGGGTCTTTCTTTCTCTGAGCCTCCACCTTACCTAGCATGATGTCTTTTTCCAAGGACTGGTCCCTCCTGGCAATGCGCCCAAAGTAGGTGAGGTGAAGTTTCACCATCTTTGCCACTAAGAAGCACCTTGATTGCATGTGTGGGAAAAGTGTTAATTTATCTCTTTCCTTCCGCCCGTCTTTGGTCCTATTCTCCCTCTGTGACTTATCAACTAGAGGTAAATCAGAGGCCTATTCATAGTTTGCCAAACACCCCCTGCAATTATCTGCTTTCCACAATCTGGCTACAAAAGCAATGAGTGTCAAGGGAGCTCTGGTGGCCTAGTGGCAAGAAGCTGCACTGCAATCCTAGAGGCGTGCGGTTTGAATTCACCAGATCCTCAGCTGGAGAAGGAGAAAGAAAAAGAAAAACATTGAAAATACTGAGTGTCTTCCCTGCCCCACACCTGAAACCAAGTTGATACTGTATAAAATTAACTTAACCTAAAATACTCAGATTGGGAGGATACCTATATTTTTTTTTTTTAAAAAAAAGACAATTACGATGTTTCAAAACATGTCTCAGGAAGTTTTTATAAAACAAAGTAGAAAGAACCCATTCTTAGTAGGTATTATCCTTCTTCCTACTCTGCTTGTCTATTTTCACTTAGAAAAACACGTTCCCTCTAGCAATGAACCATATCTTTATATTTTCTATGTGCAGCACTTGAACAAGAAAATGCTCTTGACCTCTCTTCTCATGCTTTTTTATTTCTATCATTTCTTCAGTAGTGAAAAAAATCAGAATTGCCTAATCACATAAACTCACATAAATCTTGTCTTTTCAGACTGCTTTATATAAAAAAACAGAGGTCAGACTTTATGACAATTGTCTTGCTGACATCAACTTGGGCCCAGGGCCTCAATGGTAAAATGAAGCCCAATCTTGAAATAAAACTCGTAACTCAAACTGAGTTGTCCTGGTAATTGCTTGAATTTCTATTTCTTCCCAGAAAACAGCTTTCAGATCAATAAGGGAAAAATCAATTAATAGGAAAAAGCGTAAATGGCCCTGGAGGGTCTTCAGGTGTAGACTCAGCCAGACTGTCCGCGTTGAACCCCGCCTCTGGGTGTCCCTCACCAGCTGAAGGGCCCGAGCTCTAGGGCTGCTTCTATCTCAGAGCCTGAGTTTGTTTGTTCATCTGCGGTTGTTGTGAGGATTAAATGAATCAATACAAGAAAAGCAGTTAGGACAGTGCCTGGCACATACTATGTGCTCAGTGAAAATAGGAATCATTACAAATACACTCTTTTGTTGTGCTTCTAGTAGGTAAGGAGTTAAACCACCAACCCAAAGGCAGGCAGTTCAAATCCACTAGCTGCTCCACAGGAGAAATATGGGCAAGCTCCTCCCATATGGTTCACAGGTTTTGAAAAGCCGTTGGAGGGTCACTTATGACTTGGTCCACCTCAACAGCAATGAGTTTTTTGTTGTTTGGGGTTTTTTTGTTTGTTTATTTTACTTCATTGCTGTGTTTGTTTGTTTGTTTGTTTGTTTTACAAATGGAAAGGTTGTGTCCACTCTGCCTCAAACAAGTTTATTGGTGTTATTTATTTTCCTAGAAGCATATGCTTATTTCATATTGCTGTCACATTTTGGCAATTCTCACAGTATTTTAAAACTTTCAATTACGTAGGCTATTACATATTACAATTGCATATTACAATGCTAATACATATTCTACATGCTACTTCCTGAAATGGTATGTTATTGTCTGATTCTTTTTGGAATAATAACTCAGTGCATTTCTTCCATCTTTTTGATGCTTTCTACATTATTTAATATTTTTTCTAAAGAATCTTTCAGTCTTGCTAGTTGAGGCTTGCCTCCTTTCTTCAGTGTTTGGCCTTTAAGAATGCAAAATGGGTTCTTCCCTTTCCTTTTTCTCACTCCAGGTCATTGCACACATCCAAGTCAAGGTGTTGGATCTTGACTAAGAGCAGAGAATTTCAGAAAGATGTTTGTTTGAATTGTATTGACTATACAAAGTGAAGCTTTGGCTCTGTGGATCACAATACGTTATGTATAACTTTGAGAAGAATGTGAACTCCAGAACACTTAATTGTGCTCATCTAGAACCTGTTCATAGACCAAGATGCAGTGTTAGACCTGAGCGAAGGAACTCTTCATGGTTTAAAATTAGGGGAGCTGTGCGTCAGGGTTGTACACTTTCCCCAATCTGGACATTGAGCAAATAATCCAAGAAACTGGATTATATGAAGTAGAATGTGACATCAGGACGAGAGGAAAGCTCAGCAACAACCAATATTATGCAGGTGGCCCAACCTCACTTTCAGAATGTGAAGAACTTGAAGCACTTTTCAAGAAAATCAAAGACTACAGTCTTCAGTATGGACCACAGCTCAACATTAAGAAAACAAAACTCCTCACTATTGGACCAATGAACAGCATCATGGTAACAAGTGAAAAGGATACAATTGTTTGTTGTATCTGAAACTGAAAATAACCTAAATAATCAGCAATGTCTCCTTATCTGACATAAGGATATGTTTGGGGAGAAGGTAGGTCTTCGCTACTCAAACCCAGGTGAGAGTTGGAGTTTTTCAATTTCTTCCAACAATGAAATTTTAGATGTCTTTTATTTGCGGGGAGAAGGTAAAGGCAGAGAAAAAGCACAAGGTGTGTACGTCAAAGTCAGATCAGTACAGCACAAATGCATTGTTGTTAGGTCTATTTAACCCATGTAGACAGCAAATCAGCAACCTCTGAGAGTCCAAGCCCAGTTTTTGCTCTGATCTAGAAATTCCAGAACTTTAATGTGTGAATGATTCATCTAGAATTCTTGTTCAAATGCAGGCTGACTCTTGAGGTCTAGGCAAGAGCCCTTAGGATGTTGCGTTTCTGACTGCGTGTGATGCAGGTGCTTCCAGTCTATGAATCACACCTGGAGTTGGAAGGATCTGATCAAGCCACATCTACAGCCTCAATGCAATGCCCCTCATTTGTCAGATAGTGTGGTTGGTTAGGGTTTGTGGCCCTGGTTTCTCTAGGACCCTCCCCGTTCTAGTTCCATAAATCCCACATCTCAGGAAAGCTCTGAGTCCCAGGCAAGCCAGATCAGGGTGATGTAACTCAGAGGCCTGAAATGTAACATGAATAGATAAAGAGGCTGATTGATCAACGGAAAATCATAGAACTTGCTAATCAGACCGCATTCAAGAGTCTCTATCATAAGGGAGCTCTGGTGGCCTAGAGGCAAGAAGCTGCACTGCATTCCCAGTGGGACATGGTTCAAATCCACCAGATGCTCTGCTGGAGAAGGAGAGACAATATCCTTCTGTACCAGTCAGATGCGATTTGATGGTACACACACAAGACATAATAATAAGATAAAATATAATTTAAAAAATAAAAACTGGGTCCCTCGTACCTTTTTCTAAGACTCCTCTGAGTGATCTTGAACCTCCAAACTTTCAGTTCATAATCAGGGCCAAACCGAACCAAACTGAAGAGCAAGTCAGTTTCAACTCAGAGCCATCCCACGAGACAGCGTATAATAGCTCAGCCCTTTAAGGTTCACACAGCTGCAGACCTTCAGGAAGCGGCCTGGCACAGCTTCCTCCCATGGAGCAGCCGGAGGCTTCAAACCACCGATCGTTAGGTTGGCAGGCTGGAGTTTTAGCCACTGCACCACCTAGACTCCTCCCTTGTATCACCAAGAGGAGTTTTCTTACTTTTTCTACTGCTTTGAAAAGAAAACATAGACTCTTCTCCCTAACGGGATCTCATAAACCTGAAATGATATGTTTCCCGCATGAGTTGGCATACGATAGGTGTAGGAAGATGTTTGAAGATGGTACACGGCCAAGGTAACTTCTAATTGGCATTCCCAAGGATTTCATTTTTTCCTTTTAACTATAACATTGTGCAAGAAAGGTATAGAATTCCTTTGTATTTCAGAACTAATTGAAAGGAGTGTTATTGTTGCTTTTAGGTGGCATCAACTTGATTTTGACTCACAGTAACCCCATGAGGGTGGCACAGCCCCTGTGCAGCTGAGCTGCCAACCCACAGGCTGCTCTTCATCTCAGTTATTTGAATCCACCAATGACTTTGCAGAAGGAAGATAGTTTTCTCCAGTTATTATCTGCAGCCTCAGAAACCCAATGGAAGGCTGCTAGGAGTCAAAACCTCTTTAATGAGGTCTTAGTGTGTGGTGTTGCTATTGTTGTTGTTGTTTGAGGGACCCAATATGAGAAAGTGGAACTGCTCCATGGGATTTTCTAGGCTGTAATATTTATGGGAGCCAGTCATTAGCTCTTTCTCCTGCAGAGCCACCAGGGAGCTTCAAACCACCAACCTTGCAGTTAGCAGCCACGTGTTTAACATTTGCACCACTCTGGCTCTTCAGAAGCAAGATTAAAATGCTTTAACAAGAGGGCAGAGGACTCTACATAGCCGCTGGAGACCTTGAAAGGCCCAAAGTATCCTAGGGTCCATCTCTACTAATGAGAAGCCCCAGCCCCACCACAAAGGCTGCCAACCTGCATGCTCCAGGTCAGATCCTTTCAAAGGAGCTGTGATCACACAACTCCCACTTCCCGTAGCACCTACTTCCTACCACCTGGGGTGGGGGGTGGCTTACAGAGACATATGAAGAGAAAGAACCCAGCAGCAAATTCATCTCAAGTAATCTGCTCATGTGTCCCCTTTCCCTAACATGTTGTGTTGTTTTTGTTGTTGTTTGATTGTCGTCAAGTCGAGCACGACTCACAGCGACCCTGTGAGCAAAAGGCCCAAAGCCCCTCGTCGCCATTTATCAAAGTTTCCAGAGTTTCCAGAGGCATGCTGTTTAGGAAGTGGATGCCACTCCTGCTTCCAGTTCCCTAATATACAGACATCTAAACAAACACGCATACTTACAGATCTGTATCAACCTACAGATATACATCTATCTGCGTATAGACAGACATGTATCTGCATATAGATAAATATTGTTGTTGTTGATGCTGTTGTTAGGTGCGATCAGCTATGATTCATAGCCACCCTATGAACAGCTCTGAATCTTGCCCTAACCTGCGCCATCCTCACACGCTCTGACGCGTTCAGGCACTTTGTTAAAGTCACTGTGTCAATCAGTCTTCCTCTGACCCTCCACCTTTCCCAGTACGATGTCTTTGCCCAAGGACTGGTCCCTCCTGACAACACGTCCAAAGTGTGTGAGATGAAGTTTCACCATCCTTGCCTCTCAGGGGCACCCTGGGTACACTTCCTCCACGATAGACTTTTTTGTTCTTTTGGCGAGTTACGTAATATATAAATATGCCTGGTCCTTATTCTCTGTTGTAGCTTTAACCCATGCTCTCCCCTCCCTGAAGCTCAGCTTTTTCACTAGTAAACGGGATGACCTGTTCATACTCTCCCTTCCACCTCCATTCAAACACTTTTAAAACCCACTACCAGTTCAGTCAATTTCAACTCATAGAAAACTGAGTTTCTGCGGCTGTAAATCGTTACAGGAGACTGCCCATCTTTCCTCCTCAGAGCAGCTAATTGATTTGAATGCTCGGTCTTTCGGTTAGCAGCCTGATGTGTTACCTTCACGCCACCAGGATTTCTTAGTTCTACAAAAGCTGGTGACTAATTGCCATTAAACAAACTTTCCATTTCAGAAAACTGAATCCCCTCATCTATCATTAAGTGAGTCATTGTTCTACTGGACAGTGTGGCAGTGTTTAAAGAATCAGTCAGTGTCTTCTGTCAAATACCTGTTACGTACAAAGAACCTTGTCCTCTTCTCAGAATGTATTTGTGTTAAGTGAACCCATCAGTGACTTCAGATAAAAACCTTGATGCATCCATCATCCACAAAGAGTGAACAGAGATCTAACCTCTTCGTGGACTAGGGAGGGACTTGGCGAGCACAAGAAATGCTACAACATGGGTCAGCCCCTGTCTGAGGGCACGTGGTTATGAATATTGCAACACGATAACTCTCACCCAGAAAACCCACCACGTAATCGAGGGCTAAGTTTCCACCCCTGTCCCAGGGTTCTAACTAGAATTGACTGTACTTCAAACGAAGGCAGGCTTGTTTGGCCAAATACCCATGGTGCGTTGGTTTCAGGAATGTAACATGCTGTTAAACCGCAGCCGTGTAAGCTTGCGGCCACTGAGATTTTCCAAGGATGAAAGTTTCACTTTTCAAAGGAAAACATGGCACCGTGTAAGCCGGAGAGACATAAGGTAAATTATGTCAATTGGCCTCGAGAAGCCTTTTTCTTCCAAAGAACACCTACTATGTGTGAATGTGTCCTGGCAAGATTTGCATGATGAGAAACAATCTCATCTCTGAGCAGATTTTCAGGTGGAGGAAAAGGACGGTTAGGATAGATCAGGTCCAGTGTCAAAGGGTGGTATTGCAGGAAGTCTGGAAGAAGAGGGAAAGGGGGGGGGTGAGGGAAATGACAATGAAGGCTAGAAGTTCCCTGGAGGGCACTCACCCCGGAAGCTGGAAGAACCTGGGTCACAGAGCAGGAGAAAAGCCTCTGGGTACCCACACAGGAAACCCGGTGCTTCTCTGAGGTCACCTCTCAAGCACTGGAGGCTCCTACCCCCACATCTTATTCTGAGGTTTATAAAAATGGTCACAAATGCTCCTGGAAGAGGGTGTAAGACGTTCTATTCTTCTATTCCCGAGATCAGAGGTGATCCACACTCCAAAGTAAAGCAGATATCTGAGGAACTGAGTTACAGAATCCTAGCTTAGAGAATCACAAATGTAATTTCATCTTAGAGGGAGGTTTCTAATGCAATTTAATGCAATTTCTCCCTCCATGTCTTATGTTTGCTGATGGTGAAATTACTCTCTTGGAAGGCAGCCAGTTATATCACTGAAGGACTCTGGTTGCCCCAAAATGTTTTCTTCACATGGCATTAACCTCTTCCACTCTGAACCCATGTTAACAGAACAGTCCTTTAATAGCTTGATGACAAGCACCACAACCTCCCTAAAAGTCCCTAGAACTTTCCACAATGACTTTCTGGGATGGCTTCTGAAGATGGGAACACTGACTACTTTGCCCATATCCTTTGAATGGTATATCCTTTCCCCAAAATACACCAGAGAGCCATTTTCCATGTATAGTGGGAGCAACATAGGACAGATCGTGGGCAGGATGTGGACAACGCTGGAGACCTGAGGCAGCTGACCTCAGAGACTCAGTGGCTACTTTAAGACTGACATCCCAGTCAATCTAGCTTGGGAGTGACCCCTTCCAGAGGGGTCAGGCAGTCTTGACCAGGCCTGAGGTTGAGCACCTCCAAAACCCAGGGGTGTCAAAGCAGGACACTGAGAGCCTGTGGACACTGGGTTTCAGGGACACGTGTGGGGAAAATTACTGGGTTCTGAGTTTAGCATAGGAGGGAGAAGCCCGCCCCCTCGTGGAGCTCCGGGGATTGGCAAGGTGCAGAAACTATCCTGGAACCAGTCAGACCTGGGGGAACAGCCACTTTTCCCCTCTTCATTTTTTCATTTGTCTCTGATGGCCTGCAAGGCAATGAATCTGCACTGTTATGTAACAGGGGAAAGATGGCAGAGGCTGAAGGGGAGTTCAGAAATGGAGATCCCAGGGTCAAGTATTACGAGAAGAGAAAGTTGAAGAAAATAAGTGGTGGTAGCGATGATGATGGCTGCTGTGGAGTTGGGTCCAACTATAGAGACTCTGTAAGCAACAGAACAAAACCGTGCACCATCCCACAAACACTGCTTCTTGAGCCCATTGCTGCCCCATCAAGACCTCTTGAGTGTCTTCCTCTTTTACATGGAACTTGTACTTTACCAAATATGCCCTTCTCCAAGGACCAGCAGGCGCCTCCTGGATAATACGCACAAAGTGCATTCTGACTGTACTTCCAGGATATATGTGTTCATTCTTCATATATACTACAGCCTGTAGTATATTCAGTATTCTTTGTTAACACCATAACTCATGAGTTTCTTCTTCAGCATATGAGGCAACTGAAAATACCATGGCTTGGATTAGGACTACCTTAGTCCTCAGGTGAGAACTTTCTCACTAACGCTTCAAAGAAGTCTTTTGCAGACATTATTAACTATTTGGAGCTCCTGGTGGTACAAACTGCTAACTGCTTAATTACAGGTTCAGTTCCCTTGTGCTGCTATAATAGCACTATGACTGTCACAGGAAGCCAAAGTCTGAATTCAAGAGGCCAGTTCTAGAGCAAGGCTTTCTCACTATGTCAACTCTCGGGGAAATGCTTGATCTCCTTTTAACATCTGTGGATCTGGCATCATTGGAGATCTGCCTGTCTTTGCATCACCCATCTCCTGAGGTTTAGGAGATTCTCAGTGTAGGAACTCCAAGTCCAAAGATATATTTCATCCCTGGGTCTTCTGACATCATTTCTTTCTCCTTTGATCTTTTGAAAGATTTTTTTTAAAAGTTGCCAAGTCATATTCCAGGAAACCACTTCTTATTTTGGCTCAGCATTGTGACCTGATTTGCTGATCACACATAGAAGATGACTACATCATTGCATAACTGCCAAACACAGTCAACTAAACAAATATTTTAGAAGTATGGTATTTTTCAATTGTTTTATATGTGTGTGAAAGTTGGACAATAAATAAGACTAATAGAGAATTTATGCCTTTGAATCGTGGTGTTGAGAAGAGTATTGA
>NW_006399757.1:36737091-36784200 GCF_000299155.1 Elephantulus edwardii | reverse complement strand
TATATACCTTGGAGGAAGTGCTACCAAGGTGTTCCTTTGAGGAAAGAATCATGAAACTTTGCCTCACATTTTGTGGGAATACTTTCAGGAGGCCCCAGCCCCTGGAAAAAGATATCATACTGAGAACATGCAAAGGCTATTGAAAGCGAAGATATTTAACAAGACTGATTAACGTAGTAACTGCAACAATTGGTTTTAGCATATAGACATTGTGAGGATGGACAAGATTGCAACCTGTTGTTCATAGGGTTGTTGTTGTTAGTCACAGTTCACTCAATGGCACTGAACAGCAACAGCAATTCAATCCATGATAACAGCTTGAACCTATCCAGAGGCAACTCAGAAGAAAGGCTTCTGGTTCCTAAAGGTCATAGCCATAGAATCTTTATGGAGTTCTCAGAACACACAGCATCTCCGTGAATCCAAATCCAGTAGCTGATACTTTATTAGCAATTTAATAAAACGACAAAACACAAAAACAAACCCACTGCCAGGAGTTGATTGACAATCCTCCATTGGTTTCCAAGTCTGTACATCTTTATGGAAGGAGATTGCTTACAATTTTCCTGGAAACTGGTAGGTCCAAACCCCTGCCTTTCTGGTTAGCTGCCTGACATGCTACACACTGTACTGCCAGTTAAGAAAAGGGGGGAAGAAAAAAAGAAAGAAAAACAGCAGGAGGCCTATCCTGACTCTGACACTCACTGTGTAACCTGGGGGATTGTCCCCCTCTGTGCCTCCAAAGGCTGAGCTAGTAGGGGAGGCTACAGTCTCTGTGACCGGATACCTCTGTGATGGTCTGTCTGGTAGGACCATACACTTGGTGGAAAAGGAGGTATGTTAGGGGGTGGCAAGGGCAAAAGGCCCGCATGAAAGGGAGAGTGGAGAGCACCAACTTGAACAGCGTGGCAGCTCCACCCCAGGCCTGTAGAACACAGCAGCCTCATATCACAATGCCATGACCCCCAGAACTGGAGGTCACTCCTCATAGAATTTCTTCCCTCCTTCCACAGTTTAGTCAAGTCTAAATGTAGTATAAGGCCTTTACCTTCAAACATTTCTCCCTGAGGTAATAAAGACACAGGCCCAGAGGTGCCTATGCTATAAAATAGATGTAACCCAGGTTTGCTTTATGTCCAACGTGACATCAATTTCAGCCTGCCTTCTGCCTTTCCTAAGCACTAAGTACATCATCAAAGATTGTATTTTTAACGAGTCTTTGAGGTGAATTCTGCACCACCCTGTAATTGATCATTATAATTGAGATGCCTAGACCCCTGGGAAATGCAACTCAAAAGCACTTTCAGAGCTCTTCCGATAAAGGTGGATTTTAAAAATTTAATTATGTGCTAAAGTAGCCTCAATTCCTTACTGCACTGTGCTCACAAAGACACATGACTCTAGTGTCCCCAAAGATATTGTTGGTTATAGAATGAATTATGCCCCCAAAACAAAATGTACTGTAATCTTAATCTCTATGCCTGTGGTTCTAACTAATTCCATTTGGCAATGGCTTGTCATTGTTATGTTAATATGATTATCTTTTTGAGATATACAAGAAATGTAACTGAGCAGAGCAGAAACAGGGTAAAATAGGTGTCAACACACAGGGAGACTTCCAAAGAACCAGGAAGCAGTTGAAGAGACAAGGATGTTTCTCCAGAGCTGATGGAGGGAGAACGTCCTTCCCTGAAGCTGGTGCTCTGAACCGACACATCTAACCTCCTCAATTGTGAGAAAATACGTTCTTGCTAGTTAAGCCACTAGCTTGTGGTGTTTTGCTTCAACACCAGGTAACTAAGACATTATCTTTAAAGGCTAACTGTCCTTGGACAAAATGAAAAGTGCTGAAGCCTTTTAAAATGGCTCCATGTAGGGAGCTCTGGTGGCCTAGTGGCAAGAAGCTGCACCGCAGTCCCAAAGGTATGCAGTTCAAATCCACCAGATACTTCTATGCCAGTTAGAGCTGACTTGACAGTACACAACAAGACTAAAATAAATCAATTAAATGGCTTCCTGTACATTATCTAAATTAATGCCTTCAGGCTAATATCCTAGCTAAAGAAATCCTATTTTGAAGGTGGGAGCCTGGGATCTATACACTACAGCACACTAAAGCTTTAGCTGAAATAAGGTCCACATTTAAAAAAAAAATCATA
Organism: Elephantulus edwardii; assembly: GCF_000299155.1. Classification (NCBI taxonomy): domain Eukaryota; kingdom Metazoa; phylum Chordata; class Mammalia; order Macroscelidea; family Macroscelididae; genus Elephantulus; species Elephantulus edwardii. Next base: position 36,782,041 of record NW_006399757.1, on the reverse strand, counting down.
TTTAAAACAAAGATAGTGTAAGGTTACTGCTAGGCATTTATCAGTCACCATGTAAACAAACACCGTTTAAAGATCAGAGGAGTCCAATAATCAGAATATGTGAAACTAAAAACTGAATCAGGTAGAGCACATAACCAACTGTACACACACAGAACCCTTTGCAAACACCTACCTAGACCACCCAGTTTGTGCAGCATTGCCAGAGTCTAAAATTGTAATGAAAAATTTAAAGTCCAAAACCTACAAGCCATGAGAGGTTTAGCAAGCAGATTGTGCCATTTCTAAACTGAAAATGTGCTTGCATAAGCAAGTCACCGTGGCTAACCTTTCTGGATTGAGTCTGGCCTTCGGCTCAGAACGTGGCTATGCCAGGGTCAGAATTGTGACAAAACTGCACTTTCACGGAGGTTAGCCAAGGTTCACAGGGTCAAAACTGGGCCATTTTATCAGTCAAGTCAGGCTCACACCCTATTGCCTGGGACAGATAAAAACTTTTATCTATCAATTTCCTAAATCTACTCCTCCTGCCTTCTTGTGAATAAAGAAAACCTGGATTTGCTTATCTAAACCAGAGATGTATCTTTCTCAACACTGTTTTTTTCTTGGACCTCTGACTAAAGGTGATACATTCATGATTTTTTTTTTAACTTTATTGTTGTCAAAAACTTTCTATACTTGGAGTAACTGGCTTTATCTTACTTTTAACCAGTTCACCTCAGAAAACAGTCTTGGCATTATGCAGTCAACATGGATTTATTGTGTGTGAGACAGGCTGGAATGTTCTATTAGCATATAATGGTTCTCAAAGGGGTATCCTTTCTGATTCATCTTTCTCTGATGGATTATAGAGAACTACAATTTTGTCTAGATTTCCTAATCAAGATTCTAAATTACCACAGAAGGTACACAATGTTACCTTTGGAAAATGTATAAGCACAGATGACAAATGAAATCACACCGATATTTAGAAAGCCGGTTAAAGACAAATATTGAAAAGACATGTTTTCCCTGAGCAGAATCTTAAAGGCACAAAAAGTGCCTTAGAAATTTACTTTATTTGAGAATTATGCAAGTTCACTTTTTTTAATAGTTGAAGACAGTAACTATAGTAGAAACACATAAATATTATAATATACATTTACGAATTAAATACCATAAAGTCAACAGATAACACCATATAAAAACGCATATGTACACTTGTAATGAGTCTGAGGTGTGGGCATTTGCCCCAGTCAGATTTCACCCTGAAAATGGGTGAATTTTGCAGGGAGATTGTCCACAGGATAGACAGTGGGACTGGTTTTCATTGTAGGAGGTCCATTGAGAAGCTGCCAGTCACAATGCCTGGCCAACTCCACTGTAAATATTTTGAGAAGAATTTTTGCAAACTCTTTGCCTACACAGCTTCGAAGGCCTCCTCCAAACGGAATGAAGCTGAACCTGGATGCATCTTCTGGGTGAGGGAGCATAAATCGGTCAGGATTGAACTCCTCCTTGTTAGTGAAGATGTCTGCCACATCATGAGTATCACAGATACTGTAGATCACATTCCAGCCCTTGGGAATCTGGTATCCCTGCAAAAGATTATGAAATACCCCTAGCTGACAAGCCAGAACTCTAAGTTTCAGCAACAAATTTCTCTCACTGATGTCCTTTCAGGGGAAGGCATGAGCTTAAAGAGACTATGTGAATTTCAGATGGGTAGAGGCATGTGTTTACATGGCACAAGATAATGTTATCAAAGGCATAAGGGCTGTGAGCCAATTCTTAAGCAAGGAGGTGGGGTCTGAAGCCCTACCAAATAAAGGGGAGCGCAGGGGTGGGGTGGGGGGTGAAGAGAAACTTTTAACTTACATTCAATTCAAATGTCTTAAGAGCAACTCGAAACCCTCCTGGAACTGGGGGGTTCAGTCGGAGGGTCTCCTTAATAACACACCCAGTGTATTTCAGCTGTTCCAGAACTTCCATGTCCAACTTGTTATCTTGATCACTCTTGCAAAGTAAGCCCTAACAAAACAGTCACACACAGGTGAAGGGTGACTCTGGGCTTTAGTAAAACCAGCCCAGCGGCTATCAGCAGGGTTTAAGTGGTGTCGAAACCCAAAGGGCCCCAGGACCAGAGATCCTGAAGGAGGCAGGGAACAGCCAGTGACCATTGGCCTCCATCTGTCTGTCCAAATCCATTGTGTATTTACAATTCCAGCAGAACAGTTGCTCACCCCCAGTTGGAATTGCCAAGCCTCTCCCCCTCCCCAACACCACCCACTCAGACCAGAGTTCCCTATCCGTGCCCTTGAACACACAAATCCCACAAAATGGGACCTGTCTGGAAACTCCAAGGTTCTGCAAAAGGGAGGGGGGAGTATTAGGGAATACAAGGTCAAACTCTGCTCAAGATTCATTCTTTCCTCTTCACAAAGCCAATTTGTCTTCCCACCGCCCACCCCCCCCCATTCTGCACCTTCAGAATACTCAAGGGAGGTTAATTCCGAAGTGGGTTAGAAAGCACGTGGTGGACTTATTAAGCTAATCAGGAACCTCTCCAGTCCCCTTACCTTACTCTTCAATTCCTCTCGAACTTTCTGGAGAACATGTGGGTAGAGCCCCAGGTAAGTGATGAGAGAAGTGGCAGCACTGGCTGTGGTTTCATGCCCTCCAAAAAGGAGTTCAGTGGAAGACTGTTTTAGTGCCTAAGAAGATAATTTACAGAAAGAACACACGTCTGCTTGCAGTTGTAATTACTCAGAACTGTACTGAAGGTTCTGGAAAGACCAGAAGAGCTAACATTCTGCTAACAGTCAAGAAACGCAGTCTCTCTAATATGCAAATGGCCAGTTCCTCTATTGGCAAAATTTAGCAACATGAAAAGTTCCTTTAGTTGTCCTGGAGGTGATTAAAAGCCCCGCTTTGGTGGGAGCCTGGAATTAAAGACTTGTAGATTTTCTTAAAAATCTCCCAACAGATGACAGTTTGCAAATTCCAGCGCTGCCTTAGAAAACCTGGAGGGGTGGGGAATGCTACTTTTCCGCTATAGCCTCTTCTGCAGCTCTCCCTCCCCGCGCCTGTCTCCCCCATGACACTGTGTCTCAACTTCTGGAGTCCTTTCTCTGGGGTCTACGCACCGCTTCCCACCCCCCACCCCACCCCCAGCGGGAAGAAAAGCCCCGAAACAGGAGACCAGGGAACGGCTCTTGGAGGCCAAAGTCCTCTGCCTCTCCGGAAGCCACCCCTCACCTGCATATCCAGCCGCTCTCCCTTCTCCCAGGAGTGTTCGATCAGCAGCTGCAGCGCGTCTTTGCAGCCTTCGCCCGCCTCGACCGCCCTCAGCCGGCAGATCTTGGCGCGAATGTTCTCCTCGATGCGCGCATGGATGAGGTTCCGCGCCTTCATGCCCTGAGCGCAGAGTGTGCGCGGAGGTGAGCGCACGCCCAGCACCCGCTCCCGGGAGCCGCAGTGCCCCTAGCCTCACGCGGGACATGCAGTCCTTACCCGGTACAGCCCGCTGAAGGGCACGTCGATGGGCAGAGAGAAGAGGTTGCGGGTCATCTCCTCAAAGGCTTCCACAAGCTGCTGCTCAGCATCCTGGGCGCCCGCTAGCCGAGGCTCACAGCCCAGCAGGATGCGCATGGCGATGCGGAACATGAGGCGCTTCACCTCGGGGTAGACCAGGAGGCCGCGCTCGCCGCAGCTTAGCCAATGCTCCACACAGTTGCTGATTTCCTCCGCGATCACCGGCACGTAGCACTGGAGAGCCTCGCGGCTGAAGGCCCGCATAATCACCTGAGCCACGGAAGGAGAAAGCGTATAAAAAGAAGCAGAAAACCGGGCCCCTCCTGCCCCTTCCTCAGACACCCGCAGTTTCTCCAGCCCCCAACTCTGTCCTGGCGGAGAAAGCTAAATTGGGGCTTGGGCAGGGTCCTAGCGGATGACTTTGTGCGTGGCGGGCGCTCACTCAGCATCTCTCTGCCTGAACCTCCTCTGGGAATGGGGGCTCAAGCCGGGTCCAGGCGCCGCTGACCCAGCTCTCACCTTTTTGCGCTGTTTGTGAGAGGAGTCGTGCAGATTGGAGAGACAACCAGAGCCCAGGATGGTGCGCACCGACGCGGGCCAGTGGACGGATACCAGTCGGTGCTCCCCAAGCAAAATGCGCCGCACATTGTCCGCGCCCATCACCCGCACGGTGGGCCGCCCGAACAGATGCGTCTTGTAGATGAAGCCGTATTTCCTGCGCTTCATCTGCAGGAACTTCCTCCTCTGAGGAAAGGCGGAGGAGGGAGGTGGGCGTGAGGGGGCGCCGAGGAGCTAACCCCGCTTCTGGCAGCAGTACCTCCTTCCCTGGGGCGCCGACTGGGGCTTCCGGGGAAGCGCAGAGCCACGCCGGGTTCTGGGGGAATGTTATATCCCGCCCCAAGCTCCCTTACCTGCAGTACCATCTGCAGTGTTTCCCCAAAGAAAGGGAAGCCCATAGTCCCGGGGGGTAGAGGGAGGGCGCAGCTGCGGTCGCGGCTGCTCACGCAGTACAGGTCCCAGAGTTTGATTGCGGCCAGAAAGAGCAGCAGCGGCAGCACGAAAGTGCAGAGCGCGCTGGCCAGCAGTGCGGGGAGCCCCATGGCGCGCTGGCCTCCCGCGCCACCTGCCGCCGCCTGCGCTCCCAGCCCCGCCGCGCGCCGGCTTTATAGGCGGCCCAGGTTGCTGCCCACGTTACCTTGGTCAGACAAATTAGTTCACTCAAAGTTCATCTTTAATTGCAGATTGGGCCCCTGGCTCCTCCCCCCCGCGAGGCGCTGCCCAAAATCTTTAACCGTTTGTTCCGCGCCCAGGCAGAGGCCGCGCACCGAGGGATCCGTTCCGGAGCGCGCCTCCTGGGGTGCGCGTAGCAGAGAGCTGCCCGCCTCCTCGTCCAAGGTGTGCGAACTCCGGGATGACCCTGTGGCCTGGGGCTCCGGGGAGCGGAAACTCCAAGCCCTCTCCTTCCTGAGCCACCTCTTTGGAATCCCTTCCGCCCAGTCCGACCGGCTGCCCCAGCTCAGGGCTGCCTTCACTGGCTTTGCATTCCCCGATGCCGCGTGGACTCCATTCCACCCTCTGGGAAGTGCGCTCGGAATTGGCCGCCCTGGCCCACAGGTGGGGAAACTGAGGTTTAGAAAGTGGAGCAAAAAGCAGACTCCAGTCTCTCGCGAAGGTCGCTCAGAAGAGCCCAGGTTAGGGGTAGGAGGCGGAGGCAGGTAAATCAGACTTGACCGGGAGGATCAGGATCGTGAATCCCGGCACCCCAGCTTCCACAAGAGAACCTGCACTCATGAATTATTGTTAGAGGACCCCCTCCCTACCCCGACGCCCCAGTGAGATACTGCAGGGACAATTAAGGCTCTGCAATCAAGGCCAGACAGGGAGATGTAGACACAGCTCCCTGTATGCATTCTGAGAGCCTCAGCCCTAGTTGAAATGCAGTGAGAAGAAGGAAGGTCCTTTGCCCTGGCAGAAGATAGAAGAAGGCAGGCTCCCACCTCCAGCTCAATTGGTGTGCCCTCAGCAAGTTATCAAACATCCTTGTGCCTGCTTGCTCTTCAAATCAGAGGCAATGGTTCCTGCTCTATTTACACTAACTGAATTCCCCAAAGGGGCGCCTTAATGCACACTCTTCTGGTTCCAGGCACCCGAGGTTACCAGAGGTGGCCAGGACACAGTCACACTTGAGCTCTCCCAGCTCAGATGCAGCGTGAAGCCACTGCCCCACCCAGCCTTCAACCCAGATCTCGGCTGTCAGCTAGTGGGAGGCTTGGGGGAATCCAGGACTCGGATGTGGGGCTCCTGGCTTTTGCCCAACTCTAGTCAGCGGCAGCCAATGCCTGGAGCCCCAGCACCGCGGGGCGCGCACGTGCCTTGGCGGAGTCTCAGGGTTTTGGACCAGTCAGGGCCAGGGCTGCCTCGTTTTGGCGCTGAACGCACCAGCAGCGCAGAAGACAGAGCTGTGCATGCTTGTTTAAAACCGAACACCAGCTCTCACTGGCGCACGCCACATGCCTTGGTAATCGTCTTTGGGCCGCAGAAGAGTCTTTAACCCCATAGAGTTGTTCAAGATGCGGTTTTCTTGCAGTGGTCCCCAAACCCAGAGAGGTCCGTAAAGGTTTGGGGGACGGTTCAGTCCAGAACGTGATTACCAGCGCGTATTTCTGAAGCTCTGTGGAGGGGCTATCTCCCACCGTTATCCCGCCTGAGATGGTATGGTGACCATAATAAACAGTGCGAGCCAATCCCCAGGGCACTGGCAGGAACTGGGGCGATTTGCACCCGAGGTAATTCTCAGAAATAACCGGCCCGCCCCTTTCTGGACAGTGCCTCTGACCGGTGAGCAAAGCTAGTGAGCAGAGGCGTGACCTGGGGCCCAGTCCCAATCTTCAGGCCTGACCCGCCAGTGACCCCTGCAGACCGGACCGTGACATCCGAGTGAACTCTGCTGGGCCACCTCGCCAAGTTCAGCGCGCGCGCTGGCTCACAAGATGAGCGGGGCCTGCTCCCAGGAAATAGCCACAGGGCAGAGGGGCAACATTATCTACCTGCGGGGGGCGAAGGGGGGGGGAGATGGGCAGGGCTTGACAGGAAAGGATTAGACAGTAATGAGTGAAAGAGATCGTTAAAGAACATCCTAAAAGGGAAGAGACCGTCAATAAATTACCACATACTAAGAACTTTGGTCTAGGAACCTCACAGGGCTTTCTTAGGTGGTGCTGGTGGTGGTCTGGAAGGGAGTTTGGCTTATTGAAGAGGAAGATGTTTCTCCAATGTCTATGAAACCGTTGTCTCCCTGTTTCTAAAGGTTCATTAGGGGGAGGGGAAAGCTTTTTCCTTGAGGTTGAGGACCCAAAGCGGATGGGAGACAGGAGTTGACGCCAGGAAGCACCTCCTGCCCCACTTTCCTCTCTAATCCCCTTCTTTGTGGTTCTTGAGCACTCCTCTCATTCCTCCAGGTTTCTATACCTGCTCCTTCTGCTTGAGTCCAGGCCACCCTGGCTCGTTACTTTCTGAGCAGAAGGTCACCCCGCAGAGAAGCCTTACACCAGATGAGCTTGGCTCCCACTCAGCATCACAGCGCCCGCTTTATAGCATTTACAACATCTGTCACCACCTGGCATATTCTTGTTCTGTTGTTGCTTTTATTTGTCAGCCTCCTTTATCAGCATGACATGTCTAGGAGGGCGGAAAACACGTCTGCGGTTCCCAGGCGAATCCAAAGCCCCTAAAACCAGATAGGCAGATACTCATGGTAATACTCAACACTCTGCGGTGATGGAAAAGTTATAATGTCACTCCTGCTGGGGCTCAGAAGCAGGTCGTCAGGAACCAGCTCAACTGTCCTCTTCCCTGTCAAAATCGCTGCGTCCGAGGCGCTCCCGCGGCTTCACCTGGCCCGCTGCGGTCTCAGGAGCGCCCTGTAGCCAGGCAGGCCTGCTGCCCACCTTTACCGCCTCTGGCGCCCGCCGAGTTCAGGGCCTGGCGCCGGCCCATGGGCGGCAGTAGGTGATGAATTACCCTGGATGGGGGTTACCGCGGTGTCAGCGGACCTCGGAAGGGCCCGCTGCGCTCTTGAGCCATCGACCCTGCGTGCGCACGCCTGCTGCGTCCACACACACACCCCCCCCCCTTTCTGGCCCCTGGATCCACCTTAAGCATAAGGTCAGGAGGGCACCGGCTTCCTTCTGGTTCACTAAGGGGTCAGCGAAGGCCTGGGCGGCAACTTGCCTGGCTCACCCATCATGTCCAGCCGCCCAGGCCTGTCGGAAAATGGGTGGCAGATTGCAAGTGGTCTGCCCGGGATGGCGGGAAGGCTTTGATTTAAACACCAGTAGGAACCTCCGGGTCAGAAGGAAGAGTGAGTCCCTAAACTAAATTGAGGTCCACTATTAGCTCAGCACTACATGGTGGCACAACCCAGGCTCAAATAAAGGATGGTGAGAAAGAGTCCTGGCTGCAGAGCCCTGGGGCTGGTGCCGCAGACAAGGCACTTGCCTCTCTCCTCCTCAGTTTCTCCTCGGCACTGGCTGAGCCAGGAACCCTCTGCAGCCAGCTATTGCGGAGAAAATCCTCCTGGCTTCCGACCGGCCCGATCCTCTCTGGGAACGCGCTGGGGTGATCCCCGGGCTGGGCTTCCCCATCCTCTAGCCCGTGTCTCCCCAGGACTAAGCTTCTAGCCTCCTCCCTCACCCGCTGCCAGGAAACTTGATTTCTTGGCCTTCCTGTTGTTAGTGCAAATATCCCAAACCTCTCTCTGTCTCAATTTCCACGCAAATAATCCAGCCTTTAGAGATCTCACTCAGGGTATCTGTTCTCTCCTGTTGTATAAAAGAAAAGATTAAGAGTGTAGACATTGTTCTTTTAGTAAGTCGCCAGCAGAATCCTGCGGTGTTGAGCTGTTTAGAGCCCTGGAAGCTCCAGCAGTTCTGGATTTCCGCAGAGACCAGCAGAAATACCTGGGCGCGCGGACCCGGCGGCTACTGCCTGCGGGCCTTCCGCTGGACGCCGTCTTCCACGTGTCTTCTTAAGGAGCAAAGTCAGAGCAGAGCCGGGCTCTTGGGAATCTCTGCTTCCCGCCCCACCCCCCCACCCCCGCCAGGATTGCAGATCCATCCTGTTTCTGGCACTGTCAGTACTCCCCACAGCACCGTGCGCCCTCCTGGACTAGCCCGGAAGGCGAGGTCCTGGGATATTTGTTCCCTCTATTCCTGCATCTCCTGCATGGTTCCTGACTTTTCCTTCTTTAGGGCGCAGAACGCAAGAGCACCTTTCACAGCAGCTAGTGCTGGAGACTCACAGCTTGCTCCCACTCAGCCTCCTTCGGAATCCAGCAAAGAGAATTGTTGAAACGGTGTGACAGTAAGTGGCTTCGAACCCCGCACTAGGAAGCCGCGCGCACAGCCTGCGCTGCACCCGCGCCCGCTGCAGCCACTGGCCCAGCGGTGCTTCGCGGAACTGCGAGTCAGAGGCAAAGCTCCTCCTGCGCCGCCGGAGGCGCAAGCGGGTGGAAATAGAGCTGCAGCCCGTCCACCGGGTGCACGATGGGCACGGTCTGCATAGCGGGGAAGGCAGGCGTGGCCAGCTCCCAGCTCGCTGTGCGCACCAGCTCCACCGCGAGCAGCTGGAGCATCGCCTGCGCCAGCTCTCGGCCAAGGCAGCTCCGTGCGCCGCCGCCAAACGGGATGTAATGGAAGCGGCAGGCGGCTCCAGGCGCGTCATCCCGCCCAACACTGAAGCGCTCGGGGTCGAAGCCCTCTGGTGGACTGCGGTACACCGCGGCTGTCTCGTGCGTATCTCGGATGCTGTACATCACGCTCCAGCCCTTGGGAATCTGGTAACCCTGTGGGGAGGCAAGGAGACCAGCCTGACCAGGAGGCACTTGGAAACAGGCTGAACCGACCTCGAGTCCATCCAGGTGTCCTACAACCGCAGGGAGGCGCTATGGATCCCAAAGCCCCAGGAGGCCCTGTGTTCCAAAGCCCTGCTCCTCTCTGTAGTTGGCTCTGTGACTTTGGCCTAGAAACTCGATATCCCTGAACCTCACTAGGTTTTCTGTAACAAAATGACAAGCATTCCAATTTGCTGTGAGGATTTGGATCTGACACATATATCAATTAATGTTCTAAGAAAGGTTTCTATTTGTCTTTCTGCCTTTGTGTTTTATTTTTGTTGCTGTTCAGACATTAGCTTAGGAAATCCAAATTCTAGCCTGCAGTTACCAAAATGCTAGTCCTACCTGGGCGGGAACACCACCATGGCACAGTTCCCAGTGCCTTTAGGATCAGCTAAAGTATACAGTTCTTTGCATTTAATCGGAATTTGCCTCCCAGTCCTCACCAGCCATTAACCCTCCTACCCCCAACCCTTTGGCCTGGAATCTGTTCAGGTTCATGGTAGCCTCTGTGTTACAGAAGAGAACTGCTCCATATAGTTTACTTGGCTGTCATCTTTATGTAAACATGATTGCCAGGACTTTCTTCCTTGGTGCAACTAGGTGCGTCTGAACTGCCAGCTTTAAGGTTAGTGGCCTAGTGCAGACATCTGGGCTACCCAGGGATCTTCCCTCCCCGACCAATAATGTTCAGACTTAGTAACCACACCTTAAGAAGGTCCAGATGAAAATTAAACTGGGAAGTCTTTAACATGTTGGAAGGTAGTTTTCCTATCCCTTCTCCCTTAATCAGTGTTAAAAAATTACAAGGAGAGCTCTGGTGGCCTAGTGGCAAGAAGCTGCACTGCAATCCTAGAGGCTCACGGTTCAAATCCACCAGATGCTCAGCCAGGGAAGAAGGGACAATCTTCTCCTCTACCAGTCAGATCTGATTTGATGGTACACACACACAAATAATAAAATTTTTAAAAAATTTTAAAAATTACAAAAGTATTCCTCTTTTGGTACGCCTTTTACATACACCCCCTCCCCCAAATGTCCCTACTATCCTGCTACCCTCCACCTAAATTTCAAGGTGTCTCATCACAGTATCTCAAAGGTGTACAGAACGTTTTGGAATTACCCAAGGAACACTCTCCTTTTTCAAGTGGCATTTGACTAAGACTTTGCATCTCTGCACCACCCTAGTCTGTTTCCTTAAGGATTTGCTGGGCACTGTGCTGACTGCAGCATCCAGACACTCTAAGCTCCTCACTGAGCTGCCAGCTTGTGGCAGGGCTGCCCTACTCCATCCCAACCCTTTAGTACTCTATGCAAATGCTAGTTCTCAAAATATTTCCTTCTATGTCCTACAGCAGCCTGGGAGGAAGCAGCTGTCTTCTTTTTTGCGGGCAGAATTCCAGATATTTTGTGCACTCAAGATTCTACTATGTCCAATGTTTAAAGTTTCAGGGAAAGAGGTGCCCACTCTACCTACAGGTGCCCAGTGACCAAGGTTGATGCTCTGAGCTCAAGAGTGCTGCTATAGGCCTGCTGCAAACGTTAGTTCAGCAGCGCAATGGTGCCACTCTCCGATGCAGCCAGTGTCACAGTGCTCCAGGCCAAACTGGCGTTAAAGGAAAAATAGTCTCTTCCAGAGGGTAAACTGAGGCTCAGGGTGAGGAAGAGTTATATAAATAGGTGGGGTCAGGTCTAACTGTTAATCTTGTCCAGCTCCAGCCAACCAGAGTGGGCTATTAAGGAGTTCTACCTTGTATTTTAATTGCTGCACTTACCTGGAATCAGGGCCTAGTTGGGGGCCCTGAACTGACAACTTCAACTTCCTTCTCCACCTTGTTCCTTAAGGGCTATACTAGGTGCTCTCTTTGTTTCCCGCCCAAACTCACTGACTGGGGGAAACAACGTGGGGAGGCTGGGGTTGGTGGGGGTGGGGAATATGTTCTTATTCTAAAACTCTGCTCTAATTGATTTGATAGGGAGTTCTGGTGGATGGCGTATTCTGTAAGGAGTTGCGCTGCTCACCCGAAGACCTTGCCCTTCAGGTTCGAATGCACTAGAGCCTCCTCAGGTAAAAGGTGGGTAATCTCCTTCTGTGCGATTTACAGGCTCAGAAACCCAAAGGTTAGTTTTGAGTTTCCCCTCGACTGCAACGAGGGTGAATTTGAACTGATCTGATATGCAGGCCTCTCTCTCCAAAAGGGTCCTCAACCCTGCCGGTTCCCTAGGCGCTAGGACTGGGGTCCCGCAGTCTGAGACTCAGGATGGCGGTACAGGGTTCGGCCCACTCCACAGGCGGGAAAGATGAGACTCTTAGAAAGGAACCGGTGAGACTTAATCCCGGTGCCCTTCCCAGCCTCTGCCAGTGGTGATGGCACGGCATGGCGTGGGACGCACTTACGTCGACGCACTTACGTCGAGCTCGAAGGTGCGCAGCGCCGTGCGGTAACCCCCAGACACTGGCGGCAGGAGGCGCAGCACCTCTTTGACCACGCAGTCGACGTAGCGCAGGCGGCCCAGAGCCTCGAGGCTGAGGTCTGGCGGGCAGCCACAGTCGGGCGCGATTCCCGCGTGGACCCCGGTGGCGGGGGGCACGCAGTTGCACGCGTGATGCAACCCCTGAGCTGCCAGCTCCTGCCGGATCTTGGTGATGGCCATCGGGTGCTGCAGTAGCAGCAGGATGAGGGATGTGCTAGCACTGGCCGTGGTGAAGAAGGCGGCGAAGAGTAGTTCCATGGCTGACTCCTGCAAGATAGTCCAGGCGACTCTCAGACTCCATCAGTGGAGGGACCTGGGGCCTTGAACCGATGGCCCCAGAGGACCCCACATTTTACCTCTTGGCAAAGGTTAAGGAAATGTGATTTCAAATCTGTTTCCTGGAAAAGTCATACATAGCAATGCGGGGAAAACCAGGATCTACCGATCTGTATTGGGAAGATGTAGAATGGTAATGTTAGAAATTTATTTGGTCACTATTCTTAATGCTTTAAATATATTCATCTCTTCGAATCTCACCTCAATCCCTTTTACAGGTTTGGGAACTGAGGCTCAAAGAAGTTCCCACACCCACACCCACACACACCCAACTGGTATTCTCAGCAACCAGGCTGCAAATCTAGGTTTCTTAACTACCTCAGGGCGCTGCCTGCACCCCTACTGGGTGTCTTGCTAATTGCAGAGGGACAGCAGCACCAGCCTTGCTCCAAATAGGCGTGATATCATGCAGTTTTGGGTTTCCAGGCCTAAGAGAGTGGCCTCAGTGAGCAAAGCCTTTCCCAAAGCACTTGTGCTCGGAACCTCAGAGAACGGACCTTGTGGCTTTTATCCTTCAGACTCTAGCCTTCGTTCCCTGCCTGTGTCCTCTCAGGTCCCCATCTTTCCTTCCTGGCAACGCGCAAGGTTGATATTTTGACTTGGATTGTGTTACCATTGGATGAACCTCTCCTGCACAGCTTTGTTCATGCCTGTATCCCCAGTCCCAGGGGACTACCCCAGATGGCCCCAAATAAGCACGGTAATACAGTTAATGAAATGAGTGACCTTGTCCAATGTCAAAACTGCCTATCCTACTCTGAACAAGATGGGGGGTAAGGTCAGATCCCAGGGTCACAACATCCTCCTTAACCTGTCACTGACCAAGACCAGAAGAGAAAATTTTTGAGGACCTGGGAGCAGGAAAGATGGCTCTGGTTTCTCCTTCCTTAGCCCAGTCAAGGCAAAGAGACTGTCCACCCCTTCCCACACCATTCCCTCTTTCAGCTCAAAGATGTTCCCGTCTGCCTTTTCTTCTAACTTAATTGACTCATCTCAACCTTGAAATGACACAAGAGTAAAGAGAGATTATTAGAGTTTATAATCTCTATTCTTAGAGATTACGTCTCAGAGGAAAAAGAATTAAGACAGCCAAATTCAGTCAGTGGCTGATGGCTTGGAAAGGGGAAGATGAAGCCCTGAGAAAGTCTGGGAGTCGGGGAATTGCCTAAGGAAGGCTATTTCTCATCTTTGCCCCTCAGTCTCTATCCACTTTTGAAGATTCTCAGGCATCCCTGGGGGACCCACAAAAGCTCCCCTCCTTCATTTGCACTTGTGTTTTTTATGTCTGCATAATCACAATATGGTGGTTGAGTCCATCATGCAGACCCCACATATTTCAGAGTAGAACTGTGCTCCACAGGGTTTTCAATGGCTAATTTGGGGGAAGTAGATCACCAAGCTTTTCTTCGGCAGCACCTGGGGTGAACACAAACTGCAAACAGCAGAGCTTTTATTCAGCAGCTAGGTGCTCTGCCCATTTGCATCATGGAGGGGGCCTGATTCTCCAGGACCTACAGTAGCAAAAGAGCTACAGGTTACCAGCATTAAATATCCAGAGGCCATGGTGGCTCATGGAAGAATGTTCATTTGGGTTGAGCAGAGTTTTAAAGAGGTGGGTTCAATCCCTTAGAGTTTAGAGAAGGAAAAGAGTAAATTTGAGTCCTTTTTGTTTAGAGAGAAAAAGAGTGAAAACGTTTCACAGACAAGGAAACAGCACAAAGGCATGAGTGACAGAGAAGGGAGTTGGGTTATGGCTGTAAGGGGGTCATGCAAGGATTCATGCTTGAATGCTTCTACTTCTTATTGTTGTTAATATGCCATTGAGTTGGAAATGACTCAAAGCTGACCCACTAGCAGGTTTTCAGAGGCTGTAAACGTCATGGGTGGAGACTGCCCAACATTCTACCTTAAAGCAGTCGGTGGATTCAAACCACCTGCCTTTTAGTTAACAGTGCAGCTCCTTAACACTAAACCATCAGGAGAGGTAATGGGGCAGTCTAGGCTAGGCGGTGTGGCTGAGGATAGACGGCAACCCTTGGTCTCTTCTTTCTGCTCATCCTTGGCGCAGAGTGGGACCAAGCAGGATGTGTCTCTGGGGTGGCAGCATCTGTGTAGAGACATGCTGAGAACACAAGAGGAGAGGAGGGGCTTCCTTCCTGCCACCTACCTTCAGTTCTTGCACTGAGAGCTCATGGCCAAGCTCTCTGGCGCTGTGGATAATCAGGTGGAGGGCGTCACCTGGCTCCTCAGCCTCATCTTCACCAAGCTTCTCTGCAATGGCCTCCTCCAGGTGTCGGTGCATGTGGTCCCGGGCCCTGATGCCCTTATGAGCAGGAAGAGAAGGGGCAAGAAGTTGCCCTGATGAAAAGAGGGCCAGGTTTGGGCACTTACACAAAATGTTTTGCAGGCTCTACCAAGGTCTTATTGTTACAAGTTTTCCTAGTGTGGTGGTTGGCACATAGTATGTTCAAGACATTATGCAAGCATTTCAGGAAACACCACCAACTAAAGCTTGTCAACATAAGCATGGGAAGCATTCTAGCTGAGGGTTTTGGGGCCAGAGGAGATATGGATTCATATCCTGCCGCTGTCCCCTACTAGCTTTGTGGTCTTGGATAAGTCATTTAACTACTCTGAGCCTCAGCTGCTTCATAAAAACTAAACAGTAATAACAAAATAACAGGAATAATACTTTGAAGGCCGAGAGCACCAAATTGGAGCATCCAAGATGATCTGGCTATAGCATGTCTTCTTGTAAAACCAAATTGCTTCACTGTAGAGCTGATTGGGGCTTTTAGCATGACCCTTTATACATATCTATTCTTTTTTTTCCCCCCTCGCATGGAGACAGTTAGAAGCCCCAGATCAAGGGAAGAGGAAGGTCAGAAAGAGGCCTTCTAGATCTCTGGGCTCGCTCTCTTAAGTCTCAGAGGCCGCAGCCGGCTCAGCGCCAAGGACTGTGTACCAGCGCCTATGGTTCTCCGACCTGGGCAGGCACTGGGTCGCGCTGGCTCTTTCCGCAGCCAAGGCAACTTTGGTAGGAGTGCGGAAGGCCGGACCCAGAGGCGCCGCTGTAGGGAGCGGCCGGATTGGCAGCCTGGGGAATCCCGCGGTTGCCTGGTCTGGAGCGCATACCGCAGGCGCGGCTCGGAGGAGTGCAGCTCCCCGGGTCAGTGAGTCAGGGCAGCGGCGGCCTCAGCCTATTGCCACAACCCGCCGCCTCCCCACCCCGCAGCACGACTCCGGCCCACCGGCAGAGGTGTGCGTGGGGCACCACGGGTGTTCCATTTCCTTTTGGGAAGTCCTGCTGCCTCCCAAGGCCGGAAAAGAAGGTCTGGGGACCTACTCTGCGAACCCAGCAGTACCTTGCGCAGGCCGCTGAAGGGCACATCCAGGGGCAACGAGAAGAGATTCTCCACCAGCTGCTCGAAGGTGCAGGCCAGCTCTGCGCATTGCACATCGTCCAGACGCAGCCCCAGCAGTATGCACGCGGCCATCCGGAAGGTGAGCGCCTTGGCTGCCCGGTAGACCTCAACCGGCCCGGGGACGGCGCACCAGGAGCGCACCTCGCGCCGCAGCGCCCCCTGCAGGCGCGGCACGTAGCGCTCCAGCGCTGCACGGCTGAACGCGCGAGCCAGGACCTGCGGGGAGGGCACAGGCTCAGCGCAGCGGCTCGGCTCGCCAGTCCAGGGGAGCCAGAAGGTGAGTTCTGGCGTCTTTCACTCCTTTAAGGGGTCCAGAACCTAAACGCATTGGTTTGCTCTGCCATTCTTGTTCTCCATTCTGATATGCAAAGAAAGCCCTTTATGTTCATATAGAATTCAACTGTTTAGTCTTAGTCATGGCTGAAGTCAGAGGGTCAGAGACTGGCCCAAGATCACCTACTCACTAACCAGGAGTTCCATCAAGGTTGACATTGTACCCCAACACCCAACCCTAAGCTCGACTACAGCAGTTGCCAGGGTCCGATGGCCTCTTTCGGAGCTCACCTTGCGCCGCCTCCGATGCGGCTCACCAACCGCACCGAGCAGTGTGTGCGAGCCCAGTAAGATGTGCGTGCTCTGTGGCCACTGGCTGCGCACCAGGCGGTGCTCGCCCAGCAAGATGGTGCGCACGTTCTCCGCACCGCTCACGCGGATTACCGGCCTGCCCAGCAGGTGCGTCTTGAACACAGTCCCATAGCGCTCCCGGCGGGAGCTGTGGAAGCGTGAACCCTGCAAGCCAGCGAGGCAAATCGGGGCCATGAGGCCAGGGTCTGACCCAGCCTCCCTCCTGCCCCTCCATAACTGCCCCAGGTTGGCGTGTTACTCTTTACAATGCACTTTAAGTCATCCTGCATCTTGTGTCTTCACTATGGGAAATGGAGATGCTTCTATAATCCCACTCATATAAAGAGGCAACCAAGACTCAGAAGGGGCCTTGCATGCCCAAAGCCTCATTCCTGGGACTCGCCCCTCACTCTTCCTGTTCATTCTAGCGTGTGTCATTGTGCCCTAATGCGTTTAAGTTGCATTGGGAGGAAGAACTTGGGTGATGAGCGACCCCCTTTAAAAAACAGGGGGCAGATGGCAAAGACCAGGGCTGGGCTGTGCTCTCTGGACTCTGCTCTGGACGACTGGAAAGGACTGTCTAGCTAGGAATCTTCGAAGGCATCAACCAGGGGAGTCCAGCAGGAGAAGGGGAAGAAGACCGACTGGAGGGAGGGAACAATGGACTGCTCACCTGAACTAACCAATGGAGCGTTTCACCAAAGAAGGGCCAGCCCATGGAGCCCTTTGGCAGAGGTAAGGGACAGGCCCGGTCCCGGCTCAGGGTCCAGCGGAGGGTCCAGAGGTGCTGGGCCAGGCCGAGCAGCAGGCCAGCGCACAGGAGAGCGGTACCCACCGTCCAGAGCACGGACAGGCAGCTCAGTCCCCAGGGGAACATCCTGGGGCTACTAAGGCTCTTAGCTTAGGCTGGCTGCTGCCAGACCCTTAGGAGCAGCGATAAGAATCAACACAGGCGCTGTGCTCACCTGGTGCGGTGTTCACCTGTTCCGAAGGAAAGATCCTCGGGCTCGTGGGGCCTAAATCCCAGATCTATGATCTTTCACAAAGAGAATTCATTCCACTCTACATGCTGGCACAGAAATCGCAGTGAACGTGCCCCCTGAGGGAATGTGCATGCGCCCAGCGCACCTCCCCAAGTCCAACTGCCTCTGGGCCACAATCCCTCACGGGAGTGCCAGCTGCCTCAAGATTGCTCACCCGGTCACCCGTGGGCACCTCCCACTTCTGCCTTTTCCAAGCTTCAGCACTTGGATAAAGGCCCCTCCCGAGCCCGCCAGCTCACTCGGAAGGAAGCAGTGAAGGGAGAGCAATGAGAGGAGCAACTCACGGGCGCTGCCAGTGTAGGTTGGGACACCCCACGACCAACAGGACTGCAGACCCCCACTCTGGCTCCCTCTTTCCTCTAGTCGTTAACCCTTCTCAGCCTACCCAGGACACATTTATATACATATTGGCTCCCTCCCTGTGGACTGATCCGGGTTCACCCATGACGTGCCTATGCATATTTAAAGTACGCGGTGCAGAGTAATGATTGGAGGCGGTGGCAGCACCGAGGGGCTCTGGATAGGGAGTGGCAGCCAGTTTGTGGCTGGGCTGGGGGCAGGCCCAGCGCACGGGCTGATCGCAGGGCGGGGTCTGGGCTTTTCGCGCCAGAACTTCCTGCACAGCACAGGAGCACAGCGAGTGCGTGAAGTGAGCCGAGCAAGGGCTGGGTTTGCGCTCTGCCTCACAGTAGGCTCTCTAGATCTGAGACACCCTTCCTCCCTTCCTTCCTTTCTTTCTCTGACACCCTGGGACCTGAAGTTTCTCTCCTTTGCCCATTTTTTATCTCAGGAGCACTGTGTACATGTCTGCATCACAGTTTTCCAGGGACAGACAGCCTACTGAGTCTCCTCCTCTGCCACTTTCCTAGTTGGTCGCATCTACCGCTTTGGGTGTTCGGCAAAAGATGGTAGCTCCAGGGTTGACCGAAACTAACGGACATCAGCGAGACATCTTATTCCCAAGATATCCTGGGGTGCAATTCCAGTCTCAAGGGCAGGGACTGAATTCACCATCTCCTCCTTGTTGATGATCTCCGAATTAGCTTGGTAGTGGTATCAAGGGCTCAGGACTTGGTAAGGAGGGAAATGAAGGAAAAAAAGTGAACTCTCCAAATTACCAGTCTGAGGTCCTTGTAGTGTTCTGCTCCAGGTGGCACCAAAGTAGTGTCTCCCCAAATCTGAGGATGTCTCAAAGTCAGGAGGCATCCCAGGTGGCCTAAGATTAGATAAGGTGGATAATCGTGGTGAGACCCAGCCACATTCCAAACTCGTGAAAGCACAATCTGTACACCTTCTCTGTTAACCTCCTGATTTTCACTTGGCCTGTAGAATTACTCAGTTTTCCATGTGACACTAAAAAGGCACATGAAATACTTTATGGTAAAAGTTAATCAAGAGAACAAATGCTCTTTGCTTTAGTTTGGTGCCACCACTCCCATTCTAATAACACGTTTCAATAATTTAGTAATTTGTCTTTTCTGAAGCAGGCACAGTTGTTTTGAACAAGGAAGCTCTGAATTGATAAAACAGCAACACATTTTCAACAACTTCATCTTTTTAATATTTCATCACAAAATCAAGAAATAGACACACAATTCTTTACAGTTATTTTACAAAGTCAAATAAATGTTAAGTTTCATACAGGCGTGAAGTGGGGAAATGCAAAGGGTGTAAGCATAAATATAATGAAGAGAAAATGAAGATCAAATTTACGCTAGTAAGTTTGTTCTCCAGTAACTTACACAAAGGAAAAGGTGCACTTGTTTTAAGTTTTCCAGAGCTCATCTGGCTTGGCTTGTTCCCATAGCACGTACACAGTACGGAGATCTACTATTTGGAGAAAGTAACCTGAGCCCTGTGGTAACTTCTCTGGAAAATCATCTCAACCTTAGTATAGGCTACACCTGAACTGGCTGCTGAACCAATCCAAGCATATCTTAGAAAAATGGGGTCAGCTACAAACATTATATAGTTCAAAATATTAACTCTTACGAACAAACATTATATAGTTCAAAATATGAACCGTTATGAACAGAAACAACACTGCAGCTTCAGAGAATCTAACCCCCTTTCCTCCCTATCCAGGATGAATAAATTAAGCCACCTAAGTGAGTTCTTACTGAGTCAAAGCAAGTTTGATTTTTAAGAGCTCTAATGATTCATCGATTTCCCCATCAGAATCAGCAAAATGAGAAATTTTAGTTCCTTAAATCACAATGAGGTAAAGAAGAAAAATTGAAAATATGAAATGACAGTGAAACACTCCCATATCAGACATGACTGCATTCCAAAATCAGACACTGATTAAAAAAAAAAATTGCTCAAGTCTAAATAGAAAAACAACTTACAAGTGGAGCCACATATTTTTCTAATAT
This sequence comes from Elephantulus edwardii, assembly GCF_000299155.1. Lineage (NCBI taxonomy): Eukaryota > Metazoa > Chordata > Mammalia > Macroscelidea > Macroscelididae > Elephantulus > Elephantulus edwardii. The sequence goes on along the minus strand of NW_006399757.1, from coordinate 36,762,360 downwards.
ATTTACAATCAGTTACCTATTCAATTTTGACCCAATTTAGATTTATATATTAGTTTTATCTTTCCCCCAAAAGTGAAAAAACTGTCACATTTTAGATATACAAAACAGTATTCAATTATTTAAAAATCTATACAAATATTTATCACTTATCTTCAGCTCTCACCAGCCTCTCTTCTCTTTTGTATTTCTGAACTTGGCAAATGTGTTTCTGTATTGTAATCAAGATTTTGTATTCCTGAGTACAGGCAAAGGGAAGCCTATGTGTGCTGGGACATACCATTCACCAAACTTCTCAACTGTTTCACGACCGTCTCTATTAACTTTTGTTTGTCTCGATCATTCTTCCTGAACTGAGCAAATATATTGTTCTTTCTGCTCGTGTCCTTCATCCTAGAAGCATAAGTGAATGGAGAGGCTTAGTAAAAGGAAATGAAAAGTTATGGTATCACAAGTAAAATATCTTCGCATGTTCTGATTTATATCACACTGATGCTATATTTTGAAAAATACACTTAAAAATTGGTACTAACAAACTTAGAGAGACAGCAACAGCAGAAATATCAGGACCTTTAAAAAATATTCCACATCAAGTGGTGTCTTATACTAGTATGTAAATCTAAAATGTTAAAGTTTTGTATTTTCTAACACCATTCTATAAAGTATGCTACAATACAGAACCCTCCATGGACTCTGCAGGTCACATTCACGGCAAGACAAGGTAAAGGAAAAATGACATTAGAAATTTAAGATATTATGGGTTTTTTCCTTTTTGCCCCTCTGGTATTTCATGGCATCATAAAAATAAATTTACATTTATTTTAAACAGTTATTTTTTAATTTTAAACAGTTATTTTTGTTCTCACAAATGAAATGCACAAATATTTTGAAATGTGAGAAACAGTACGCGATTTTACTGCGATAAAATACTGAGTAAAGAAAATATCTGGCACAAACTGGGAGGGGAAAAATAACTCCTAAAAATGTGTTGGATAAGCTGTATCAGCAAATATCTTTGTTACCTCCGTTTTTAATGTCTTTTATTATTCGGATCATTTCTCTAACTAAAAAAGGGTCCAACACCTTAATGGCAGGATTTAGATAGCACGGATGGTAAACATTCCAATTCCTGGCCATGTTTTACAAAATACTTTCTTTTCCTGTGTTATAAAAATTTTAAGAGCACCAACTGTCACTTATTATCTCCTATAAATATATTTCTAAGGCCAGCTAAATCTGCTATTCAGAACACAATAGGGAAAATGTTTTGTTCATATTAACATAAATAGCAATCACACAGAAAACCATGCCATCCTTGAAGGGTAAGAAATAAAGGACTTATTTTCAGTCATTAGAATGAACTGAGTTTTAAAGCTCCATTCAGCCACTTATTTTTCAACGGCAATCTCCAGTTCTTCATTTTGTAATTAAGTTGAAAAAACAATTGCTGAAATGTATTAAAAAGTTTTCAAAATGTACTCACTTCTCCAAAAGAATAAGAGCTGTGTTTGGATTCACTCGAAGGTATTTAGATGCTGGCTGTCCATAATCAGCTAGATAAGTAGACCAATCCCAAACCATAAACAGGTCAAGGAGCTGAGGAAGATGCAGAAAACTGTTAAACCAAGAAGTGATATTGACCAACAGCTAACAGACAAATCAAGTCTATAGTATTCTTGATCCATTTCAATACCAGCTGCTTCTGAGGCTGGACAGACAAAATTTTAAAAACTCCATTCACAGCACTTCATAACGCAAATAGGATACACTATCTTTTTACTTTTAAAATTGTCAAGAAGTGTTTTCTAATACTGAGTTGTATTTTCAAAAATTGTAATGTACTGACAACACTTAATTTATAACACATCTGAGGTATACAGAAATCTTAATGCATTATTCAATCTATCAAAATTTAGCTAGCAAGATTTCTTGCTACTCACTGGATAAGGAATTTTAAAGAACTTAAACTGCAACTTTTTTCTTAGAGGTTAGTATGTTTACCTTTCAAAGAAGCCGTTTGCACCTAGACTTTTTCCAAAGTAACTTAAATCGAAAGCTCAGATAATCTCAATTAAGTGCATTAAACCACCTCTGCTGGCTTCTCCCTGCTGATAGATTCTCAGTAGTATTATAAAATGAGGGCCCAAGGACTCAGCCTGTTAACACTAGGTGACCATTGTGTATAAACAAACAACAACAACAAAAAAAAAGAAACCCGCTTGTTTTTCCACAATGTCTTAAAATTGACTTTATAATCTCCAGTTAGAACTGTTGTCAAATATGGAAGTAATCTTTTAAAAGCAATGCCTTGCCTAAACTAAAGCACCAAACTCCTTATCCAACTTTAAAACCCTAATCCCCCTTAAGCCACTTAAAACCAACTTCCTATCCCCATTTGAATTGTTCAGAAAGTTAAATGCTTTACTTACTACCTTCTTTCAGTTTTTCATATTATTCTTTTTTTGTTTTAATTCACTTTATAACTACGCAGCCTACTGGTTTTGCTTCCAAGTGAAGGAAGCCATTTGCTTTTACTCAGATATCTGACTCTGAGAAGGATAAAACTATTGTTGTGATTAAAGCCATCTAAAGAAAGGTTATGAGAAACCAGCTCATCCTTAGGAAGGTAAGGAACTTGAGTCTTTTCTCCATCCAATTTACAGCTGCTAAGAGATATTTTCTTATGAAAGAAAAGAATAATTGTACAGATTTCTTTTTATAATGAAATATTAACTGTTCTTTTTTAGACAAGTTAACACTGTTATCCACACCAAACATTAATACAGAAACTACCCTGAGACAATGTTACAGAAATATATGTATCCTCGCTATTTCAAAGTTTGCTTTGTAGCACTTTGTTTTTATGAGACATACTTTGCTGTTTTCACTAACTGAATGTAATTTTTTTTATGGAAAAAAGACAAAACTAGTATACAGTATGTTTTTCTACAAGCCATTAAAGAGGCAGCCTGAGTCCCTGAGCAATGAATGATACTGCTGAGCCCTCCTGGGCATGCTCTGTTTCTACTTGATACACGCTGTGTATTTGTCTTATCAGTCCTGTTTTGATTCTATGGTAGTATCATTTCAGGTTTCATGTTGGTATACTATTATAGGGTATTTTTGGAATATAGGAAAATACCCCCCAATTTTCCCATATTAATTTATGGTGATTTCATCTTTGCATTACACAATTTCAGCTTACAAAAGATTTCACAGGCGTGCTTTACTTTAGGACGATGGGTAGGAGAAAACTGCCCTATGTGTGGGTAGGGAAGTGGGATGGGGAGAAACATCATTGTTCCGTGTCACTTTTCACTATTGTTTGGTAACAAGTATAATTTCTCTCTTCAAGGATTAAAAATGACTCACATATTCTGATGGTGAGAATTTAACTCTTCTGGAATGTGATTTTGCCATATATATTTTAAAAGCTTATAAAAATGATCATTCCCTTTGACTCAATAAACCTACTTCAAGGAATATAACTTCAGGAAACATTAGTAAATGAAGGTAAAAATGTATGCATAATGATAAGAGTTTTAATATAAATGTATCAATAGAGTGCTGTATTATTGAAAAATTGAAGGCAACTGGTATTATTAATCCTAAGAGAGTGGTTAGGTAGTGAGACAGTATGAATATTTTGTGGCTATTAATGTTTCTAAGAATTATAAATAATTTGGGAAGATGCTTATTATAAATGTTAATACTTCAATTTCACAAATTCCCTTCAAAAAGAAAATGTGAAAGAAAATGTCATTTGTGTAGCAAGACTATGGAGAACTATAAATTTCCTAACATCCTACAATAGGCATGTATTACGTCTACATTGTTTCTAAAACCAAGTTTATGTATTTATATATTAAAATAAATTTCAGTAATTAACACATCTCAGATAGTTGCTAGCAAAAGCCTCATTTGGAAGGAATTTCTTTTCCAAAGAAATGTATGTGTTTGCACAAAGTCAGCAGAAAGTAGCCAGTTAATGTGTCAACTGTAGTCTCTCTTCCTTTTACAATGTGCCTTTAGAGATATAGGAGAGTTAGAGGCCTTAAAATGAGGCTCTTTCCATCTTGGGCTGATCTACTCCTATGTAGGAAAGGAAGAACCCACTTAATGAATTTAAAAAAAAAAACAAACTTAAACCAGATCCAACTATTTGTTATTCTGCAGCACAAAACCAGACGTTTTCTCTATAAAATATACTAAAAATGTTCATATATGATCAGATATTCTTATTACCAGTAATTACATGGATGACAAAAAGCTACCCTACCAGCCCATGTATAAACAAATCTATATGCTTTCAACTAACTTGTGGTTATCTGTAGAAATCTATGTAAATTGGGCATATTAATAATGCACTATGGCAATGTGCAACCAATGTGGATAAAGGAGCAAAGGATCTAGATAAGATTCAACAAATACTGACTGCCCATATATAATAAGCTGTGTTAGGCACCAGAGATACAGATGTATTAGTAAATGAGACAAAGCCCCCTCTCTCAAATAACTTATATTTCAGGGAAGGAAGCAGAATAAGGAAGCAAATAACACCTTAATATTAACATTAAGAAATTAAGAAGGAAAGTATCTATTCACACAATCTCAAAAGTTGAAATTATAGCTAAGAAATAGAGAAACTAAGTAATAAAGAAACCAGCCATTCACATATGAGCTGGTAATGATTTCCTAATTACTCTCAGTACATGGACCAAGTGACTGTACATTCAAGCACTACTTCTTTGTCTGCGCTTCAAAGGATACACAGCTGTGAGAAGAGAGGGAAGGAGGGGCCAGTGAGCATGCTGATCTCATATTCTGACTTCTTGTTTCCATGTATGGAAGAAGAGCGGAGTGGACTGGGTGGGGGGGAAAGGGGATTGTATACCAATGAAAGAATTTTACTTTTCAAAGAGAAGAGTGAACTGGGGGTGGGGGGTGGGGGGAGGAGTGGGCAGGGAGAAAAATGCAACAATGAAATAATGGAAATCCAGTCTCTGCAAATGTTCATTAAAATTAATAATTTTAAAAAGCCAAAAAAGAAAAAAGAGAAAAAAATTATATACTACTACTGGCATAAATAAAATAAACTTTACAAAGCTACCGGTATATAATATAGTATATTCAACACAGTAGAAACCAGAGGAAATAAGAGGTTGATGATGCCATAACACTGTTCCAACTTACTTGGATGCTGAGTACAAAATGGCATCACATGCTATGTTCTGCTAGAATAGTCTGTAGCGTGTTTTAATGCTAATCTAAAGGCTGCCTATCTAGAGTGGTTCAAATCTACCAGGTGTTCCATGGGAGAAAGCCTGTCAGTTTCCTCCTGTTAAGATTCTCAGAAGCCCAATGGACGGTCACTATGAGTTGGAACTGACTAGACAGCAGTGAGACAGAATACTTTGGCTTATGCAGACCAAACCCAGAAATAGGTCAATGTTGGCTATAGGCAAATTGCCAGCAATGACTTCCTTTCCTCTTGGGCTTTCTATTGGGCCATAGGTGATAAGGATAGATGACCCCATAAAAGATTAGGTTCAATGTTAACGGAATTAAATGATTCTCCTAAGTAAAGAACCAATACTTTTTAACAGTCTCCCTCTATGGCTCCTCCATAAACAATTATATAGTCCTTTTTCACTTTTCAAAATAAAAGATTTAACACAAAAGTGGGATTTATTCCTGGGTCCCACCCTGTACTATGATGAACCAGATTTTCTGGCCGGGCCCACTCTTTAATGACATACAGCCTTGGATTAAACCAGTTGCCACTGAGTCAATTCTAACTGATGGTGACTCCATGAGTTATGGAGTAGATCTGCATCCCATAGGGTTTTCATAGCTGTGACCTTTAGGAAGCAGATCTTTGGGCCCTTATTAAAGGATCTCTGGATTAGTCCGAAACACCAATCTTTCTGTTCCTAACTGAGCAATTAACTATTTGCACCACCCAAGGAGTCTCGTCTTTTTGTAGGTAACTGAGCAATTAACTATTTGCACCACCCAAGGAGTCTCGTCTTTTTGTAGGAGGGCCTACAAAGGACATGACAGGCTGAAGCACAGTAGGAAGAGGAGAGGGACCTGGACCACTCCAGGTAGGACCACTGACACTAACTTACATGCTCCATACCTGCTTACCTTGACAACTGCCTCTCACCACAAAAACAGTTTCACAGGATGCACTATAAAAAGAACTCTGGTGGTTGAGTCTGTAGAGAGCTACGCTGTTGACTTTAAGGCCTCACCTCTCTGGGAGTTCAAATCTACCAGAGGTTCTGAGGGAGAAAGATAAGCAATCTCCTTCTGTTCAAATTGTTGTTGTTAGGTGCCACCGAGTCAAGTATGACTCATAGCAACCCTATGAACAAAAGATCTGAACACTCTTCTAATTTGTACCAGCCTCATACTTCCTGACACACAAGAGCCCACTGCAGTAGTCACCATGTCAATCCACCTGGTTGAGGGTCTTCCTCTCCTATGCCAACCTGCCATCCTTCCCAGCATCATGTTTGTCTCCAAGGAACAGCCCCTCCTAGCAACATGTCCAAATTATTTGAGGTGAAGCCTCATCACTTCTGCTCCCAAAGAGCACTCTGGCTGCACCCTCTCCAAGACCTATCTATTTGTTCTCTTGGCCATCCATGAGCTGTTCAGTGCTCTTCTTCAACACCAAGAGTGCTCTTCTCAAGGCAGTCAATTCTTTTCCTGTCACCCTTATTGATTGTCCAGCTCTCAGATGCATAGCAAGTGGTAGGAAAGACTACGGCCTGAATCAGACACACCTTAGTCCTCAAACTGACATCATTACTCCTCAGTAATTTGGAGAGGTCCCTAACTGCAAATTTTCCCAGTACAATGCATCTCCTTATTTCCTGACTGCTGGTACCAACAGTGTTAATTGTGGATCAAAGCAAGATGAAGCTGCTGACAGTTTCAATCTCTGCTCCATCCATCACGAGTCCAGGTTCAGCTTTGGAAACCTAATGGAGGGTCAGCTGTGAGTTGGTTCTTACTCAATGGTAATGAGTTTTGAGTTTGAGTAAAAACTAAATTATGGAAAACTTCAGTTGCCTATATCAAGGTTTTTGGAAGGAAGCAAATATACAAATAATACCTTTATTATAAACTACACAGAAATATCTTCAGTCCTATAAGTTAACAGTAAGATATGGTCTCAACAGGTGAATTTATTAGTTAACACATACACCTGAACTTCACAGGTAGAGATCAAACATGAACAAAAACAAAAATCTCCTGAGATTATACAGAAGCAATTTTACAGTTACTTATTAAAGGATAAAGTCAGGTATACTATAATGAGAAATTGGTATTAAGGTCTATAAATGCGTTTATTCCAATAGTCAAGTAAAGTAATTCCACCTTAAATCCTTTTGGGAAGTAAGCAAAGTATGGATCATATAAAAAAATGAGTAGTAAAATAACGTTCCTCAGATCTATGTCATCATGATTCATAAGATTATCTGAAATTAGTATCCTAATTTTTTTTTCACCAAGGATTCAGAACTACCCTTTCACAACTAATCTTAGAGCATAAAGTGGATTTATGCCAATATTTGTAAGTGAGTTGTAAGTTTCACTTCCTCAGCATTCCCTGTGTGTGTCCAGCAAACAAAAAGATCAGCTTAAGGGAAGAAATGGTTAGATGGGTGGTCCCATTTATATGCTCAAAATAAGTTGAATCACTTACGAAAGAGTGACTAAAGAAGCTGTTTGTGTCTGCATTTAGCTTGCTGACAGTTTCCCATCCTACAGACTGATTCCTAGTCTGTACCTAAAAAACTTGGGGTCTTGGACCTGTTGAGATCACTCTGTGCAAGTTACACAATGAATCCAGGGAGACTTAAGCCCATTCTGTGGAACTCCTGAAGCGACTTTTTGCCTTTGTGAAAGTGAGCCTGGAGTCCCAGGTCATTTTTTCCCTTGAATCTGGCTTAGCTTTCTTTGTTTTGGGTCTTTTGGGTTTTGCTTTTGAAGCACCTCAGGGGCAGTGACCCAAGACAGAGATAAATAAAGTTAAGCCAACCTCAAGAGAAAAGCAATTGGGGATACCAGGTCTGCTTTTGTAAATGTGAACACTGACCTAGGGGCTCAGGGTTAGACTTAGTCCCCCAAGTTCCCTTTTTTAAACACCCAATGCACCTGGGACCTCAGAGTGGCTTTGCAGATTCCAAAAGCAAACCAGGAGATCATTTTTCCTTTGCTTCCAAAAAAACAAAGGACAGGCAAAGGTTCCTGGAGTGCTTCAGAAACTTAAACAGCAACAAAAATCCTAAACCCTAACACATCTTTTAGAAATACTTGTCCTTCAAACAAATCCTGGGTAATTAAGCACTGGGGACTCAAGAAAAATGGGCCCTACTAAATTAGCCGCAACTGGAGGGATACAAGTTCTTTTTTCTAAATAAATGTTGCCATCAACTCATGAGGTCCGTATGATTTCTAAAGCCACCAATCCTTTTCCATGTATCTGAAAACACTACATTTAAAAACTTCATAGTTGAGAATTTTAAGCAGCAGCCAGACAAGACTGGAGTAAAATGACAAGGAATCGTTTTGCTCCCCTCACACTTTGCCCTAGATAGTATTCTCTGGTACACTTCACTCTTCACCCAAGTCTGTCACCTTCCAAGTGTCCAGTTTACCAAACCTGCTCTCGGCCAGCCTTTCCACTCCTACTTCTGGGTATGAGAGCAAGGAGCAGGCTGGGTCATTTTGTGCTGGTTGTTGTTGTTATGTGTGCCCTTGAGTCAACTACAACTCGCAATGATCCTATGAACAACAGCTCTGAACCTTGCCCCATCCTGAGCAACTTCACCATCTCCGACATACTTGACCTCACTGCCACAGTCACTGTGTCAATCTATCTCATGCAGCCTGTGACGACCCTCCAGGCTTCTGAGCATAACGTCCTTTCCCAAGGACTGGCCCCTCTAGAGAACATACCCAAAGTATGTGAGAGGCTGTTAAACACACTGGTGCCTGTAACTCTTTCCAGTTGAGTTAACTGCACACAACAGAAGCAGAATGTTCTTATTTTAGACAATAAGCTAGTTATGATCCTAGATAACCACTATGTGGGGGTGATTTGGAATTTTTTTAGTTAGGACTATGGTACCTAGTGGATAAGGAATTGTGCTGCCAATACTATGGCACAAAGTTCGAATCTAAGAGCTGTTCCACAGGAGAAAGATGGGCAGTTGCCTCCTGTGTAATTTACTGCCTCTGAAAACCTGCTAGAAGGTCAGCTATGAGTCAGTTCCAAATTCATGACACACAACAATGGCTAAAATATTTGTCTTTATATGTGCGCGTGCGTGTGTGTGTGTGTGTGTGTGTGTGTGTGTATACACATAAAATATGTGGCTAGATGGTTTATTAAAAATTAATTTTATCAGATCATAGAATAATCAAATAGGGCTGAGCATGAAAACCAACAACCTACTGCCTCCACCTTATTCTCAGAAATAATGTTTAACTCCTACCTCTAATTTTGAAGGTTAAGTATAACTCCATTTCTCTAAATATGTTGATTTTTCTGATGTTTGACATTTTACAGGTTAATTTAATGCACAACATCAAATCTGACCCTCAATACAACCATATCAACTTTACAAGTTATAAATTAGCATTACAAGCTGAGTTGTTGATAGCTGTTAGCAAGTTGGCCTCTAACTTTTAAAAACTTGTCATAAGTATATAAATAACAAAACGTTTACTGTTTCAACAATCTTCACAGTTCAGTGGCAAGTGATTGATGTTCATTATGTTATTCAACCATAACTGTTAACTATTCTGGAATTTTTATAACATTCTTACAGAAGGTCAATGTCATCAACTCACTGTCTTCCTTTTGCCCCACCTCCCACTGCTATTAAAAACCCACTGCTATGGTGTCATCTCTTTTTAACCCTATTAGGCAGAGTAGAATTGTCTCACAGGATTTCCAAGGGTGTAAACTTTACAGAAGCTATCAGATCTTTCTCCCACAGAAGAGTCTGCAGGTTCAAACTGATAACCTTTAATTTAACTACCATGCTACCAGGGTTCCTTCTGCCACTTGTAATTATTTATAAAACTTTTGATTTCTAATAAAAAAGAAAAAATTATTTTATTTCACATAAGTCAGATTATATCTATCATTTTGTGACTGACTTAATTTTTCTCAGCATGTTTTCAAAATCCATCCATGTGATAATATGAATCAGTACTTCATTTGTTTAACTGAATAATATTCTAGTATATGGATGCAAAATATTTTATTCATTCATCAGCTGATGGATATTTGATTTGTTCATGCTTTTGGCTATCAAGGAATAAAGCTGTGAACATCTCTGTATTAGTTTTTATGTGGATATGTTTCTATTTCTTGATTATAAACCTTAAGGCAGAATTTGTTACATTAATTTTCAACAAAGTCTTCGAACTCTTTCCTTATTGCTATTAGGTGCTATTGAGTTGCTCCAGCTCACGGTGACCCTATCCACACTATATACAGAATGAAACTCTGCCTGATCCTGTGCCATCTTGACAAGCTCTGCTGTGCTTCAGCCCACTGATGTGGTCACTGTGTCAATCATTTAAGATCTTCCTCTCCTTAGCTGATCCTTCACCTTTCCAAAGATTATAGGATTTTCCAAGGACTGACCCCTCCTGAGTCACAGGCCCCAAGAATACGAGACAAAGTCTCACCATCCTTGTCCCTAAGGAGTACCCTGGCTGGACTCCTTCCAAGACAGATGTGTTTGTTCTTTTGGCATTGTATGGTATATTCAATACTTCTCGCTAAAATCACAATTCAAAGACATTTATTCTTCTTTAATTTTCCTTATTCACAGTCCAATTTCCACATTGGACACTGATTCACATGCGTGAATCAACTGGTAATATCACAGCTTATGTTGGTCACATTTTCGTTTTCAAAGTAACATCTTTTTCGTTAAAGAAATCCTGGGTAGTAGATTTTCCCAGCGTGCTATGTCATTTGGTTTCTTGGCTGCGGTTCTCATTGGTACTGACTGTCAGTCCAAGTAAAATTCAGTCCTTGACAATTTAAATCTTCTAGCACTTTACCTGCACTTTCAGTAGTTGAATTTTAAGATCATTCTTTTGGCAACGAAAGCTTAAAATGTCAATATTAGGTATTTAAATACAAGTAGCAATAAGTTACTTTGACTGAAATTTACAAAAAGTCCTTTATGAATACAGAAAACTGTTAATAAATTCTTAGTGAGAGTTTTTTAAAACTCTCCACTTTGGAAAAACAAAACCTATAATTATATAAAGTAAGAAAGAATATTTAAGATACTTTCCTCAACTAGATTTATCGCAAATAGTTAAATGTGTTGTAGGTTTTAACAATAATAATCATCTTTATATACACATTTGGTATTTTAGTTATTCAGGTGTCATCTACTTAGGAGTTCCTGGGTGGCAAAAATGGTTGAGACTACTAGTCCAAAGGCTGGTGACCTGCACCTACCCGGATGATCCTCAGAAGACCGGTCTGGTGACCCAATTCCAAACATTCTCTGCCATGGACACTCTAGGGAGCAGGCAGACTGTGACACATACAGGATCAACAATCCACCAAGTTATTAAAATCAGAAAACTGGATTTAGTTTGCTATGATGTTTTTTCCTACAGCTCTCAAATCTAATATAATACCATACCATGCCAACGTAATCTCCTAGTTCTTGAATTCACTGACTTCCTAGACTCCATTCCTTCTATTTACTAGTTCAAACATAATCTCTTTCCAGGGGCTTTGGTCTTGCCTATCGCTCTCTCTCCCCCTTCTAACAATCCAGATCCATAGGCATCTAATCTGCCAGAGTCCAGAATCCAAAACCCAACCACATCCATTTATGCTAAGTCCATTTTAAGTCTTGGGCCACACTCTTTTGGGTTTTCAGGGCTGTAAAACTCATTGTGGGGAAGAATGCCTCATCTTTATTCTAAGGAGCAGCTGGTAGGTTCAAACTGCCAATCTTTTAGCGGTCCAGCATGTATCTACTACATCACCAGGGCCCCCTCTTCTTCCAGAGAGACCAAGCTAAATCACAAATCTGAATACATTATTCCTTCACAATGACTTCTTAACTTCTGGAAGATAAAGTTCAAATATCTTAACAGAACATCCAAAACTTTCATGTACTGTATTCAGGTAAACGCTTTTTACTTCTTTCTCTGCCTCGCAGTTTAAGATCCAAGCAAGGAATTACTCATAGTTTCCTTATAAAGCATAAAATTTTTCATTCCCAGAAAACTGCAATTTTCCTCTCACTGTCCAGTCTCCTCCCCTTCCTTCTTTACTCATATTCTTCCTACAAAATTTAATCCTGAATTGATCTCTTCCAGGGGTCCACCTCTTGGTCACTACTCTTCCTTTAGATCCTTAAAGCATCCTCTGCATAATTCTAACAGAATATTTTTCCATACTCTATTGCTACTATGGATAAATAGGTCTATTTATCCATTAAATCGTCAAATATTAATAATTTCTTTTTTCATTTGGATGACTCATGATTAAACCAGCTCTTGTTTCTTTCCAATAACTGAAATACTTTTTTTTTCTTCTCAAGAACAAGTTTTATAAACACCTTAAACTGGTGACCTTGTTTTGCGTAGTATCTGTATCTTTACATTCCATCCAGCAGGCAACAAGTCAATGTCTGCAAAGAATTGCATCTGTTACCATTCAGATACAAAATTTTACAAGTCTACTGAACCCACACCTCACATATTAACATTGCTTGTCGTTACTCATTGTCATTGAGCTAGAACTGACTCATAACTGACCCTCTAATAGGTTTTCAGAGGCTGTAAATTACATGGGAGGAGACTGTAGTGTGTGGATTTGAACTGCCTATCTTCGGATTGGCGGTGAAACTCCTTACCCACCCAGCCACCAAGTTACATAATCATTTACTTCACATGTAAACTTTTAATGTTAAGGATATATCTGAATTTTAGTAATGTCATATAATTACTGCAAAAGCTAGCTTAGCCTATTTATTGACTGAAATTGTTACATAATATACTAACATATTTTACTACCAAAGTTCTGTCCTTGAGATTACTGTTAATAAACCAATGATGCCATGGTTAAAATTATCAAAATTCAACCCATTGTAATTGTTGTTGTATACCATCAACCTGGAACCGACCCATATCTTTCTCCCATGGAGCAGCTGGTGGATTGGAACTGTGTTTCTTCAAGACTGCAGAGCAGCTTAGTAGGCCATCAGACCTCCCTATTCAACCATAGTAGTTCAGTTGATTCCAATTAATAATGATACTACAGAACAGAGTTAAACGGTTCTACAGGGTTTCTAAGACTATACTATTTACAGGAGCAGACTACCAGATATTTCTCTAGTGAGAGAGTTTTTTCAACTGCCCATCTTTTAATTAGCAGGTGAACACTTACCTACGGCACCACTAGGGCTGTGATGCCACCATTAAGCATTTAAATAAACATTCCAGGGTCACTCTTTTACCTTTCTGTTCAGATTCATTACATCACCTGCTCCACTACATAACAGTTAAATAACGACTTCACTAATGAAACTCAAAGACTTCCAGTACTAAGGAAGCCAAACCTTGAAATGCATGGTAAGTGTTCACTAAATTATCAATTCTTCTTGAAGAGTCACTTACTGCACTGAAGATGAGAAGCAGTAAGATCTGTTTGTGTGAACTGACTTGGGAAAAATTCAAACAACAAAAGAAAACAATTTTAATTTTTTTTAATTGAGACTTTAATGAAAGTTTAGAAAGAACTTGGGTTTCCAATTGTTCATTGATGAACATTTTCCTCCCTGCTTCCCCTGGGGGGAAGAAAGTCCTTTCATTGTTTTACAGTCCCACCCAGTCCCCCCAGACCACTTTACTATGCAGCTCTAATTCTGGACTCTTGTCATGCCAATAACACCTAATTATATATTCCTTTTATATAGTTTCTCTCCCATCTGTTTCAATGACCTGTAGATTATTTGTCACCTCTTCTCTTAGTATTTCCCCAGACCCCATGTCAGTCCTGTTTTATGACAGTGGCATTATGTCGTATTTTTCTTTTTGTGACTGGGATAGTTCACTCAGTATAATGTCCTCCAAGGTCATACATTTTGTATAGTATTTCATGAGTTCCTTGTTTTTCAATGCAGCACAGTATTTCATTGTAATATACCACAGCTTCTCTATCCATTTATTTGTTGATAGGCACTTGGGTTGTTTCCAACTCCTTGCTATTGTGAACAAAGAAGCAATAAACATGGGTGTGCATATATCTGCTTGGGTGATGGTCTGGTTTCTTTAGGATATAATCCCAGTAGTGGAATTGCTGGGTCAAATAGTATTTCTATTTGCAAGTTTCTGAGAAAGTGCCACACCGCCTTCCACAGTGGTTGCACCATTTTACACTCCCACCAACAGTGAATAAGGGTTCCAGTTTCTCCACAACCTCACCAGCATTTGTTGTTTGATGCTCTGTTAAATTTTGCTATTCTTACTGGGGTGAGATGATATCTCATAGTTGTTTTGACTTGCATCTCTCTTTGAGCTAGGGATTTTGAACACTTTTCATGTGTTTGTTCACCATGTGAAAGCCTTCTCTGGTGAAGTGTTTGTTCATATTCTGTGACCATTTTTCAATTGGGTTGTTTTCCTTTATCTAGTTGTGGTTCTCAAGTATTCTATAAATTCTAGATATAAGTCCCTTATCTGACATGTTATTATCAACTATTTCCCCCCCCCCAGTCTGTGGCTTCCCTTTTTACTTGGAGAAGTTTTTGGATGTGCATAAGGATTTGATTCTTAGAAGGTCCCATTCATCTATTTTATGCTCTCCTTGGTTGTAGGTGAAAGCAATATGAATTTTTCAGTGAAAAAAATACTGCATGCCAACATGCCTATACTCTAAGTAGGATGCAGAATCTGCACAAGTGAATAAAGCTAGATGAGGCTGGGCTCTCTTTATATACCATGCAATTGTTAAGAAAACCAAGAGGGAGTAACTACTTTTTAAAATGTAGAAGAATCTAAATATGTATTCTTGGCCCTTCATGATTATAATATAAGGTAAATGAAAACCTGGAGAATTTAATAGCTGGATTAATTTCATAAACTTAGTCACATGTTTCACTTCAATACTTTAGTAAGTAAAATAATTTACATAGTTTAAAATTTGCCTTTAGTGACAAACTTGACTTATGGCTTTAGATAATAAAAGTTCAACTCAAAACTACCTCGGACTACAGAGTCATCTTCCCTTTAAAGGGAACTCAGGCCATTTGCCAGAAATGAAACAAAACGTGGTCCCTGAACTCCAACTCCCTCAGAAGGAAGGAGAATTGTTCTGATGGTAGTATCTTAGGAGACAGTGGAAAATTGAGAAACTGCAGTGAAGTGGCAAAATGAATTTCAGACAAGTATCTCTTTATTGGGATGAAGTTGAAGTCTTATGTTCTGGAGTATTAACAGAGATACATTATCATTTTATCTTGGATTTCTAAAAGAATGCAAAGTTAGGTATTCTGCCATATTTAGCATGATGGAAAATAAGGGGAGAGGTATCCATCTTTGTGATTTCTTTTAAAATTAAAGAATATTACAACACTTAGGCAAGAAATAGGACCCAAAGTCAGCCTCGACTATAAGCTTTCTTGGAAATTAAAGCTATTAAGTACAGTATTTTTACTTAAAGGGGTCTGCATCTTAATCATGCCTTTCTTTCAGTCTTCAAACAATTTGAAATATTTAGTCAAGTAATTAAAAAGATATATATTTACTTTAAATGTCTCTTATAGAATTTAAAAGGCAGTTTTCTTCTGTGAGACAATTTATTAACCCCTAATTATCCAGTAACTTCCATGTCTGATTGTATATGTAATTACTCTTTGCCAGTTATAATAATTTGCTCAATAAACATGTTAGAACACTTGCTGCTTAGTCTGTTTCAACAAATAAATGTGGTCTTTCTACAGCCTCGAGGCATAATTAAATACAAGGAGTAGGAGGGATGAGGCAGTTATCAAACACCACTGAAGCTGTTTCGCTAAGGCAGAAATTCACAGCATGGAGTTCAGGCTTACTTTGGGGCCAGATTCTTGCCTGAATGCTTAGTCACAGCTTTCTGAGGAGAACAGTGAAAATACTGTGACATCCAGATTGGTGCAGGTATCCACATGAACTTCAAAATGTGCAAAAAATGAACCTTAATATGCAGCTTTGTTAAAAAGCAGCTGTTGGTAAATAGCTACTGGCATCATATCTCCAGTTATAGGAGTAGTACACAAAAAGAGAGACAGAACAAAACTGGCAGGACTTATTTTCTTAGGAAGATAAATGCAGTCACTGGAATTAAATGGATTGTGATCTAAGTCCTACAGTGCTTTCATGATGTGCATTTGCACCATGGGAGTGAAGAAGAAATCCCTACCTGACCTCTGGATAACCTAAACAGGAAATTAGGACATTTCCAAGCAAAATAGGCTGTGTCATCCTATTAAGATAATAGTTTCCATTTACACTTTGCATAAACATCTTATACTAGGCCATCAGAAAAAATTCAAGCCATAGCAGTCTCTTCTTTGTAATACATACAAACAGTGCCTGGCCTAGTTGCCCTCCACACAGTTAAGGAGGTAAAGTTTGTTGATGATAATTAGGAGGAGGACAAAGACAGGGAGAGATGGATAACAAACAGGTAAGAAAGCTGAAAGCATTTGAAAAGTATTTACAAATTGAAAAGAAATGAAAATATCAAAACCTCAGATTTAACGCTTAGTAAGAATCTGGGTTTAAGAGATTATTCAATGTTAAGGAAAAGATTTAACAAGCAGTACAATTTACAATGTCAATATTTTAAAAAGAATAATTAAGAAATAGCTGATATTTGGTTCTGCTATTTAAGAACATTCAAAAAAGACCTTAACTTCTTTGGCTGTCCGGCCTAGTGTTAAGAAGCTATGCTGCAATCTCCAAGGTCACCAGTTTGAATCCACCACCTGCTCCTCTGGAGAAGGATGGACAATCTCCTCCAGTGTGATTAAGTGCCTCTGAAAACCTGCTGGAGGGTCAAATATGAGTTGGGTCTGACTCGTTGGCACAGAGTAAGTACTGTAAGGATATAATTTGCCTATCTGACTATATTTCACCTGAAATTCAAAAAGCACTGATTTTTTTCCCCTCCAGTCTTCCTTATTCAATGTCCACCTTCTGCATATATATGAATCAAATGAAAACACAATGATTTGGTCAAGTACACCTTTGTCTTTAAACTGACATCCTTGTTCTTTATTACTTTAAAGAAGACCTTGACAGCACATTGTCCCAAGGTAATACATATTTTGTTTTCTTGACTGCTGTTATCATGAGTGCTGATTATGGGTCCAAGAAAAATTAAATCCTTGACAACTATTTTTTCTCCACATATCATGATTGTTTCCCATTGGTCCAGCTGTGAGGATGTGCATTCTTGATACTGAGATATATAGTCCATATGAAAGGCTACTGTCTGATCCTCTTTAGTAAGTGCTTTAGAAGTCTTCACCTTCTTCAAGTACGGCTGTCTCACTTGGCTATTGCAGGTTGTTAATGAGTCTTTCTCCAGTCCTTATGCCACATTCTTCTTCATATAGTTCAGCTTCTTGGATTATTTGCTCACCATACAGACTGAATAGGTATAGAGAAAAGATACAACTTTGATGCAAATCTTTCCTGATTTTAAACTATGCTGTGTTCCCTTATTCTGTTCAAATACTGTTCTACGTACAGAATTTGCATGAATACAGTTAAGCTTTCTGGAATTCCAAATTTTACCAATGTTATCCATAATTTATTATAATCCACACAGTCAAATGCCTTCTTGTCGTCAATAAAACACAAGCATCTTCTGGTATTCTCTGATTTAAGCCATGATGCATCAGACATCAGCAATGTGTCATAGCCTTTTCTAAATCCAGCTTGGATTTCTGGAAGTTCCCTGTTGATGTTGTTCTAGTAATTTTTGCATTTTCTTCAGCAGGATTTCACTTGTGTATGATATTAATGATATTTTTTGATCATTTATATACTCTATTGGGATCATACTGTCTTCAATGCATCAGAGAGTTGGACAATGACCAAGGAGAATAGAAGGAGAACTGATGCCTTTGAGCTGTGGTGCTGGTGAAGGGTATTGAGAGTACCATGGACTGCTAGGAAAACAAACAGATTCATCCTGGAAAGGGTTAAACCAGGTGGCTCCTTGGAGGCAAGGATTCTGAGGCTCCGTCTAACATACTTTGGACATGTTGTAAGGAAAGACCAGTCCTTGGAGAAGGACATCATGCTTGGTAGGGTGGAGGGACAGCGCAGGAGGGGAAGGCCCTCTATGAGGTGGATTGATTTAGTGACTGGGGAAATCGGGATGGGAGTGTCAGAGACAGTGCGATTGGCACAAGACAGAGCAGAGTTTAGGGCTGTTGTACATAGGGTCGCTATGAGTCGCAAGTGATTCGACGGCACATAACATTGGAATCATCTTTTTTTGGAAAGGAAACAACTATGGATCTCTTTTGGTCAGTTAGCCAAGGAACTGCTTTCCATATTTGTTGGCCGAGACTAGTAAGCACATCTAGAGCCGCTTCTGTTTGCTGAAACACCTCAATTGGTACTCCATCAATTTGGGGGTCTTAATTTTTTTGCCACTTCCTTTTAATGCTGCTTAGACTTCTTCAATACTTATGATTCTTGATCATATGCTACATCTAGAATTGGCTGTGAGTCAACCAATTCTTTTTGGTATAGTATTGTTAGGTGTTGCTGAGTCAAGTGTAACTCAAGTGACCCTATGACCTGTCCTGTGCTATCCTCATCATTTCTGATACACTTGAGCTCACTGCTGCAGTCACCATGTCAATCCATCTTGTTGGGATTTCACTGACCCTCCACCTTTCCAAACATGGTATAACTTTCTAAGGAATAGCCTCTCCTAGCAACATGTCCGAAGTATGAGAGATGAATCCTTGCCTCCAAAGAGCACTGTGGCTGCACCTTTGTGTGTGTGTTTTTAAACAGTCATTCAATATTCTTTTCATATTCTTTTGATGCTTGCTGCATCACTCAATATTTTGTCCATAAAATCCTTTAATATTGCAACTAGAGGCTTGAATTTGTTTTTCAGTTCTTTTAGCTTGAAAAATATCTATCATGGATCTGCTGTTATTGCTGTTAGGTGCCACTGAGTCAAGCACAACTCCTAGTGATCCTATGAACAAAAGACCTGAACTCTGTTCTATCCTGCACCCTCCCTGATATACAAGAGCCCACTGCCATAGTCACTGTGTCAATACACTTAGTTGAGGGTCTTCTTCTTCTTCGCCAGCCCTCCACCTTTCCCAGCATCATGTCCTTCTCCAAGGAACAGCCCCTCCTAGCAACATGCCCAAAGTATGTGAGGCGAAACCTCATCATTCTTGCTTCCAAAGAGCAATCCAGTTGCACCCTCACCAGGACATAACTGTTTGTTCCTATGGCCGTCTATGGGATGTCCTCTTCTCCAACACCACAGCTCAAAGGCATCACTTCTTCTCCTGGTGAGTTTTCAGAGGCAGTTAATCACACGGGAAAAGATTGTCCATTTTTCGCCCATGAAACAGCTGGTGGATTTGAACTGCATACCTTCGTGATTACAGCACAGCTTCTTGATTAGGTATGTTGAAAGGATACAATCCTAATGCACACCTTTCCTGGTTTTAAACCATGCAGAGTCTCCTGCTCTGTTTCATGGTCTATAAACAGGTTCTACATGAGCATAATTAAGTGTTCTCTAATTCCCATTCTTGTCAATGTTATGTATCTATAGATCTATAGATATATAAATTATGATGGCCCATATAGTTGCATATCTTTGTAAGGTGAGTATTACACAGAAAAGAGGAAATTATCAACATTATCTATTTGTAGTAGAAAGAACCAGTAAAATAAAGGATTAAGAAACATCTACAGGCTTTCCCTGATAACCTAAACTGGACATTGTCTCAAGACAGTTACAAAGCAAAGAGTAGTAAAATATGAAATTAGTGAAAGATGTTATTTTTGCTGTGTGCCTTCAAGTCAGAACCAACCCACAGCCGAGCCTCCAGCTGGTTTTCAGAGGCGGTTAGCTGCACAGGAGGATCTTGTCCATCCTCCTCCCGAGTGCAAGATAGTAAAGAAAAGAAATTAGAATTCATTCTTTTAAGGAATTTGGAAAGATTACAAATTGCTAGAACACAGCTAGAGAAAATTCTTCTTTTTCTGGATAAGAGAGAGCTGAGTATGTTTTCCAGCTAAAGTTGGTAGGGAAAAATAGAGCAGAGAAAAAGTAAATGAATAATCAAACAAGATATGAAAGAATGAATGAGGTCAAAGATGTAGGAAGATGAGAGAGCTATGATTAGAGGATGGGTGTTTGGCTGTAAGGACCAGAAGCTAAAAGTGGCTAGAACTTTCTGTTAAGAACAGAAGAACAACCTATTAATGAAGAAGAATAGTCTATTAATAGTAAAGGAGAATCATGAGAACACTAATCTCTAGTTCACATTGGGCAATGCAGGTTGTGAAAGAATACACAGCTACCACTAGAGAGGGCTGAAGGGTTAGCAGGAGCCTCAGAATTTTATGAAAAGGGGGTTAAGAAAACATTCTGCCAAATATTTGACGCTACAGGGCTATTTACATTGAATGCACATTTTCTGATGGCACAAAGTAATAGAGCTAGAAGTAGTAAAGTAATACATAGTAATCAGAATAGTAAGGGAAAGAGATAGGAGAGAAAAGTTGGGAAGTCCCAGTTGATTCTCAATTCTAAAGAGTTCATAAACATGAAAATTAATAAATCACAGACTTAAGGTAACTAGCAGATGCTCTGACCTTTAAGGACATACAAAAAGAACAAGTGAAAAAAGAGAGAGCTAAGCTGGAAAATACTCCGGAGAAAAAACTGTTACCTAATTAACTAAAAAGCATTTTCTAAGAAGGAAATTTAGGCAATAGTGCTATAAATTATTGATAATCAAATAAAATTACTAAACACAATATTAGAAAAGTTGGTTGGTGTTAATTGTGTTTAGGACTAACATTCTTCTAAGTGGTATAGAACTGGTGTCAGTTTGCTGAGGAAATCTGAGGTTGCTGTGATGCTGAACACTGTACCACTGGTGTGTCAAATGCCATAATGGTTACCCAAGGTGGCAGTGTTTGGTAGAGCTCCCAGATGAAGACAGGCTTAGAAGGAGGAGTGACATCCACTTCCTAAGCAATGTGCCTCAGGAAACTCTAGAAACTCTAAGGAAACTTAGAGAAAAGACCATAATTACAGAACCAGGTTCAGGTTTTCTGTTCATAGTGTCATTATGAGAAGTGCTCAACTCAATGGAACTTAATGACAACATCCTACTTATGTGTCAGTCAACTGGCTCTTAAGCGTTCACTATGAAATAAAAGATATTAATCTAAATCATACCATTTTATTGTGGTCAAAAATATACACTTACACTCACACATAAACAAAGAATATAGTTATTTACATAGTTATTTCAACTGTTTTTATGTGTACAATTCATTGACAGTTATGTTGTGCAAACATCATCACTATTCATGTCCAATTTTTTCATTCTTTCAACAGAAACTCAGTATCTCTTAAGAAATAACTTCACTTTCCCTTTTCCAGCACTTGATCTCTATGCATTGGCCTATTCTAGATAATTCATGTAAGGTAAAAAGTTACAAGGCCAGGCTAAAGCAGGCAGTGTGAATCCACCAGCTGTGCTGACGGAAAGATGGTAATTTTCTCCAGTGTGATTTACAGCCTCTGGAAACACACTGGAAGATTCGTTGCAACACAAAAGAAGTTCATGCATTATCTGTCCTTTTGTGTCTAAATTCTTCTATTTCAATTCCGTCTATGTAACAGTCTTGTTCTCTTGAAGGAGCTATAATTTCTAGTTTCTTCCAATATCTCTCATAAACCTAGATGGAAAAATCCTAAATAAAATCCTAGCCAATAGAATCCAGTGATAACATAAAAAAATAATTCACCAGGGAGCTGTGGTGGCCTAGTGGCAAGAAGCTGCACTGCAATCCTAGAGGTTCAAATCCACCAGATGCTCTGCTGGAGAAGGCAATCTCCTCCTGCAGCAGTCAGATCAGATTGGACAGTACACACACACACACACACACACACACACACACACACACACACACTCTTCATCCTGCCCAAGTGGGATTTATAACAGAAATGCAAGGATAGTTCAACATAAGAAAAACAATCAATGTAATTCATCACATTAACAAAACAAAGAACAACAACCACATGATCTTATCAATTGATGCAGAAAAGGCCTTTGACAAAATACAACACCCTTTTCTGATTAAAACACTAACAAAATAAGATTAGAGAGGAATTTCCTCAACATAGTAAAAAGTATATATGCAAACCCAAGAGCCAACATTGTTCTCAATGGAGACTAAAGGCATTCCCTTTGAGAATAAGAACTAGGCAAGGATGCCCACTATCACCTCCTCTGTGCAACATTGTATTGGAAGTCTTAGTGATAGCAACAAGACAAGAGAAGGAAATAAGAGGTATCAAAATTGGCAAAGAGGAGGTAAAATTATCTCGATATGCAGAGGACATGATAGTATACTAGGAAAACCCTGTAGAGTCAGCAAGAAAACTACTTGACACAGGTGGCCAATTCAGTAAAGGGGCAGGATACAAGATTAACATAAAAAAATCAATTTAATTTCTCTACAGTGACAAAGAGAATACAGAACTGGAGCTCAGAAAAATAATACCCACCACAATAGCCAATCACAAGATTAAATATTTGGGAGTATATATAACCAGAAGCACAAAGGATCAATTCAAAGAAAATTATAAAACATTACTACAAGAAACAAAAAGAGACCTCGAGAAGTGGAAGAATACACCTTACTCATGGATAGGAAGACTCAATATTGTGAAAATGGCAATACTACCAAAGGCAATTTACACATTCAATGAAATTCCAATAAAAATACAAATTCTTTTCTTCAATGAGATGGAAAAGGCAATTTCCAGTTTCATTTGGAATGGAAAAGAGGCCCCAAATAAACAAATCACTCTTTAGAAAGAGAAACAAGGTAGGAGGCATCTCATTCCCTGATTTCAAATCCTACTACACTGTCATGGTGGTCAAGAAAGTGTGGTACTGGTACAATGAGAGACACATAGATCATTGGAACAGAATTGAGAACCCAGAAATTAGCCCATCTACCTATGTGTCAACTGCTTTTTGAAATCAATTAAGTGGCAAAATGACAGCCTTTTTAACAAATGGTGTTGGCAAAATTGGGAACACTCTCTGCAGAAATCTCAAGATCCACATCTCATTCCATACACAAAAACCAACTCAAAGTGGATCAAGGACCTTCATTAAACTTCACTATAAACTTCATTAGAGAAAAGCTTGGAAGAACTCTAGAAGCCCTAATCCACAGCATTAACAGTCTTCCAAGCATCCTGAAAAACCAACAACAAGGAGAAGATAAAATAGATGAATATGACCTTTTAAGAATAAAATCCCTATGCACATCCAAAACCTTTTCCAACAGGGTAAAAAGGGAAGCCATAGACTGGGAAAACAATATTTGGTAATGACATGTCAGATAAGGGACTTATATTTAGAATTTATATTCAAACACCACAATAGGATAAAGGTAATGAACCCAATTGAAAAATGGGCACAGAATACGAACAGACACTTCACCAAAGAAGATATCCAGATGGCAAACAAACACATTAAGAAATGTTCAAAATCTCTAGCTCTAAGAGAGATGCAAATCAAAACAACTATGAGATATACTCTTACCCCAGTAAGGTTAGCAAAATTTAACAGCAAACAAAAAATGCTGGTGAGGTTGTAGAGAAACTGGAACTTTTTTTTTTCAATAAAAGAAAAATTCTTTCATTGTTATACAATCCCTCCCCCCAGGTCCACTCCACTATGCAGCCTTCATTCTGGACTCCTGTCATGATAATAATACCTAATCATATATCCCTTTTAAGCAGTTTTCTCCCTCATAAATAATGCAATCTACATTATTTATCCCATCTTTTTCAGTCTTCCCCCTACCCTGATGTCAGTCGCATTTTACAACAGTGGAACTATGCAGTATTTGTCCTTTGTAAGAGATATTTCACTCAGCATAATGTTCTCCAGGGTCACACATTTTGAATAATATTTCATGAGTTTCTTGTTTTTCAAAGCAGAGTAGTATTCCATTGTGTGAATATACAACAGCTTCTCTACCCCTTCGTTTATTGATGGGCACTTGGGTTGTTTCCAACTCTTTGTTATTGTGAACAAAGCCGTGATAAATGTGGGTATGCATATATCTGCTTGGGTGGCAGTTATGGTTTCTTTGGGGTATATTCCCAGTAGTGGAATTGCTGGGTCAAATGGTATTTCTATTTGCAATTTTTTGAGAAAGCGCCATACTGCCGTCCGCAGTGGTTGCACCATTTTACAATTCCACCAACAGTGAATCAGGGTTCCAGAGAATTCACTGTTGATGAATAGAAATCCAAAGTCTCTATAAACTTTCATTATAATTTCAATTGACTATTACATGCTAATTCTGACTATATGTGTGGCTTATTCAATTCCTTCATAGGCAAAGTGCTTTTAAAAGTCCTAACTTTTGCAAGAACCTCATGGGTGGTTGCAGTTTTTCAGTCCTTTCATTGGTCTTTCCCCTATCCTGTATGAAGTCTGATTCAGGCCATATCAAGATATTGGTCCCTTAGGTCTTAAACAGACCAAATACATAGAACAGCAAGAAAACCAGTGCCCTACTTACGCCAGGGCTAGTAATTGGGCCCTCACTCTGAGAATGCAAGTTATGGCACATTTCTCTGCAAATACTGCTAGAGCTACTATGACAGGAGGAGGAAGAACAGGGACATTGGAAATGTTTTTCTTTCATTTTAAAAAGACACATTTCCCGCTTATTTCAGTATGCAGTTATTTGTTACAATTATTTGCTTTTTTCAGAGTTATAGAAGAGCTGAGATTATTGACATATTAGGTATTGGAGAGATGAGATGGACTGGCATGGGGCATTTTTAGTCTGATGACCATATGATATATTACTCTGGAGATGAAAAGACAAGGAAAAACGGGGTTGCCTTTATAGTAAAAAAAGTTATTTCTAGATCCATCTTGAAGTACA
>NW_006399757.1:36730624-36734676 GCF_000299155.1 Elephantulus edwardii | reverse complement strand
TGTCAGAGGCGGTGCGGTTGGCGCAGGATAGAGCAGGGTTTAGAGCTGTTGTGCATAGGGTCGCTATGAGTCAGAAACTACTCGATGGCACATAACAACAACAGCTGCATTTCATGATACTTATGTGAGAGGGTCAAGATATTCATGACATCATCAAAAGTTTCCCATTTCCTTAATATATGGCTTTGCATAGGAGGAAGGATGCAATCTTTCCAAGTACTAGGAGAGTGTTTCTTTCCCATATGGTACTAAATCAAAGCTTGTTGAACTAAATGGAATTATATTTTATAGACCACTGTGGAAAACAAAAAGTTTAACTATCAGGGTTTTTATGGAAACAAAGAGATGACAAAGGAAAATCTTCTAAATTAAACCGCTGGAAAATCTTTGCAGAAATACAGTGTGAATCTGAGACTTCCACATTTAAAGCATGTAGGGTGGATCCTAACAGATTTTCTACACAAATTTACTTAACAACCTATTATTCATTTTTCTTTACCTCTAACTTAAATCATTAGTTATATTTTTGTATACCCATCTCAAAACGCATTGCCGTTGAGTCTGACACTACATTGGGGATCAGAAGCTATAAATTTCATGGGAAGAGATTGCTCCTTTTTCTCATGCAGAGCAGCTGATAGTGGATTCTAACCTCTAGAGAGATGTGCCTGCCTGTAGGTAAGCAGCACAATTCTCTGTCCAACGCCACCAGAGCTCCCTGTATACCCACCACATCACTAAGTATTAGTCCACAGTTGCCACGTGAGTTCACTCTGATTCACAGCAGCTCCATGTATGTCAGGGTAGAACTGCCCCATTCCCTCAAGCGCGTTCTAGGGGGTGGGGATGGAGAAAGAGAGACTTGTTTGCACCACCCAGGCAATCCAAATGTTATGTACATAATTAAAATTTTACTTTATATATTGGACATTCAGTCTTTCCATCTTTCTACATCTGTTTAAGTGATGAATTTTCACTTACATGTCTCATTCAAGTGAAGTGTTTACAAAAGTAGAATCTTAAATTTTACAAAGATTAGGTATCTTACTTAAATTTGTTTTAACCGAATTGATATCATTTCCTCAATTTGTAAATTAACTACATAAGAAACCAGTATGTTGTTGTTGTGTACTATAGAGTTGGAATTGAGGCACAGCTGGTCCTCTGGCAGGGGTTTCAGAGGCAGTAAACTGCACAGAAGGAGATTGCTCATCTTTCTCTGTGGAGCAACTGGTAGATTAAAATTGCATGTCTTTGGTATGGCAGCTCAGTTCTTTGCCACCAGAGTTACCAGTTGGTTTAATTTATTCAATATTTCATTTTCTTTGTAAGTATAAACTCCTTTTTTTAAAAAAAAAAAAAGAATGGTAGTGTTTTCTAGAATAGTCCTGAAATATTCACACTGGACTTGTTAAGTAGTACAGGCAGTGTAGGGAATGCTGCTTCATATCACTTTTGGTTGTAATTAGTATGAGAAGCTGACAATGAAACATTAGTATCTGTCTCACAAAATAAATTGTTACTGTTTATCTGATAAAGCATTTAAATATAAAGTTCTCATAACTATCCCTCAAATTGAAGGAAACCTATAATAAGAAAAGTATTTCTACTCAAAAGAAGAAAGTAGTCATGAGAGAAAAATGTTATTCCTTAAAAATGAATAATAGGAAATTCAGCAAGAATATGAATTGGTTTTCAGAAGAGGAAATTTGTTGAATAGTGTCAATACTGAATTAATACCCTATAATTAGTCCAAAATATTACTATTGTCTCTCACTGACAACATTTTCTAAATTTTAACCTATTCTTTTCAAGTGCAAAACCCGGCAAGTATTGTTTGTTTTTTAAATGAAAGTTAGGACTGCTTTCCTCTATGTCACATAATGGTTTTAGTTCCTGATCCAAAAGAGATGACGATTCCATTTTTTTAAACACACTGAAATTTTACCTTAAATCTCATCACAGTATGACAATACTATAAATAAGGAATACAGTTTATATCCTGGTTACAATTATATCTGAGTTACAGGCAGCTCTTAATTGCCTCTTTTATAGCCAACAAAGTAAAATGGGAGGAAAAAGAAGAGAAGTTTAATAATTTGACAGATTTTTCCATGTCCAACAGGAAAAATAATGAGTCAAATCCCTGGACTAGGAAACTAGGAGAATTTTAAAGAGCCCTTGCAGGAGTCTAATGCGTAAGACTGGCCTGCTGGCAGCACTGTGGAGAGGCCCAAGCCTTCACAGTGGTGTTGGCCATGAGGTTGGAGTGGGAGGTTCAAAGTCTGCTTTATGTTTATGTAAATCTGCTCTCACATTGAAATGACCAAACAAATTGTTGTTGTTATGTGTCTCTTTATTCTCTTCGCAATTCTTGGCATGTTCAATACTCTTCTCCAGCACCATACCTCAAAAGCATCAATTCTTTTTCTGTCATCTTTTGTCACTATCCAGCTCTTAGATGTACAGCAAGCAACTGAGAAGAGCATGGATCAGGTACATCTTAGTCTTTGGAGTGATATCATTGCTCTTTAGTACTCTGGAGAGGTCCTTGACAGCAGACTTTCCCAATGCAACTTACCTGCCTTTTGTCTTCCTGACTGCTGGTGCCATTTGACTGTGGATCTGAGCAAGAGGAAATTATACTGACAATTTCTCCAACTATATTGATGTTGCCTACTGGCCCAGTGGTGATGATCTTTGTTTTCCAGATGCTGGGAAGCAATTCGTATTGAAAGCTGCAATCTGTGATCTTCTGCAGCAAGTGCCTAAAGTCCTCCTCAGTTTTGGCAAGCAGAGTGCTGCCATCTGGATAACTCGAGTTATTGATTAGTCTTCTTCCAATCCTCAAGCCACATTCGTTTTTATAAAACCCAGTCTCTCAAATGATCTATTCAGCATAAAGATTGAAAAGGTCTGGAGAAAGGATATATCACTGATGTACTCCTTTCTTTAATTTTAACCACACAATGTTCTCTTGCTCTGTTCTTACAATAGCTTCTTGGTCTAGGTTTAAGTTTTGCAAGAGCCCAATATTAGCCACAATTTAGTCTGAACAAATTCTTCATCACAATCACCTCCACTCGATGTACACGTGCCTTTTAAATAACTGAAACAGCTGTGAGTCTTTTCTTTCACTATAAAACAAACCCACAAGTTTTTAGTTGTTGTTTTTGGTCACAGTGGTTCAACAGAACAGAGCAAAATGGACTCTTAATTTCCAAGGCTGTATATCTTTATAGAAGCTGACTGCCTTATCTTTCTTCTACAGAGAAGCAATTGTATTTGAACTGCCAACCAAGTGGTTAATCACTACACCAGTAGGACTCCTTTCCTGTGCTATGTTGTTGTTATGTGCTGTCATGTCTATGTTGCTTGTTGTTGATAGGTGCCGTTGAGTCATAGACGACTCATAGCAACCCTATGAACGAAAGACCTGAGCACTGTTCATAGAGTTTCCGGAGGCAAACCATTTCAGAAGTGGATGCCTCTCCTGCTTCCAGGCTTGATTTAATAGGAAAGCTCCAGCAAACACTGTCCACCATAGGTAACCAATATCACATTTGGTAATCAGTGTCACAGGTCATGCCTATGTTGTTAGGTGCCATCAAGTTGTTTGCGACTCATAGCAGCCCCAAACCCTGCTCTATCCTGTGCCAATCGCATTGCCTCTGACACACCCATCCCAATTACCCCAGTCACTGAATCAATCCACATCACAGAGGGTCTTCCCCTCCTACACTGTCCCTCCACCCTCCCAAGCATGATGTCCTTCTCCAAAGACCAGTCTCTCCTTACAACATGTCCAAAGTATGTCAGATGAAGCTTCAGAATCCTTGCCTCCAAGAAGCAGTCCGGTTTAACCCTTTCCAGGATGAATCTGTCTGTTTTCCTAGCAGTCCATGGTACCCTCAATACTCTTCTCCAGCACCATAGCTCAAAGGCATCAATTCTCCTTCTATCCTCCCTAGTCACTGTCCAACTCTCTGATGCATAACAAGTGATTGCAAAGACCATGGCCAGTGTCAGACACACCTTAGTCTCCATAGTGA
>NW_006399757.1:36708232-36729248 GCF_000299155.1 Elephantulus edwardii | reverse complement strand
TCTTCTGACATCCATTTTGGTCTTTTCTTCCTTTTCTGTCTATATAGGAAGGCTAAAAAAGAACCATATGTACCTGTTCCAAACTGCCTACAAATTATTGATACATATGAGTTTATCTCATTGGTAAACCAGGAACTGCCTAATGCTCTAAATATATGTTTTAAAAAAAGATAACTGCAGCATTATTTTTATGTAGGAAAACTGGAGATTCTGTAAATATTCAATAAAGGAAACTGGTTTAATAATTCTGCTCTGTAATTTTACTATTGTGTGCAGTCAAGTTGGAGAATATTTGTAAAAAATTAGAAAGAATGACATAGATATGTTTATCAACATAAAGTCTCAATGTTACAAGAAAAATTAATAGCATAAGTAATCTTGTTCTCCTCAAAAAAATACTATACCTTTACACATGTAAGCATGCACGTCTGTGCGTACTAAATGGAGAGAAACACACCAGTTAGGAAGAAAAGATTGAGGAGGAAAATATTTAAAAGCTTCTCTTTATACATTTCTATGTGTTTTTAAGGTTTTTTTCAACAACAAGCATGCAATTCAAATTTCTTGGTTTTCATAAAGTTTAAAACCCACGCAAAAAGTTACCATGGAGGTAAGCTAACGTGTTCTTTTCAATTTCTGTACTATTTTTGTAACTTTTTAACAAATTCATAAATCTGCAACTGTTTAAAAATAAAAAGTTAAAAACCAGTGAGTAGATAATTATTTTTGTGATTATTCTGGTTTTTGTGTGCTTATTCATTTTTCAAAAAATCATTTTAAGGGGTACTTTCTCAGGGTATAAAGCAGTTTTAAGCTTTACTCTTAAAATAATCTTCACAATTTATGGGTTCAAGCTTTATATGAATAGTTAAAGCATGAACACAAATCACAGATTTATTTAAGAATATAAAGTTCTGGAATTATGACACTAGAGCAGAAGAAGAAAAAGGCAAAAGCCATTTAGGTTCAGGCTAATCCTTTACAATTTAAGCTCTCCCAAAGGGCAGAATACTTTTCTAATATCTGGACCTTGAGGTAAACTTTGTGAGGTGTCTCATCTTGTTATATTGAGGGTAAACCCCAATACATCTTTCTTTAATTCTCTGGCACTTCAAATGAACTTAGGATTGTCTGCAGAAAAAAATGCTTGCTGGAGGAGCTGTGTGAACAAGCTTATTGTCCTGCTACTATATCTAGACAAGCATTCGGATACTACAACTTTGGCAAATCCCATTAATACTTTAAGAAGTCAAAGACTTTAAAACTTCTAAAGAAAGTTCCTGTGAAGGAGTCATGGGAACAAGTTTAAGCAAGCGGAGTGTGTATACAATATAGTAACAAATATAATACAAACAAAAGAAGATTTGTTTAATTATAGTGGAAATAATTGTTATTTAAAAGTGCCTTCTTCCTCATCATAAAAGAATAAACTGGACTAGTGGCAAGAGAATTGTATGTTATGATGCCTTAAGATTAGAAACAGAAGACAGACATTTCAAAGTAAAGTCCTGGCAGACTCCCAGTCTCCATGGCAAGACTTACAGCCAAACTGTTTCTTCACAACTCCCAAGGCTTGTTCTTCGGGTCCTTTTAGATAGAACACAAAGCTGCTCATTTTGACAGAAATATACCAGTTTCAGTTGCTGTCCACTGCAACTGCCACTGGGGACCCCACGAGCGTTAAGAGTAAAACTGTGCTCCAGAGTTTTAAATGGACAACTGGAGGAGAAAGCAGGTGGTGAGGCTTTTCTTCTGAGAATAAATATATGTTTCTCAGGGCTCTCCTATCTATTCCGAAGTTTAGGGGTACAGTGGAGAGGCATTTCTGACTGCGTAAAAGAATGGAAAAAAGTGAGGCAGATAAAAATAGTAAGGGGGTGCCTAGGGTAGTTCTTTTTTTCCCCCCAAGCAGTACTGTTAAAGGATATGTTGTAGTTAACCATGATGTAGGCCTGACGCATGATGCAGGCCTGCCATTACCTTCATGGAGTGTGGTACCAAGAGATGGTAGCTGCTGATGTAATCAACTGGTGACCTTTGTTTAAGTTAAGCTTCACACACTATACTAATTTTACCAATGAAGATATCTCATGCCATGAAAAAGACCTAACCAATACTGTTGCTGTTACTAAGTGCCATCGAGCCAAGTATGTCTCATAGTGACCCTGTGAACAGTGGATCTGAACCCTTTGCCATCCTCACACTTTCGGACACACCAGATCCCACTGTGGTACTCTTCATGTCTATCTACCTGATGTAGGGTTCTCCTCTCCACCCTTCCAAGCATCATATCCCTCTCCAAGGAAGAGCCTTGCTAGCAACATGGCTGATGTCTGTGGTGGCATCATCCTTGCCACCAAAAACCACTCCAGCTGCACCCTCTCCAAGACATAATTATTTGTTCATTTGGCAGTCCTTGGAATGTTCAGTGCCCTTCTCCAACACTACAACTCAAAGGCATCAATTCTTTTTCTGTCAAGCATATATATTTTTTTCCTTATAGATTTCATTAAACCATTAAAATATATTCTTAAAATAGCTGGAGAAACATGGAATTTCCCAAGGTTATGTAGTAGTTATTTTTATTTTTTTATCAATTTTAATGAAAATTTACAGAGACTTTGTATTTCCATTCATTCATTGTTGCACTTTTCTCCGTCCCCACCCCTACCCCCCAGTACGCTCTTCTCTTAGAAAAGTAAACGAAAAGTTCCCCCATTGTTTCACAATCCCTGCCCCCAGGTCCATTCCACTATGCAGTCTTATTTCTGGACTCCTGTTATGACAATAATACCTAATCCCATATCCCTTTTAAACACTTTTCTCCCTCATCTGTTTCAATGCAGTATACATTATTGAACCCATCTTTCTCAGTCTCCTCCTAACCTCGATGTCAGTCCTGTTTTACAACAGTGACACTATGCAGTATTTGTCCCTTTGTAACTGAGATATTTCACTCAGCATAATGTCCTCCAGGGTCACCCATTTTTAACAATATTGCATGAGTTCCTTGTTTTTCAATGCAGCATAGTATTCCATTGTGTGAATATACTACAGCTTCTCTATCCACTCATTTGTTGATGGGCACTTGGATTGTTTCCAACTCCTTGCTACTGTGAACAAAGCCACGATAAATATCAATGTGAATATCTCTGTTTGGATGTCAATTACGGTCTCTTTGGGGTATATTCCCAGTAGTGGAATTGCTGGGTTAAATGGTATCTCTATTTGTAACTTTTTGAGAAAGCGCCATACTGCCGTCCACAGTGGTTGCACCATTTTACACTCCCACCAACAGTGAATAAGGGTTCCACTTTCTCCACAACCTGGCCAGCATTTGTTGCTTACTATTCTGTTGAATTTTGCTATTCTGACTGGGGTAAGATGATATCTCATAGCTGTTTTGATTTGCATCTCTCTAAGAGCTAGGGATTTTGAACATTTTTTCATGTGCTTGTTGGCCATCTGACTGTCTTCTTTGGTGAAGTGTCTGTTCATATCCTGTGCCCATTTTTCAACTGGATTGTTTACCTTTATCTTGTTGTAGTGTATGCAGTAGTTATTAAGAAAAGCAGGACTCCACTGTTTCCTGATTTCCTATCTAAACCTGTTCTCATCACGAAATCACTCAGATGCTTTAGTGAATTATCCTTTTACTTCTGATTTTCTAAAGAAGGACCCTTCTGCAGCCCAGCAGTCTTTATTTTCAATGTTAGCAATATGAAAAGTTTACTCTGAGCCAGAACTGACTCAAGGGCAATGCACTTAGTCTTTGGTTTGGTATCATCATTACTGTCACCTAACTCATCTCTCGTACAGTAGTCTCTCTTTTGTTACTCATGTCTTTTTTCTCAAATACATTACACCCAAAATATATTTCCTTCCAAAGCCTACTACTAATTGTTTTTCTTAAGTAAATATGTTCCTCCTCCTAAACTAAGTGAGAAAAAGACATGGATATCTTGTTTAATTTCAAGTAAAATTGTAATATCTTTTACGCTCTTAATATCTTTGGAATCAAGTCATGAAGACTTCTTTTAGTTATTAAGTGCCTTCTATACTTGTCTGTCACTATCATTTTCCATCTTTGAAGAAAATATTACTGAATATATTACACTGGTAACAGAACTGTGAACTTCTGTGTATTGGTGAGATGAGCTTTTACTTTAAGAAAATATGAACAGAAAATTAAAATAGCTAAGAAGGAGAAAATAATAGCTAACTGAACCACAAAATATAAATAATCCTAGGTGCTACATTTAGAAATGCACATAAAAAAGCAACAATGAGCTTTGGTGGCCTAGTGGCAAGAAGCTGCACTGTAATCCCAGAGGTGCGCGGTTCAAATCCACCAGATACTCTGCTGAAGAAGGAGGAACAATCTCCTCCTGTAGCAGTCAGATCTGATTTGATGGTACACACATTAAAAAAAAAAAGCAACAATGAGATATCTCATCCCAGCAGCAGTAGCAAAGTTCAACAAAACAGCAAAACAATAAATGTTGGAGAGGATATGGAAAGACTGGAACTCATACATTGCTTGTGGTGGTGGGGGAGACTGTAAAATGGTACAACTGCAAAGGAAGGCAGTCTGGCATTTCCTTAAAAAAGCTGAACACAGAAATGTCAGATGGCCTAGCTATTCTCATGCTAGGACTATATCTAAAGGAAATCAGAGCTGAGACATGAATGGACATTTGTATATTTACATTTATAGGAACATTATTCACAATAACAAGAAAATAGAAGCAGTCCAAATGCTCATCAACAAACAGATTGAGAAATTCTGGTACATTCACCAAGTGGAATACTATGCAGCACTAAGGAGCAACAATTTCATAAAGTACTACATAACTTAGGAGAGACTAGAGACCATTATGCTGAGTGTAATATCTCTGTCACATAAGGACAAATACTGCATAAGGCCACTATTGTGAAAATAGGAGGATAACTCAGTAAGATATGTATACATTCTCAAAAGAGAAAGGAGGAAAGGGGATAGAAAATGGGTAAGCGATTACCCTAGTCACTGAATCAATCCATCTCATAGAGGGTCTTCATCTCTTGTGCCATCCTTCCATCCTTCCATCCAAGGATTTGTCCCTCCTTGCAACATGCCCAAAGTATGTCAGACGAAGCCCCAGAATCCTTGTCTCCAAGAAGTAGCTTGGTTTAACCCTCTCCAGGATGAATCTATTTGTTTTCATCCAACATTCATCTAACACCAAACCTCAATCCATAGCTTTTTCTGAATTCAGCTTGAATTTATGGCAACTGTCTCTTCATGTATTTCTGCAACTGTTTTGTGAATTGTCTTTAGCATAATTTTA
This sequence comes from Elephantulus edwardii, assembly GCF_000299155.1. Classification (NCBI taxonomy): domain Eukaryota; kingdom Metazoa; phylum Chordata; class Mammalia; order Macroscelidea; family Macroscelididae; genus Elephantulus; species Elephantulus edwardii. The sequence continues at coordinate 36,723,918 of NW_006399757.1, read as the reverse complement.
CTTGAGTGTGTTTTAATAATATTTAATAATATTGTTTAATAATTTTTGCATTCTATTGAACTTTTCTTTGCAATGTATTAATCTCATGTAGCTGATTGGCTAAGTAACTGTGTTCTAAATTTCTTGGTATAGAAGAGTGAGCACTTCCACCATTGTGTATGTTTGATGAAATGTCTCTGTTGATATGTCAATTCTAGAGCCTTGTTTTTCATTAACATTGTCAATTCAGCTAGGAATTCTTCCTGCATTACCACTGGTTCTTGTCCATATGTTACTTCTTGAAACAGTTAAAAGCAGACCGATTCCTTTTGGTACAGTGACTCTGTATACTCCTTTTATCTTTGTTTAATGTTTCTTGCATTGTTTAATAATTTTTCCATAGTGTCTATCAGTACTGTAACCCAAAATTTTAATTTTTATTCAGTTATTTCAGCTATAGGAAAAAAAAAACTAAAGTAAACCAACTCTTATCAGTTGTCTTATTATCCAACATTTCACATTTACTCTAATAGTAGAAAAGTGTTATTATTTCTTCATGTAGTAATAGCATATTTGAAGATAACAAATGTAAAGTTCCAAAACACAAGGTGAGAGAGCATTGATTGTGATGGTTAAAGTTATTTGTCATCTTATCTGCGCTGGTTCTGAGCGATTTGGCAGTTACACGTTGATGTAGTCTGGAGGTGTGCCCCCTTTGTTAATCTGCAAGCTATTCAAATATGGGAGAGTTCATTGTCAGCAAGGAACAGGCAGTTGGATTTGAGCCTTTTGCATTTACCTGTTGCCATCAAGTTGATTGACATCCACGATGAACCTTTACTGGGTTTATGAGACTGTAAATGTTAGCAGGAGGAAACTGTCTTATCTTTCTCCCTTGGAGTGGCAGGTGGGTTTGAACTGCTGGCTTTTCTGTTAGCAGTCCAACACTTAACTTATAACACTCCCCATAAAGAAGTAAAAGATGGCTCATGTGGCTTGGAGGAATGAGAGTAAATTAAACTCTAAAACAATGCCTAATTTCATTAGTTAACACTGAACCTGCCATAGAAGCATAGCAACCCTAATGAAGAATAGACTTATCCATAGGATTTCCAAATGTGTAAATATTTTAAAAGCAGAATGTGTCCTCTGTTTTCCTCAGAGCAGCTAGCTGACATAAGCCAACAACTTTTTAATTAGAAGTAAAAAATGTTAACCTAAAAAAAAAAAGAAAGAAAGAAAATGGGTAAGGAAGAGGGGGAAAAACCATTCAAGATAGCCAAGGTTAGTGGGGAAGGGTGAAATAACAGGAAAGGTAAAATAGTGACTTGAAAAGATGAGGTGATAATAGGCTACAATACATAGCAATGGTAATTATATAAAATATAATTTATATGAATGATAATATAAAACCCAAAGTATGTGCACAAAACAATGTATATGAATGATTATAAGTAAACCAATAAATATTTTAAAGAGTGCTACATAAATTATGAAGATATCTATGGTAGATTCAAAAATTATATATAAAATTTGACCATTAATTTCCTTTTCTCTTAAAAATTAGATTTAAAAACCTATTTAAAGCAAAAAAAAAAATAAAGCAGAAGATAAAGCTACTTTGGGGAGCATGTTTTGTGGATCAAAGTTAAATACTTTTCAAAAGTTTCATCTGTTGACAGAGCCTGGCTTTGTGGTAGGCATATTCATGAGCTTCTTTTATAATGTTTATCATGACTAAGGTGTGCCTGTGCAGGCCATGGTCTTTGTAATCACTTGCTGTGCGTCAGAGAGCTGGACAATGAGTAGGGATGATAGAAAGAGAACTGATATCTTTGAGCTGTGGTGCTGGAGAAGAGTATTGAATATACCATGGATTGCTAAGAAAATGAACAGGTTCATCCTAGAGAGGGTTAAAGCAGGCTGCTCCTTGGAGGCAAAGATTCTGAGGCTTCGTCTGACAAAGTTTGGACATGTTGCAGGGAGGGACCAGTCCTTGGAGAAGGATGTCATGCTTGGGAGGGTAGAGGAACAGTGCAGGAGAGGAAGACTCTCTATGAGGTGGATTGATTTGGTGATTGGGGTAGTGGGAGTAGGTGCGTCGGAGACAGTAAGATTATCACAGGATAGAGCAGGGTTTAGAGCTGTTGTACAGAGGGGGCACTATGAGTCGCAGGCGACTTGATGGCACATAATGTCCAATATAATTCTGCCTTCAAACAGTAGTGAGAATTTTTTGTTTAAAGTATCAGAACTCTGAGGCAATTTCATCATCATCTGACACACCTGAAGCCATTGCAACAGTCACTGTGTCAACCCATCTAATCTAGGGCTGTATTGTCCTGTGCTGACCCTCTATACTTCCAAGCATAATGTCCTTCTTCAAGGACTGGTAGGTCCCTCCAGACATGCCCAATATACGTGGATGAAGTTTCAAAATCCTTGCCTCCAAGAAGCAACCTGGTTTCACCCTCTCTAAGACAGACCTATTTATTCTCTTGGTAGTCGATGGTATGTTCAACACTCTTCTCCAGCACCACAATTCAGACATCAATGGTTTTTCTGTCATCCTTCTTCACTGTCCAGCTCTCAGATGGAGAGCAAGCAACTGAGAAGACCATAGCCTGGATTAGTCACACCTGAGACTGAAGTTGCTTATTAGCATTCTGGAGAGGTCCCTGACAGCAGATTTTCCCAATGTAACTAGTCTTTTGATTTCCTGACTGCTGGTGCTAAGAATTTTGACTGTGGATCCAAAAAAGATGAAATCGTTAACAACCTCAGTGTTTTCTTCATCAATCATGATTCTGTCTACTGGTCCAGTGGTGATTTGTTTTCTTAATGTTGATATGCAGTCTACACTGAAGGCTGCCATACTGGAAGAGACGGTTTTAAAGATAAATTCTCTTTCAATGCAACAAAATCCCATGCTGTCACATTGCCCTCAACTAGCTTCAGCGCATGTCATCTATCTTCCCACAGACATGTCCAGAGCTTGTATTTTATAAACTAGTATACAATAACGGATTAAAAAATTTACTTTCTTTACCAGTATTATGATATCCTGGCATAACCTTTATCTAATAATTTAATTTACTCTTTCTTCATAGGATGTCTTTATTTTCTAGTAGCTATTCTGATTACTCTGTCCTTACTATCATTTCCTTTGAAGAAAAAGTTATTTCTTTCTCTTACTTAGTGCTCTTTTTCATATGGTCAAAGATTGCCTAATCTTTCATATTCTTAATCTCTTAGACTTAATTTCATATATAGAAATTCAAACATTAATTGTTTTTAACAAATACTTTCAAATCCTTCTTGCTAGTATTTTAGGATTTTGCTAAGCATCATTAGTACTTTAAGATTTTTCAAAATTTCTGGACACATTCATTTTAACATTTAATAGAATTTGCTAATTTAGTAGGAAATTATTTCCTTTACATGTAAACAATTCATGTGAAAAGAAGTTAAACACAGCTGCACCAGAACTGGGACACTTTTACAGGTAAAGCTAGTCAGGAAAAATGAAAATTCTGTTCATGAAAGCATTTTCAACTCTATATCCTGCTTCATCTTCTCTTTTAAATGAATGGTTATAATATCATATGTCCATAAATAATTTTTTAAAAAAACAAATTAGAAACAAGTTTCTCTATTAGTATTCACTGCTGTATGTCAAACATGAAAGGATAGATTTCCATAATGAATTTATCCAGATTTATTAAAGAATTCCAAGAATACAAATTCTCGCTCAGTATCTCTCTCTCTATTTTTTTTTTTTTATTTTACTGACGTTAATGAAAAAGTGCCAGAAGTAGTTCACTGACAGAGAACTGTCAGAAATTCTAGCTGGATTTAAAAGAGGCTATTAAATAAAAGATGTATTTTTTTTTAAAAATATTCAATATATTTTTGAAGCTAAACTTAAAAAAAGAACAGCCAAGCAAAAAATATGAGAGAATAATAATCCCCAAATGTAAACAAAAAAGAGATTATAGAAAGAGAAGGAAGTCCTGGATAGACTCTAAATACTTTCAGTATCTCTAACAAGCCTGCCCTGGTGTCCACCATCATCCTTCTCAGAACTTATGAAAATAGTCTCCGTATCGGTCTGTTTTCACTCATACTCTTCTATAGTGTATTCTCAATGCAGCAGTTAAAGGGATGATCTTTAAAACCTAAGTCAGATCATGATGCTCTCTACCCAAAGCCTCTGCACAGCTTCCTATCTCACTGTGATCCAAAGGGAAAGCTTCATTCTCTTTTCTTCACTCACTGGTACCTGATGGACTGTGCAACATAACAAGCATATTTCCACCTCGGAGTTCCTGTCACTGCTCTTCCCTTTGCCTACAACATTTTCCTCCAGATATTTATATGGTTAACTTTCTCATCACCTTCAGAATTTTTGCTCAAAGTGTGCCCTATTTAATACCCGAAAACACAATTTAAACCTTTCTTACTCATTTCCCCCACCCTACTTCAGCTCTCTTTAAGCAGCACTGGTAGAATAGTGGTTAACTGCTCAGCTAGTAACATAAAGGTCAGTGGTTCAAACCCACCAACTAACTGCTCTGTGGAAGAAATGTGGTAGTCAACTTCCATGAAGATTACAGGCAAAGAAACACCATGGGGCAGTTCTACTCTGTCCTATAGGGTTACTATAAGCCAGAATTGACTTCATTTCTTAGTTTGGTTTTCCCCTTCTTTTTCTCCACAGCCTTTAACATTCTGCAAAATACTTTAACTTCCTAGCAACAATAATGAAGTTCAACAGAGTAGCAAACAACAAATGCTGGTGAGTTTGTGGACAGATCCACCTTTACATTAGTAGCTGAACAGTAAACCAACTTCTCTGTGGAAGAAACATTGCAGTCTACATTAATTATATAATACATTCTTTTAGCAATTTTATTTTAGTGAGGTGCACAGATTGATTTTTGTGCACACACAATCATGCACATTTCCCTCCCTGCCCCTCGCAAATCCTCATTATCATGCTTGTCCTGTTCCAGGCTGCTAATTGCTACACACATAGTTTCTAAACCATCCATTCATTTCAGACTGTCATTCCTTCCATCCAGCGTATGTTCATTATCTATCCATCCCCCCCCAACCCTCGCCGGCTTTCCCCTTTTCCTGGTGTCAGTTCCATTATTATAACAGAGGTCTTGTGCAGTATTTGTCTTCTTGTAATTGAGATATTTTACTCAGCATAAATACTTCCAGACTCATCCATGTTGCATAGTGTTTTACAAGTTCATTGTTTTTCAATACTGTGTAATATTCCATTGGGTGAATACTAGTTTATCTTTCCATCCAACTGGTGATGGGCACTTGGGCTCTTCCATCTCTTTGAAATAGTGAATAATGCTGCAATAAACATGAGTGTACATATATCTGTTTGTGTCTCAGCTCTTATTTCTTTGGGTTATATTTCCAGTAATGGGTTAACTGGGTCAAATGGTATTTCTATTTTCAACTTTTTGAGAAAACAAATGCACAGTATTCTTTAGACAAAAATGAACCAACTGTTCAAGATAAGTCCAATTACTTGTAATACAGAAAATGGAAATTCTGAGTGTACATGAAGAAGGCCACTGTGAAATTATAAATCATATAATCAGCAATTGTGGTTGTTAGATGTCTTAAGTAGACTACAACTCACAGAGCAAGCCTATGAACAACAAATCTGAACCCTGCCTTAACCTGCACCGTCCTCATGACTTCTGTCCTCTCGGGCCCATTGTGGTAGCCACTGAGTGATTCTATCTTGTTGAGAGCCATCCTCTCTTTGGCCCTTTTCTTTCCCCCTCTTTCTTTTCTAATTTCTCTCCAATAAGTGCCTTCTCCTAAGAATATGCCCAAAATAAGTGAGATGACATTTCACTATGCTTGCCTCAAAGGAGGACTCTGGATACACTTCCTTCAAGACAGATTTGCTTGCTCTCGTGGCAGTCCATGGGATAATCAATACTCTTTACTAACATTACAGTTCAAAGGCATCAATTATTCTTGTCACACTTATTCATTGTTCAACTTTCATAGGCACAGGAAACAACTTAAAATCAGTAATTAGTGTGCCTGATGCAAGCCATCATCTTCACAATTAGTTGCTATGTCTCAGAAAGCTGGACAATCACTAAGGATGACAGAAGAATCTATGCCTTTGAGTTGTGGTGCTGGAGAAGAATACTGAACATATCATGGACTGCCAAGAGAACAAACAGGTCTGCCATAAAGAGGGTGAAACCCAGCTGCTGTGTGGAGGCAAGGATTGTGAAGCTCCTTCTCACTTACTTTGGGAATATCGCCAGAAGAGACCAGTCCCTGGAGAAGGACATCATGCTTGGACAGGTGGAGGGTCAGGACAGGAGAAGAAGACCCCAGAGGAGATGGATTGACACAGTTATTGAGGTAATGGGATTAGATGTGTTGGAGACAGTGAGATTGTCTGAGGATAGAGAAGGGTTCAGACTTGTTGTACATAGGGTCACAATGAGTTGCAAGTGACTTGATGGCACATAACAATAACAACAATGCAACAACATTTTTTGTATTTTATTAATTTTAATTAACATGTACAGAGATTTTGGATTTCCATTCATTCATTGTTGTACTTTTCTCCTTGCCCACCCCTCTCCCCCAGTTCACTCCTGTCTTTGAAAAGTAAAAGAAAAATTCTTTCATTGGTATACAATCCCCCCACACGCCCCCACTGCCCCGAGTACACTCCACTGTACAACCTTAAATCTGAACTCTTATTAACATCATTTCTAATGATGACTATCATTGCCTCTAAAGAAGTATTTTGGCTGAACTTCACCTAAAACAGATGAATTTGTCCTTCAGGCAGTGCAGGGTACATTCAATATTCCTTGCCAACCATACAATTCAAAGGCATCAATTCTTTTTCAATATTTCTACTTTGTGCATGTTATCAGGATGGGACCTGACTCTGGGGAGGATATCATACATGGAAAAACAGAGTCAGTGAAAGAGATGATCCTCAAAGAGATGGAATAACAAAGTAAATAACAAAGATGGAAGAACAAAGGTATCAAACACAGAAGAGATTATAAAGATGGTACGGAATCAGACAGTTTTAGTCTGTTGTTTATAGGGTTGCTATGAGTCAGAGCTAACTTGATACAATGGCCAAGATAAGTAAATAAGTGTTTATATTTAAGAAGGCAAAGGAAAGAGTAATTTAAGAAATACTAACTAAAAACAATTAGGTGGGAAAAACTTGTACTTTTAAAGAGCACTTATTTATGTGGTATATTAACTTACATGGAAAATCCTACTAAGGTTGCCATACTGTAAAGAATGAGTACAACTAAAAAGACTTACATTCACTTATTCAACATTCAAGACGATGATGAATAGTAGTGAACAAAAAAGAGGCCATTATCCTTTTCTTCATGGGTATGCACTGAACTTTTTTCCTTTTATATTGCTATAAATATTTATTATAGAACTGTTTTATATTTTATAATACCCTTTGATGTGGTGAGAGTACAATTAGGGTGGTGCAAAAGTGAAAAAAAAATACTCCTCCCCCATAATCAATTAATATGCTAATGAATAATGGCTTGAATCATGACATATAAACACACAACATGGGGAGACCAGAGTCATTTTACTTGTATAACAGAGGTACCTATCATTTATGTCTTATAATCTTGTATTTTACAATAATTTTACATTAAAATGCTATGAGATCCAGGTCTTTCAACTGGATAACCATATGGAACAAAATGAATCTTGAACCTTGCACCTCACACCATGCAGAAAAATAAATTCCAGATGGACTGTAAACCTATATGTATAAGGTAAAACAATAAAACTTCTTAGAAGAAAAATAGAAGCATATCTTTATGATCTCAGCATGGAGAGGGAAGAGGTAGGAAAGACTTTTAAAATAGGATACTAAAAGCACTAAAAACAAAGGGGGAAATGATAAATTTGCTTTGTTAAGATGAAGAGTTTCTCTTTATAAAAAAAGACACTACTAGAAACAAACCACAGAGCAGAAGATCTTTGAAATTCATGTCTCTGATAAAAGTATTCACATCAAGAGAAAAGAGATGCACACAGGGCCTAAGTTTTAGAAGGTCCTATTCATCGCTATTATCCTCTCCTGTGCATTTCTGACTTATCTGCAAGCCCATTTATGTTATAGGTTGGCACTTGTGGATCCTGTTTCCATTTTCTTCAGGGAGATGTCTGGTTTTGCTAGCACCATTTGCTGATGAGGCTATAGTTTGAAGAGGCTGATAGCTTTTGATTCCTTGTCAAATACCAATTAACCACAGGTGCTTGCTGTTGTCAGGTGTTGTTGAGACAATTCATAGTGACCCCATGAACAAGAGTTCTGAATCCTGTCTTATCCTGTACCAATCTCACAATTTCCAACACTCTTAAGGTAATTTCTGGGTTCTTGAATCTATTTTCTTGGGTTGTGTCTCTTGTTGTACCTATGTTATTGTTATACCAATACCAGGCAGTTTTGGTTACTACAGCTGTGTAGTACCTTTCCAATAGGGAGAAATGAAAATCTACCAACAGGGGAAAAACATTTGGCAATGATACTTCAGACAAGGATCTTGTGATGCAAGTTTAGAGAATCCAGGCCCTCCACAGAAAAATAACAAAATGGGCAGAAGACATGAAAAGATTTTTCACAAAGGAAGACATTCAGATGGCCAACAGACACATGAAGAAATGCTCCAAATCACTGGCAATCTGAGAGATGCAAATAAAAAACACAATCAGACACCATCTCACTCCAGTAGTAATAGTTTAATTAGAAAGCAAGCAATAAATGTTGGAGAGAATGTGGAGAGATTGGAGCTCTCATGTACTGCTGGTAAGACTGTAAAATGGTACAACCACCTTGGAAAGCAATTTTTTACTTAAAAGTTGGACATAGAAATCCCATATGACCTAACTATTCCACTGCTAGGAATATATCCCAAGAAAATTAGAGTTGGGACACAGAGATATGTATACCTATGTTCACAATAGTGTTATTCACAATAGCAAGAAAATGGAAACAGCCCAAATATCCATCAACAAATGAATGGATTGAGGAACTGTAGTATATTCACATAATTTAATACTATGCTGCACTAAGGAACAACGGTTTTGTAAAATATTACGTAATATGGGAGAGTCTAGGGAGCATTATGCTGAGTGAACTAACTCAGTCTCATATGGTCAACTGTGGCATTAGACCACTATTGTAAAAATAGAAGGATAACTAGTAGGATGTGTTTAAATGTCCAGTAGGGGAAGGGGAAAAGGGAAGGAAGTAGAAAGGGAGGAGGGTGGAAATCACTAGGACGGCAGAGTTTGGTGGGCAGAGTGGTGGGCAGGTGAAGGAACAGGAAAGTCTCAATAAGGATGAAGGTGACGAGATTATAACAGGCATGCTGTTGCTATTGTGTGCTGTCGAGTTGGAACCTACCCATAGCTGATCCTCCAGGAAGTTTCGGAGACAGTTAATCACACAGGAGGAGACTGCCTATCCTTCTGACGAACAGCTAAGTGAATTCAAACTTTGTTCCTCCAGAATTTCAACACAAATTCTCACCACTAGGCCATCAATAGTAATGAAATATATGGAATGCAATGTTTATGAATGACCGTATGAAATACAATGTAAATTAAAGAGTGTCTACAGCACAGTACACCTGACAAAAGACAATGTATACTAATTATTGTGAGCAAACAAACAAAAAAAAGAGTAAAGAGAAATTCTACAAATCAGTAAAAAGTAGAAAATCCAATATGAAAAAAAAATGACAAAAACTTGCGCAGATTAAGTCATGCACAAAAAACATTACAAAAATATTCAAATAGACAATGAATATGTGAGAAGTTCATAAAGAAAATGTAAATTAAAACCACCATAAGCCCTCCCTAATGATTAAAATAGGAAAGACAGTGTAACATTGATGGCAAGAATGTGGAGCAACTAGTACTCTTCTATAGTGCTGGCTGAAGTGTAAACTGGTATAAGTGCTTCGGAAAACGGCCCTACGGTACAGGTGGGTGCCTGTATTGTCCAGACTGCACTGCTTTGGAAAACTGCCCTACAGTATAGGTGTGTGTGCCCCGTAATGTGCTGACTGCACGTACACTTGCACACACATGTGGAGCAGGGAGGTGGGAATGTTGCAGGGTATAGGAGGTGGGTCTGGGATTGGGTTTGAAGCGTGTGGCAGCTGTGGCTGGGCTCCCATAGCAAACCTTGGCCTCAGGGTGCCTGGCTCCCATGCAGATTGGTACCTGCAGAGAGATGTTCAGCTGTGGCCATTCCACCCAATCCCTAAGGGTTTCTAATTCTGATCAGACTTCTTAGACTGCTCAGAGAGCAATGTATGCCCAGAGACAGCTAGTTGTAGGTGCAAATTTGCAAATGCTGAGATTCTAGAGCTAACAGAGGGCCAGAGAAGCTGTGCTATGGAGTCAAAACTCACTCATCGCTGACCATCCAATGGGTTTTCAGAGGCTGTAAATTGCATGGGAGGAGACTATCAATCATTCTCCTCTGGAACAGCTGATGAATTCAAACTGTGTGCCTTTGGGTTGGCAGGGCATCGAATTACCACTAAGCCACTAGAAGTTCCTTACTTTGGTAGACAATAGGTGTATCAAATATATATTCTTTAAAAGTTTGAACCCAGAGCACATATTATAAATACATTAAAGATATCCTTTGATTCCTAGGCAAAAGTCATTCTTGGGAAAATATTGCAATAAAAATGTGTGCATATGTTCACCAAAAGACACACAAACGAGTGTGCTTGCTTGTACTAATTATAACAACAACTGGAATAAACACATATCCATTATTCAGAATGCATAAATAAATTTTAGTATATCTGTCCCATGGTACAGTGGAAATGAAACACAAGTTGATAAATTTCACAAATATAATGCAGCAAAAGAAGGCAGATACTTTTCTTATACTGAATAATATAATCTCTATAAAGTTTAAAATTAGGTAAAGTTTATCCATGGTTTTAGAAGCTAAAATGTTATCCTTTGAATGAAGGTAGCATGGTGCAAAGAGCTTTTTTTTAATTTTTATTTTATTTTTTTTTAGGCACTGGCGACATTGCCTATCTAGATCTGGGTATCATAGAGATGATTTGCTTGAATATATGCTATACTTCAGTAAAATAGTTCTTTAAAAATTTTTATGAGATTCAAATATATTTTTGACATTTTCTAAAACTCCTTGTTAAATTCTCTATATGAAAGAGCTAACTGGCATTTCTCAAGCTGAAGGAATTAAAGAACAAGTTCAAGCTGCAAGTTGCAATACTTAAGAATGCTATGGGCAATATATTGATTGATCCAGGAAGCACCAAACGAAGATGGAAAAAATAGAGTCACTGTACCAAAAAGAATTGGTTGATACAGAACCTTTTCAGGAATTAGCATATAATCAAGAACCAATGGTGATGATAAAGGAGGAAATTCAAGCTGCTCTGAAGGAAACAGAAAAAAAAAAGACCCAGGAATTAATGGAATACCAATGGACATATTTCAACAAACAGATGCATCCCTGGATGTGCTCACCAGGTTGTGCCAAGAAATCTGGAGGACAGCTCCCTGGCAAACAATTCCCAAGAAAGGTGATGCTACACAATGGAAATTACCGAACAATGTCAGTAATATCACATGCAAGCAAAATCTTGCTGAAGATTATCTCAAAATTACTAGAATAGTACAGCAATAGAGAACTTCCAGAAATACAAGATAGATTTAGAAGAGGCCATGGCACTAGAGATATCATTCCTGATGTCAGATGGATCATAGTGCTAAGTAGAGAGTACCAGAAGAATGTCTATTTGTGTTTTACAAAGTATGTAAAGACATTTGACTGCATGGATCAAAACAAACTGTGGCTAATGTTGAGAAGAATGGGAATCCCAAAACACCTCATAGTACCCATGTGAAACTTATATCTAGACCAGGAAGCTGTTGTCCAAACAGAGCAAGGGAACATGGCATGGTTCAGAATCAAGAAAGGAGTGCATCTGGTATGACTTCTCCATAACTTTTCAATTCATATGCAGAACAGATCATTTGGGAGAATGGACTTTATGAAGAAGAATGTGGCATCAGGATTGGCAAAAGAACTATCAATAATCTTTGGGAATTATTTTATACACTATATATTCCTATATAAAGGAATTAGTGTATAAAATAATTCACAAACTTATTAGAGTTTGATAAATTTTTAAAATAAAAAATAAATTTTTATTTTATATTGGTTTACTTACAAAGTTTGTATACCTTGTGTTTCACATTATCTTTCACTCATTCCCAAACAATCATTCCCACTCATTATATTTAATAAAATTAATCACACTGAAATATGCCCACTATTGCCCTGTCTATCCAGATCCCTGCTGGATTGGTAATTTTTTTTTTTTTAGATCATTTTGAGACAATGTTCTGGAAGAATACTTTGAGAAACACTACTGTGTAGTGGGTGATCTGATACATTAGCCAACACTCTTTGGAGAAGAGGCTATTACATGCTCACCTAACTGCATTGTCACCAAACTTCCTAAACGTCTGCATGTTGTTTACAAAAATAGCAAGATATTATTACTAAATGCAGTACCAGTATTTTCCACTCTAAGTAGCTTATAAAATGAAGTTGCTGTTATGTACTGTTGTTATGAAGGAATCAACTCATAGCTGATCCTGTTTTCAGAGGCCATAAACTGTATGAAAGGAGACTGCTCATCTTTCTCCCTTGGAGCAACTGGTGAACTTGAACCTCATGCTTTGGGCTGCCAGTGCAACTCTACCACTAAGTCACAAGAGCTCCCAAAAGTGAAGTATGAGCAGCTAAACAGGACTGTGTGATGCTCTCAACATTGTGAGAATTATGCTCAAGAAGAAGTTATGAAAGGGAGAGAAACTTTAAGGTTTTCCATCAAAACAGCTACTTTAGAAACATTTTGGTAATTAAAAAATAATCTTTAGTTACAGAAAAAAATCTACTTTCCTAGTGATATTTAATAAAATATTTCTGTGTATTAAGACTGAGTTATAACTCCGGATGTGCTGACCCCTGCGATTTCCCCAAATGTGGGGAAACTCGACTGCATAATTTGTGGTAGTGGGGGACTGCGTTAAAGAAAAAAAAAGACTGAGTTATAAAAATTATCAATGAATATGGCCCATTACAAAGATAATCTTAAAACTTCAAAAATTACAATTTTCATATGTTGTTGTTGTTGTTGTTGTTGTTGTTGTTGTGTGTTGTTATGTGCCGTCGAGTCGTTTCCGACTCACATACTCCTCTGAAATATACTTGAAGATTTTCATTTTCCAAAACAGGTGACTTTTTTAAATTTTTATTTTATTATTTTTTTTATGTGTACTGTCAAATCAGATCTGATTGCTCCCTCCTTCTCCAGCAGAGTTATCTGGTGGTATAGGTGACTTTTGTAAAAGAAAACAGACACACAATGTAACACAATATAATAGTCTTCATCATTCAGTAAGTTAATTTCAGAAATGGGACAAAGAAATAATAAACGTGTAAAAAAATTCACACTCACACATCATGTTCAAACAGTACATTTAAGATTGATGGAGAAAACATATCCAGATAATGATGTACCAGTACTTGCTAATCTCCCACATTGTCTACAGGGGCACAAGGCCTTAAGATGTTGTTGAGATAACTGGCTTCCATTAGCACACATGTGATTGGCAGGATGATAGTCTTTTCACTCACAGGTCAACTATTTCCTTTTCTTTAGAAGAGCGCAATCCTCATGATCCATCTTTTAGCTACAGTCTCTCTCTCAGTCCCAATTCTCTTGCCTTCAGCTTTGATATGCTTCTAACTTTCCTCTTGTATCAGCTCATACTTGTCATCAACTCCTCTATTCAGAACAGCAAATATCAGGAGTTTGACCTCAGGGCAAAGTCCGGGTGGGCAGGTAAAATATGACCACTGGACCTGCTTCCTAATCTTTCATACCCAGCAATTCATGAAGCAGTATCAAATTCAAACTAAAAAACTGAAGCATGACCTCTTGTAAGTACTATGAAAAGGGCTCTTTTGCCTCTCTAAGTATACTTGAAAAGAACTGTCAGCTACCCTATTAAGGCAGAAATGGATCACAGACCAGAAAGAAAGAAGGAAAAGGCAGAGCCTAACTGAAATGTAAATAAAGATGTTAGCACTCTCCCTTAGATTGGTGATATACTTCTTCATATAAAAGTGTTAAAAGAATATACTATGTAATAGTTAAATCCAGGAACACAAAAACAGTATAAAAATTTAAGGTATCCTTATTTAAACAATGATTGATATCTGATATAGGAAACTTTTACTACTTCATATAAGCCTCCTTAGTTTTCAAGACTCATGTCATTCCTTGGTTCATTCTCATTCTTGGCATATCATTATTCAACTGTTTGTAAATTTATATACATATGTTTAAAATAACTCTTATCAATTCATTAAATATACATCTCTGAAGTAGTAAAATTTATGTTGCACAATGGTAGTATAGTGGTAAAGATAACAACTAGTGGCATACTCTCATTTTCAAAAAAATTAACAGACCATGATTAAATTTTAATCTTTATAATCAGGGAAAAGGTTCCTAAGCCCTTTTAAAAATTAACATGTACACAACTGGCTCATCAATATTTTCTTTTCACTAATCACTTCTACTGCATATTTACTATTTTTTAAAAGTGTTTTATATTTTTTAGTTCTAATATTTTTCTCTAGTAATTCTAAATCTTTTATAATAAAGTCCATAATTTTACACATTTCATAATATATTTCCCCCCATTCACTTAAAAGCCTCTTATAAAATTACAATGATGAGGAAAAGTCAACGAGGACTAACTGCCTTCTAAGTGTTACATACTTGAAAAGTAAATTTAACAAGACTCAAGATATTTATTAATATTTATAAGTATGTCTTAGCAATGATTCCCTGCTGAGCTATATGCTTATACAGAGAGAACCCTTCTTTGCTAACCAATGATGACTGTCTAAAGGAAGAAAATACTGGTTATCAAAGTTTTAGTCTACATTGAACAAACCATCTAAGTAAATCAAGGGACAATGTCTACCAAGTTTCAGAAGCTATGTGACCCTATTCATAACTCTATTATAAACTAGCAAACATCATACAAACTACATAATATCATACAACTTCATAACACAAAATAGAAAATACCACAAAATTAATTTTAAATTTTCTGTAAGCAAAGTATTTACATATAATGGTTGTTGTTGTTGTTTCGGTGCCGTTGAGTCGTAGACGACTCATAGCGACCCTATGAACTAAAGGCCTGAGCACTGTTCATAGGGTTTCTGGAGTCAAGCCATTCCAGAGGTGGATGCCACTCCTGCTTCCAGGCTCATATAATGGTTGTTGTTGTTGTTGTTGTTATGTGCCCTCGAGTCATTTGCGACTCAGAGAGACCCTATGTACAACAGTAAACCCTGCTCTATCCTGTGCCAATCGCATTGCCTCTGACACATCCATCCCGATTACCCCAGTCACTGAATCAATCCACTCATAGAGGCTCTTCCCCTCCTGAGCTGTCCCTCTACCCTAGCAAGCATGATGTCCCTCTCCAAGGACCTGTCTCTCCTTACAACATGTCCAAAGTATGTCAGACGAAGCCCCAGAATC
>NW_006399757.1:36697480-36707212 GCF_000299155.1 Elephantulus edwardii | reverse complement strand
CAAGACTGTTGACTGTGGAGCCAAGCAAACTAAAGCTGTGTACAATCTCAATCTCTTCAACATCCATCCTGATGCTGCCAATTGGTCCAGTGGTGAAAATCTTTATCTTCTTGACAATGAGCCTCAATCCATATTGTAGGCTGCAGTTAGGAAATAAATATACCACCTAACCTATTTGCAACTTGCCCAGGGACCAGTTTTCTGTGTTAAACAATCTTGTTCAGGGAAGTAGTCCTACAACAAAGGGAAGTGCTTCTAAAGAAAGTGGATTTATCTTCATGATAAAGACTCTTTCCTGATAAACTGGAATTTAAACAAAATAAAACAAAAAGTGGATGGGACAGTAAGAATTTTTTTTTTCCATTTTCTTCTACCTTTTTCAACTAAAAGTATCCTGGGCTAAAGTGCCTGCTGCTGACAGAAGCTGGAGAGTCAAGTGTATTCAGAAACAGTTTCAAAGAATGGCTTTATTGATCTACTTCTGAAAAATCAAGTCATTGAAAATGCTATTGCATCTGTGGGTACAGTGCTATTCTGACACACACTAAAACTCTGAGTCAAAATCAAATCAATGCCAACTAGTTTTTTTGGTTCCCCTAAACAATGTCCCTAGTTTGCTATGTTGTTCTTGTACACTATCATCAAGGTGAAACTAACTCGCAGCTTGCTCTTCAGCGGGATTCCAGCAGGGAGAAAACTGCCCAACCTCCTTGGAGCAGCTGGTGGATGCAATCTGCCTGCCTTTGGGTTGACAGTTCAAGTTCCTACCCACTAAGGCACCAGAGCTCCCTCCACACAATCAGAATTGATTGCAAACATCAATAAATATAAATTTATTTTATACATTCAGTGTTTTGACAAAATTGAGAAACAAGGTTTTTTTTTTCAGATTCTTTCTAAACTTCTCTTTAAAATGTACCATGTATTTCCATGTGATTCATTCTTTTTTTTCTTTTCTTTCTTGTTGTGTTCTGTCAAATCTGATCTGATTGGCACAGGAGAAGATTGCCCCTCCTTCTCCAGTGGAGCATCTGGTGGATTCAAACCACACGCCTTCAGGATTATAGCCTAGCTTCTTACCACTATGCCATCAGAGCTCCCTGTGATTCATTCTTAAAAGGCTTCTCTGTGGATGTTTGCATCTCTAAGGAATTTTAAAGTCCCTTAAGGGTGAAACCATGCTATATTATTTTTGCACTGGTTTCAATCATGTTCCTCTTCTCTAAATAATTAGTATACCAAAGTCCTTATTTCTCCTCCCCAAATACTCCTAAAATCCACTAACATCAAGTTGACTGCAACTCAAAACAACCCTTTATCAGGTGTTTGAGGTTGTCACCTATAAGGGAAGAGACTGTTGCTCCTTTTTCCCCTTGATGCATTCATCAAGGAAATGAATGTGAACCACTGACTTTAGTTTAGCAGAGTAGCCAGTCATATTCAAGCTCTGTAATAAACCCATGTTGTGTGCCATCGAGTCAGAGTCGAATCACAGCTGACCTTCCAGGGGTTTTTCTGAGGCAGTTAATCCCAGGAGGGAGACTCCTAATCTTCCCACAGAGCAGTTGGTGGATTTTAAAAACAGTGCCTTTTGGGACTGCAGCGCAGCTTTTTATCACTAGGCCACCAGAGCTCCAATAAATGGAGCAGTCAATACACATGAATATTGGTTTGGAATCAGAGCAAAACTAGTTCTAAGCATAAGTATTTAACGGAAATTAGAGATCCTTCACTATTCTAATTAGTCTGTTCCCAGGATCACTGGGTCAGAGCCTACTCACACCGGTGGAGGAGCTTCGTTTCCACCCTGAATGAGTACAGCATCATTCGCAGATTTTTAAGTCAGTGGCTTTGATTTAATTTTATCTCCACGTGGTTCTTCTTTCCAAGGGCAGCACTTATTCCTGCAGTCAACTCCAGCAATCTTGAGATCTTTAACTGGAATCCTCCCCTCCCCCACACCCATGTACCTCCCCAGCTTTATTAAGCCCCTTAATCCTAGGATTAAGAAAGAGAAAAAAGGGGAAGGGGGAAATCAAGAAAGAAGAAAATAAGAAGGGGAGAAACTTAAGTAGATAGAAAAAGAGTAAATGAATAGAAGATATAAAAATTATATTTGATTTAGAGTTATGTGGCCAGGAAAGGATTATATGCATGTGTAATTACTTTTTTATCATTTTTTCTGAAGTCATACAAAAATGTCTAAAAACAATATTTTTTTTTGTTATTGAGGAAATGTTAAGGAAAGAGTTCTTTTCTAGTTGTAGTAATTTACATTCAACTTGGGGTTTGACACTAATATGTATACCATCAATTTTCATAGATGAACAAGGAATCATGAACACAGAATGTAAACTTCAGGTGTTATTATATCCAAGTACAAAGTTATTTAGCAATGTGCTTAGCAAATAATGAACAAATTAAACATTCACTGGTAAGAATGAACAGTGAAGCTGAAAGGAATAGATACACTCAGAGAAAAATACCAAATGCATAGTTATCAAGGAAACATTTTTTAAAAACAACTTTTTTCCCAAGGCAAACAAGCACTTTTTTAGCTAAACAAAATTTAAAAAAAAAGTAAGAAGCAGAAGGCAATTTATGGAAAGTACATTATTACATCTTACTTGTCTGAGGTCAATGAATGCTAGCTGCAGGGTATCTCCCTGGAATCCTGGCACAGGCTCAGAGCTGGCAAACACTGTTTAAAAAGAAAAAAAAATTAAAATAATAAAATATACAAGGATTTAACCACTAAATTAATTACTAAAATGGTAATATTTTTACTTAACCATTTCAAGTGAAGATTGCTTATAACCATCAATTACCACTACTGAGAATGTTCTCCACATCCATTACCACAAATATTCTAATAATTTTAAACTTTTAATCTGCCACTGAATCACTGTAATCTTTAATTACAATAAATTTGGGAGAGTTATCCTACATAAAGTTCAGGAGGAGTAATATACTTCAATCAAGTAAAGTTTTCTGACTCTTTTAGCCTCAGGTGAATGATTATAAAAGCATTTGAAACCATACCAATTCCATGGCTGTCAACATATTTCTAAACATCTGCTTTGTTACACCATATGCTCTATAAAGGTCCTGCTCTTAGCTAACAGCAATGAAAGACAG
The DNA here is from genome assembly GCF_000299155.1 of Elephantulus edwardii. Lineage (NCBI taxonomy): Eukaryota > Metazoa > Chordata > Mammalia > Macroscelidea > Macroscelididae > Elephantulus > Elephantulus edwardii. The sequence goes on along the minus strand of NW_006399757.1, from coordinate 36,704,074 downwards.
ACACAAAGTAAGAAGTCAGTCTTACATGTAGATCACAAGTAAAATGTTTTAAGGTATCAAAATCAGGATGATGCAGGAATGTCTGTTCATACTTTTATTGATTGCTTTTAAAAATAATGGAATTCTGGCTCTTTTTAAAAAACTAGAAAAATATCTCAAGGCAAGATTTTTTTTTTTCTCCTTTCAAATGATTCTTTTTCAAAATTTTTGTTCTGTTTGTGCTTCCAAACTCTTATAATATGTAACATAGCTAATTAAGGTGAAGACAAATCCAATGATTAGTGATTTCGAAGACAAAAGACTTCTGGATCATGAAAATTTCTCCAATAAGAACTAAAAATGGTCATTCTTCTCATTAATATCCTAGTTTTCACACACACACACACACACACAAACTCAAACACAAACCCTAGTAGTGTAGCTATGTTTGACGAAAAGACTGGTAGTTCAAAACCATTAGCTGCTCCATAGGAGAAAGGTATGATCTTTGCTTTTCTAAATATTTACAGCTGCAGAAACCCTATGGTTTCTGTCTTATAGGGCTACTATTAGTTGGAATCAATTCGATGGCAGTGGGTTTGGGTTTTCTTTCAGAGAACATTACAAATACTATATTTGTGAATTTATCAGAATCAATATTATAGATGCATTTAAAGTTTCAGGTCTATATCATTATAAGAATAACAAAAATAATAATCTAGTGTGTTTTGTGTGAAACATAGTTTATAAAGTTTCAAAACCAACAATTAGACTATTAGTATCTATAATCCGAGGATAGTTAATCTAGTATCTTTGGGGAATAAATTTTTGTTATTGCTCTTAAGATCATGGTAATTTTTGTTTCAAGTACCAAACAAATTTAAACTAAGCATTAAAAATTTACTTAAGTGAAATTCTTACAACATAAAAGTAACTATTTTAAAGCAATTCAGTGATGTTTTTTGTACATTCACGATGTTGTCCACCTATGATTCTATCTAGTTCCAAAAAATTCCTATCAATCCAAAGTAAGAAACCTTACCCCCAAGTAGTTTTTCCCTTCATCCAACCATGGTAATCACTTTATATACAAAATCTTTTGTGTCTTAATTCTTTCACTTAGCGTAATGTTTTCAAGGTTTATCTATGTTATCATTCATACTGTAGTGGAATCAGTGCATCATTCCTTTTTATTATACACTACTATTTGTTTATCTATTCATTCCCCACCCATGAGCATTTGGGCTGTTTTCACCTTTGGTTTCTGTGAACAGTGTTGTTAGAAATGTGAGCAGACCTGTCTGAGTTCCATTTTCAATTATTTTAGCTGTGCATCCAGGAATAGAACTGCGGGATAATAAGGTAGCTCTGTGTTTAGCTCTTTGAACTACTGAACTATTTTCCACAGAAGTTATCTCAAATATTTTTTGGGTTAAATTCTAAAATGCATCATAAGCTTTATTTGTTCTTTTTTTAAACATATACTCACTACCACTGAGCTGGAACCAACTCGCAGCTGATCCTCCAGCCGATTTTCTGAAGCGGCAAATTATACAAGAGAAGACGGCCCCTCTTTCTTCTCTGCAGCTGTGGGTGGTTTGGACTCCCTATGAACTGTGCCACCAGAGCTTCCTAAGAATATACTAAATAATATTTAAATTTAAATGTCTGAGTGATCATTAAAAATATATTTTATTCTATATGACACAGTTAAATTCCCAGGAGTTGCTCTGGTATTAAAAGCTATTTTCTTATGTTATCTGAGTTTTAATCTTTTCTAATTGTTTTACCTTCTTTTTCAGTTTTAACAAATTCTTACTACCTGCTCTCTTGCGTATTCTTTTATTTTTACAAAAAGAGAAAGGATCACATGAGGATAGCCATATTTCACTTTTACCAACTAACTCCATAAAGGGGAACTGTCTCAGTCAACATCAACAACACAAACCCAATATCCATGAGGTCAGACATGTTCCCCATGCTCCTGAACCTCTTTCAATTCATCTCAACACTAAACTTACTGCTCTACTAGGTCCAAAATCCATTGTTCACAGACCACACAGAACCATATTAGGGAAGTTTAAAGGCTGTATAATTCAGGCTGTTAGCAGATAAAATCACTCACTCAGGACAATTTCTGAAATGTGTTCACAGGCACTTCAACCTGCAGCCTTGAGGATTTAGGCCAGTGTTACAAAGCTTAGTCCTGACAATTAAGGCTCTCATTCCCAGCCTTCCAACAAACTTGAGCAAAAATTCTTAGCTCTGGTTTCATGGGGTGGCAGCTCTGCCTCACTATGGGTCTCTGGTTTTCTGCTGCTTGCTGCTGCTGCTCTCCATCCAGTAGGTCTGGCTGGTGCAAGAACCACTGGCCCTGAAGGGTGTACAATGCATTTTATAACTCTTTGCTTATGGTGAGAATCTCTAAGATTGCTGCTGAATCTGCTCAATTTAACGGTGAAACTAGTCAATCCCCTCATGGTTAAACTAATATGCCCTATTTGCATATTCTTCTCCATCCACAGGGCTAGGAAAGCCATCTTGAACAACAAGCCCTTAACAACACATATATTATCTTTCATCCCTTTGGATCAGCTAACTGATTATCAGAATTATGTGCAAAATAAGAATAGGTAAAGCCTGAGTACCTGGGTGTTACACAAATATGTTGAGTCTATCGGAGATCTGGACAGTGACTAGGAATGATAGAAAGAGAATTGATGCCTTTGAGCTGTGGTGCTGGAGAAGAGTGTTGAATATACCAGGGACTACTAGGAAAACCAACAGGTTTGTCCTAGAGAGGATGAAGCCAGGCTTCTCCTTGGAGTCAAGGATTCTGAAGCTTCGTCTGACATACTTTGGGTATGTTACAAGGAGGGACCAGTCCTTGGACAGGGAAGTCATGTTTGAGAGAGTGGAGAGACAGCACAGGATAAGATGGATCAATTCAGTGACTGGAGTAATGGAAGTAGTTGTGTCGGAGACAATGAGGTTAACACTGGACAGAGCAGGGTTGAGGGCTCTTGTATATAGATACGGTCACTATGAATCGCGGACAATTCGACAACACATAACAACAACATTGTACCTTGTAGTATAAATAACCTTTTGGTTACTCAAAGTGTACCTTTCCTTTCTTTCTTCCTTATTTCCTGGTTCCCTTCTGCTAGAAGGACAAAGGTGCACCAGATTCAGGCCATAGTCTTTTCAGTCATTTGCTATGCATCTGAGAGCTGATCAATGAGTAACAATGACAGAAGAAGAATCGATGTCTTTGAACTGTGGCATCATAGAAGAGTGCTGAAGATCCCATGAACAGCCAAGAGAATGAAAAGGTCTCTCTTGGGGAAGGTGCAGCTAGAGTGCTCCTTGGAGGCAAAAATGATGAAGCTTCCTCTCATATACTTTGGACATGTTGGTTGTTGTTATGTGCCACTGAGTCACTTGCGACTCATAGTGACCCCTCAGTACAAGAGCCCTAAATACCTCTCTATCCTGTGCCAACCTCATTGTCTCAAACACACTCATTCCCACCACCCCTGTCACAGAATCGGTCCATCTCATCAAGGGTCTTCCTCTCCTGCACTGTTCCTCCACTCTCCCAAACATGATGTCCCTTTCCAAGGATCAGACCCTCCTTGCAACATGCCCAAAGTATGTCAGATGAAGCTTCAGAATCCTTGACTCCAAGGAGCGCTCCAGCTTCACCTTCTCCAGGACAAACCTGCTTGTTCTCCTAGCAGTCCATGGTATATTCAACACTCTTCTCCAGCACCACAGCTCAAAGGCATCAATTCTCTTTCTATCAGCCCTATTCACTGTCCAACTCTGCAATGCACTGCACATAACTGCGAAGACTAGAGCCTGGATCAGGCGTAACTTAGACTCTAGCCTGATGTCATTTCTTTTCAGTACTCTTGCGTTGTCCCTCATAGCTGACTTTCCCAATGCAATTCGTCTCTTGATTTCCTGGCTGCTGTTACCAAGAATGCTGACTGTGGAGCCAAGTAAACAAAAACTGAAACTGTTAACTATCTCAGTCTCTTCACCATCAATACTGATGCTTCCAAATGGCCCAGTGGTGAGAATCTTTGTTTTCTTGATGTTGAGCTTCAATCCATATTGAAGGCTGCAGTCCCTGACCTTCTGCAGCAAACTGGTAGGAGAGGTTATTCCTTGGAGAGAGACATCATACTTGGAAAAGTGGACAGGTGATGGAAGAAAGGAAGACCCTCAAGCAGGTGGGTTGACACAGTGACTTCGGCAATGGGTTTGGATGTGTCAGACTGAGGATGCACAGGACAGCAGTGTTCAGACTGGCTATTCCTCAGGTTGCTATGAATCATACTCTACTTGATGGCACCTAATAATAACAACAAGTCCTGCTAGGCATTAAATATTTAATTAACCTCCCCCCCACCAGTCCCTTACTTCTGGAAAACTAAGATTTAGAAAGTAAATCTCTCCACTTTTTTTTTTATTATGTAGTTTAACTTACATAATTTATCTTTTTAAATAACTCTCATAGTGACACCCCTCTGGGTTTCAGAGGCAGTAAATCACAGGGGACAAGACTGCTCACCTTTCTGCCATGGAGCAGCTGGTGGATTTGAACTACATAACTTTGTTGTTGATAGTGCAATTCCTTACCACTAAGCTATCAGAACTTCCTTTTTTTGGCCATAGACTCAGGCTAATGTCTCCAAGTGACAACATATCATGAATTCCTAGTGGTTTCAGAGGGTTGCAAGTGTTAGCTCAATTTCTACTGTCCTTACATATGTATACAGTGAGACCCCTGGTAATGGAGGCCAGACTTAAAACCAGTTTTGTTGTTAGTTTGTTGTTATGTAACCTTACCTTCAATTTGAAATGAATGAATGAGTCCCTACTCACAAATTCTTCATCCTAATCACCTTCATTTCCTGCACATCCCACTTTTAAATCAATGAAAAGACTTTCTTTGAGTCTTTTCTGGTATATGGTCAATTCCAATTCATATCAAACATATATTACAGAGAAGAACTGTCTCACAAGGTTTATTGTTGTTAGGTACTGTCAAATCGAGTACAACTCATAGTGACCTTATGACAACAGATTTGAACCCTGTCCTATTCTATGCCATCCTCACAGTCCCTGACACACTCAAGCCCACTGTGCTAGTCACTATGTCAAAACCACCTGGTTGAGGGTCTTCCTCTCTTTCAGTGATCTTCTACCTTTCCAACTATGATGCCCCTTTCCAAGGAATATCAGCCCCTCCTAACAACACATTCACACTATGTGAGATGAAGTTTAGTCATCTTTGATTCCAAGGAGCACTTTGGATGCAATTTTCCCAAGACATATCTGCTGGCTCTTTTGTTAGCCAATGGGCTATTCAGTACTCTTCTCTAATACCACAACTCAAAGACATTAATTCATTTTCTGACATCCTTACTTATTGTCCAGCTCTTAGATGCTTAGCAAATGACTGAAAAGATGATGGTCCGAATCAATCACACTTTAGTTTTCAAACTGACATCACTGTTCGTCAGTAATTTTGAGAAGTCCCTGACTGCAGATTTTCCCAGTGCAATGGCTGCTGGTACCAAGGGTATTGACTGTGGATCCAAGAAAGATGAAACTGTTGACAATTTCAATCTTTTCTCCATCTATCATGATTTTGCTTATTGATCCAGTGGTGAGGATTTTTGTTCAAGGTTGTAATCTTTGGGAAGGAGCTGCACTGTCAACACAAGGGCAGACAGTTTAAATCCACCAATTAGTTACTCTGAAAGATGGGCAGTCTTCTCCCACAACATTTACTGCCTCTGAAAGTCTGCTAGAGGGTTAGCTATACATTGATTCCAACTCAATAATACCTAACAACAACAATCTTTAAGGAAGAGGACCAACAGTGAGACTTAATTTACCCATTAGGCAAAATTTAGCTAAGTTTCAATTATACTTGCACTTATTACCTACTTTATGGGTGAGTTTAAAATCTAAGTCCTTCATTATTTTAAAACTCAAGTCTTTATAAGGATATAAAAATTAAAAGTGAAATGACTTTTCCAGGATCACATAGCTAATTCAGGACTCCTGGCACTTAATCCACTGAACTAGAATCTGATTAAGTATTTTGTCTTTCAATTTTCATTCCACATCTCATCAGACCCTAACCAATAAGGAAGTGAAGCTTACTAGTTTCTAGTTAATAGAATTTTTTTCAAATGCCTTTCAGGAATGGCAGACAATTTAACAGTGTGATAACCATCTGGCACACACGGCATTTTCCGTTTGATCAAGAGCTTCATATTTTTCTTTGATTCCTATCAGATTTAAATTCCATACAACATGCTATTTCTACCTTCTAAATATCTCTTGGATCAGAATCGGTCCCCAACTTAGTTCAAACTATTGGCATTTCATACTTAGATCACGAAAACACCCTCCCGTCTGGTCTCCTGCCTTTTTCCTTGTGCTGTTCTCTCCCCTTCCACCTTCAGTGTCAGTGGTATAAAATATAAACATGATTTGCTCCATCTCGAAGTTCAGCAGCCAGCTAACCTATAACCATCACAATAAAGCATCTTTTTTTTTAAAAGTTTTAGCCTCATCGGTTCAAGCAAT
>NW_006399757.1:36694626-36697115 GCF_000299155.1 Elephantulus edwardii | reverse complement strand
ACTTGGTGGCTTTCCGGATATGCATACCCTTGATGGCCTGGGCAGTTTCTCGGGTGTTCTTAAAATGGACCCGGAGATTTGAGCCTCTTGATTTGCATGATTTTGTGGGGTTTTCCGGGTCAAGCGAGTAGCGAACCATGTTGGCAGATTACCTGAAGCCGCTCACAGGAAAAAGCAATAAAGCATCTTTTACAGTCTGGTCTTCATGCATCTCTCTAGCTTTATCTCTTATCACTTAAACTCCCCAAAACCAAGAATAGCAAAAACAAAACAAAAACAACCACACCCCCAACAAAAACAAACCTATAGCCATAAAGTTAATTTCCTCTCATGATGACTTTCCACTGTGTTTCCAAGGCAAAAAACAGGAGGAAACTGGCTCTATCTGACCCAGAACAATTGGTGGGTTCAAACTACTGATCTTTAGGTTCGCAGCCCTACTCCACCAGGACTCCTTACCACTTCCTAGGGGGCATCTTAAATTCTTTTACAGAACTACCTCTTCTTCCCTCTGTCTTTCCATAGCATCTTTGATCCTTTGGCCTAGAACTTACTTCATTGTCATTTCTTCTATTAGATCATCAACTTCAGTTGGAAGAAGTCAATTATCCCTCCAGGCTAGGTTAAGTGCCTGTTTTCACTGCATTTCCTGTGCTTATCTTATCTAATGTACTAATTTGTTATCTTATAATTATTTGCTATCTTGTAATGGTTTACTGATCTCAGTCTCGCTTCTCACTAACTAGAACTCCCCAAGGGTTGTTATGTGCAGTCGAATCATTTGCGACTCATAGTGACCCTATGTACAACAGCCCTAAACCGTGCTCTATCCTGTGCCAATCTCATTGTCCCTGAAACACCCATCCCGATTACCCCAGCCACTGAATCAATCCACCTCATAGAGGGTCTTCCCCTCCTGCGCTGTCCCTCTACTCTACCTAGCATGATGTCCCTCTCTAAAGACCTGTCTCTCCTTACAACATGTCCAAAGTATGTCAGAGGAAGCCCCAGAATCCTTGCCTCCAAGGAGCAGTCTGGTTTAACCCTCTCTAGGATGAATCTGTTTGTTTTCTTGGCAGTCCATGGTACATTCAATACGGGACTGTATTTTTGTGGTGTTAAGGGTTTATTGTTCAAAATGGCTTCTCTAGCCATCGATTGACTTTGCAGATTATGCCAATAGGGCGTGTTTATCTATCCACGAGGGGACTGCCAAGTCAGACCATTAAATTGAGCAGGTCTAACAGTAACATTTGAGAGCCTCACCACCAGCAAAGCAGCAGCAAGAGAATGTAGGGTGTCTTTCAGGGCCAGAGATTCTTGGTCAACCAGACCAGGTGCCTATGGGAGCAATAGCCACAGCAGCAGCAGCAGCAGCAGCAGAGTCAGGCACTTGACATGAGATGGACCTGAGACATGAAACGGAGTGGACAGTGGGACTGCTACCACACAAGGAACCAGAGCTAAAAGCCTTTCCCCAAGTTTGTTGGGCAATTGGTGGGAAACAGGGATGGGAGAGGAAAATCACAACTGGCAGGACTGAGAGCTTTGTAACACCACCCTACAACCATTAGGCTGAAGACTGAGAATCCTGAGAGCACATTTCAGAAGCTATCCTGATTGAGTGATTGTATTTTGCTACTTACCTGATTTATAGCCCTTTTGACATCCCTAATATAGTTTGGTGGGGGTGAGGTTTTGCATAGGATTCCGGACCCAGTTAAGCAGTAAAATTGGTGTTGGGACAAAAAGAAAGACATATGGGAGCATAGGGGACATGTATGACCTCACGGGAATTGGTTTTGTGTTGTTGATGTTGTTGACAGGGACAGTTCCCCATTGTGGAGTTGGTAAAGGTCAGATCTGGCCATTCTCATGTAGCCCTAGCTCTTTTTAAAATTTTTATTTCTGTATCCCTGTCACTGAGAACCATACTTGATACATGAGTATATAAGGAGTTTCTTAAATAAAGAAAAATTAAACAAGCTTTAAGAGAATGTTACCATCTCTTAATAATATATATAATCTAATTTGGTTTTGTCCTTTATAACCTCCTACAGTAATAAATGTCCTCTGTGTTGTCCAATAGAACAACCAGTAGCCATGTATGGCTATTTAGTACCAAAAGGTGACCAATTGTAGCTTTATTTTTAACTTATTTAAATTTAACAGCCACACTGGACACTATTGGACAGTATAAATCTAAAACATTTTGTGCATTTACAACTACAGAGTTTATTTATTTCAAAAGAACTAGGGGTAAGCAAGAATAAACCTTAATGTTTTCTTTAACAAAAATTGAGTTCTTATTGTATTGGAAGTCTTAGCAATAAGACAAGAGAAGGAAATAAGAGGTATCCAAATTGGCAAAGAGGAAGTAAAATTATCTCTCTATGCAGATGATATGATAGTATACTTAGAAAACCCTAAAGACTCAGCAAGAAAACTATTGGACATAGTTGACCAATTCAGCAAAGTAGCAGGACACA
>NW_006399757.1:36692277-36693371 GCF_000299155.1 Elephantulus edwardii | reverse complement strand
CAGCCATCGCCACTGGGCCCACCTGGGAAAACACTTTGCAGTCCAGAGGGAAGCAAATGACAGGAAAATATCTTCTAACAGAACAAGAAGGCAAGCAGCTTTACCTCAAGACCACCAGTAAGGTGACAAAGTGTCCTCCCTTTCCCCCTTCACATCAACGTCCCTGTTCAGCATGAAGAAGCCATAGAGTCTGTATCTAGTTCCCAAATCAATAAGACAGTTGGTTTAATTGCCATTGGAAAATGCTTAACATTCCCCTGTAGCATCTGGTCCCCACTGGATCCTTTTAATTTCCTTTCACCTGCTCCCCCCACCAACCAAATTGTGCAGCTCTACAACTGTATCCCTGCCCATCCTCACCCTTCTGCCCCGAACCCTTACCTCTTTGTACCCCCATTATGTTTTCCCCAATAAAATAAAATAAAATAAAATTTGAGCATCACAAAAAGATAAATAATCCAACTTTAAAATGGGCACAGGATATGAACAGACACTTCACTAAAGAAGACATTCGGATGCCCAACAAGCACATGAAGAAATGTTCAAATTCCTTAGCTCTAAGAGAGATGTGAATCAAAACAACTATGAGATATCATATCACCCCTGTAAGAATAGCAAAATTTAACAGTACAGCAAGCAACAAATGCTGGAGAGGTTATGGAGAAACTGGAACCCTTATCACTATTGGTGGGAGTGTAAAATGGGGCAACCACTGCGGAAAGTGGTGTGGTGCTTTCTCAAAAAGTTGCAAATAGAGATACCATTTGACCCAGCAATTCTACTGCTGGGAATATACCCTAAAGAGACCATAACTGACATCCAAGCAGATATATGCACACCCATGTTTATCACGGCTTTGTTCACAATAGCAGGGAGCTGGAAACAACCCAGGTGCCATCAACTAACGAATGGTAGAGAAGCTGTGGTATATTCACACAATGGAATATTACGTTGCATTGAAAAAGAAGGAACTCATGCAATATTATTCAAAATGGGTGACCCTGGAGGACATTATGCTGAGTAAAATATCTCAGTCACAAAGGGACAAATACTGCATGGTACCACTGTTGTAGAAAGTGACTGACATCAGGGTT
>NW_006399757.1:36657618-36691547 GCF_000299155.1 Elephantulus edwardii | reverse complement strand
GATTGGCACAGGACAGAGCAGAGTTTAGGGCTGTTGTACATAGGGTCACTATGAGTCACAAGCAACTCGACAGCACATAACAACAACATTATAAATAATAAATTCCTATTAATATTATTTAATGGCCCCAGAGGGAGATGAGTTGGTGTAGTGTATAGGGCTTTGCACTGCCTTAACTCAAAGGCAGTATCTTTCTTGAGGCTTAAATGTATCAACAACTCCAAAGGAGAAAGATGGGAAATATCCTCCCTAATGAAAACTTGCTTGAATGTCAGCTATGAACCAATTCTAAACCCATGGCAGTGAGCTAGAGTTTTGAGTCTGAACAGTCCCAATATAGACATGTTGGTATTACACAATATTTGTCCTTATGAGACTGAGTTATTTTACTTAGTATTAGCTTTTTATTTTTAAAAACACTGTTTAATTCCTTATTATTGCATTTTAACCTTTGTTATTTAGTCATGCCATCAAGGTTATATGAAAAACAAATGAAAATGGACTGATTTTTATTTTCTTCTTCTACTGCTACTACTACTACTTGCTTGTGAATTGGAACTGACTCACAGTTGACCCTCAGGTGGGCTTTCAGATGCTGTAAAGTGCACAGAAGATTGTCTTTTGCAAAACAGCTAGTGGATTTGAAGAGCTTTTTTTGTTGCTTGTCTTTGGGTTAGCAGTACTACTTCTATTCACTAGACCACCAAAGTTCCTGTTGTTGTTGCAGTTGTTAGTTGTTGTCGAGTCCGGTAAGACTCACAGCAACCCCATGAACAAAAGAGCTGAATCCTGTCCTATCCTGTGCAGTCTTCATCATCTCTGACACACCTGAGCCCACTGCTGTTGTCTTTGTGTCACTGCCTCTTCACCTTTCCAAGCATGATGTATCCTCTCCTAGCAACATAATCCAAAATGAGATGAAGCTCCACCATCCTTTCCTCCAAGGAGCACTGTGGTTTCACCTTCTCCAATATGTATCTGTTTGTTCTTTTGGCAGGTCATAGGGTATTCTCCAAGACCACAACATAAAGGCATTAATTCTTCTATAATCCTTATTCACTGTCCAGCTCTCCAAGGCACAGCAGATGATTGGATAAATCATAGTTTGAATCAGGTACAACTTAGTCTTTAGACTGACATCATTGCTCTTCAGGACTTTGCAGAAGTCCTTGTTAGCAGACTTTCCTAATGCTAGAGTACTGAATGTACCATGGACTGCCAGGAAAACAAACAGATTCATCTTGGAGAGAATTAAACCAAGCTACTCCTTGGAGGCAAGGATTCTGGGGCTTCGTCTGACATACTTTGGACATGTTGCCAGGAGGGACGGGTCCTTGGAGAGGGACATCATGCTTGGGAGGGTGGAGGGACAGTGCAGGAGGGGAAGACCCTCTATGAGATGGACTGATTCGGTGACTGGGGTAATCGGGATGGCATGTCAGAGGCGGTGTGGTTGGCGCAGGATAGAGCAGGGTTTAGGGCTGTTGTGCATAGGGTCGCTATGAGTCGCAAACGACTCGACAGCACATAACAACAACAACACGAGGTCTCTAGATCTCCTGACTGCTAGTAGCAAGGATGTTGATTATGGATTCAAGCAAAATGCAACCAATTTCAATCTTTTCTCCATCTATCATGATGTTGCCCACTGGTCCAGTGGTACAGATTTTTGTTTTCTTAATGTTAAGATATCCATATTGGAGGTTGCAGGCCTTAATCCTCTGAAGCAAGCACCTCAAGTTCTTCTCACTTTCAGCAAGCAAATTTGTATTGTCTGCATAGCACAGGTTGTTGATGAATGTTTCTCCAATCTAATGTTGCATTATTCTTTCCAGAGTGCAGCTTCTCAAATGATTTGTTCAGCCTATAGATTAAACAGGCATGGATAAAGGATACAACCCTGACACACACATTTCCCAATTCCAAGCCATGCAGTGTTTTCTTGCTCTGTTCAGTTAATAGCTTATTGGTCTAGGTTTTGTATAAACATAATTAAGTGCTGTGGAATTCCCACGGTCAGCTGGAGTGCCATCTTCACTTGGGGCAGTAGCAGTCAGACAGATGGAGGCACAGCCAGGGTTGGCAGGAGAGATATCATCACAGAGAGCAGCACCAGCCAAGAGACAATGGCACAGCCAGGGTTGACTGAAGCACAATCTTCACCTGGGAGCACTCAGACAGACGATGGGCATGACTGGGGCCTGAGTCATCCTCTCTGGGACAAGTGACTATGCTCAGCAAGACTCTGCTGATAACTGCTCGCTTGCTTGGTTTATGCTTTGCTTTAGCACAGCATTTATCTGCCAGTTTGCTATATTGGGGGGTGGGGAGGAAGGTGGGAAGAAAAGGTTAGGTGATATTTACTTTTTAGTTTGTGTATGCATATGCTTTTATGTTCAAAGTTTGTGCTTACAAGTACAGTACTTGTCTGTCTGTTGTACTGAGGTAGCTTGATGCTTGTTATGATGCTGAAAGCCTTCTCACCAGCATTTAATACCAGCAGATCACCCATGGTGGTCACATTTCAGTGGAGCTTCCAGATTAAGAAAGACTAAGGAGGACTGGTCAACCACTTCTGAATTAACTGGCCTTTAAAATCCCTATAAACAATTCAAGTTTCCCTGTTGTTGTGTACCATGGAGTCGGAACATAATCAAAGCTGGCCCTCCAGTGGGTTTTCAGAGACAGTTAACTGCACAGGAGGAGTTTGCCCATCCTTCTCCCAAAGGGCAGCTGGTGGCTTCAAACTGCATGCCTCAGGATTGCTTGCCACTAGGTCACCCGAGCGCAGGGTTTCCTAGACTATTTAAAAATAGGTTCCGAGCCTTTCTATCCCCCCATAACCCCAAACAAGAACTCTGAATCTCTGTTTTGGTTTCAGTTTCTTTTCCTCTTAAAGTTTCCAACTTGATAATTTCCTTTATCAAAATCATAATAAATAAATTTCCTCTCATTTTATGATTGAATATTGATCTTTATACTAGTAAGTTATTTCAAGTTTAAAAAAATATTGTAGAAGAAAGATCAGAGAGGAATATGGTCTAATCTTACTGAGAATGCCTACTAAGATAAGAATATCCTAAAATTTTTGCATATGAGCCTAAACAGGAAGAAGATGAGTCTGAATTAATGTAGGTAGAGTTCAAAACAAAAAGTACATGCTGTGTAAGCTGTAATTATGGTAATGAAAAATTGTTTTCCAAATTGCTAATCTAGGAAATTTCAAGAGAATAGAAGCTATCTGTATGCAAAAACACGAGTTAACATGTAAAAGTTGTTGTGTTGTATGTGCCATCGAGTCACCTGCATTTCATAGAGACCCTATGTACAACACCCTTAAACCCTGCTTTATCCTGTGCCAATCTTATTGTCTCCGACACACCCACTCCCATTACCTCAGTCACTGAATGAATCTAGCTCATCAAGGGTCTTCCTCTCTTATGCTGTCCCTCCAGCAACTTTTTTTTTTTTAAGAAAAAAGTAGGAACACAGGCTCATTCTGCCCTAAGGATACACAAATGTTCGAAGTTTGGTAAGGGAGAGCTGATTATATGAAATCAAATCATAAGTATTTATTCTAATATGAATATACAAAACACGTTATAAAAGGAAATACAGAAGCAAGAAGTCTTTCCGTACTCTTATTCTAGGCAGTCTTTATTGTAAGTGCACAATTTAAGCAACAGCTAAACAGAATAGGTAGAATGGTCAGGAGATAAGAAAAGATGATGAATATGTGTTCACAAAGTCAGAGAAAACATATCAGAAGCTTGGCTAAAAACTGAGTGAGAGAATGAGGAGGTTTGGTTAACATTTCAAAACAGCTTCTGGGTGACACATAAAGTAATTTTGGAACTGTCGAAATTACCATCAAGTCAATTATGTCTCAGAGTAACCCTATGAACAACAGATCAAAACTGTCCTATTCTGCACCATTCCTCTGTCATGGCTGAATAAATAAATTACAAATTATGAATTAGGATCAGAGGAAGACTCTTCAACAACTTGTATTATGCAGATTGCACAACTTTGCTTGCCAAAAATGAGGACTTGAAGCACTTGCTTCAGAAGATCATGTACTATAGCCTGCAATATAGGTTGCATCTCAATACCAAGAAAACAACAATCCTCACCACTGGGCAAATACACAGCATCACGACAGTTGGAGAAAAGACTGAAGTTGTTAACAATTTCACCTTAGTTGGATCCACAATGATCACCCTTGGCACCAGCAGTCAGGAAATCAAAAGACGAGCTGAGCTGGGGAAATCTGCTGTGAAGGACCTATCCAGAGTGCTAAGAGCAAACATATCAGTCTAAAGACCAAGGTGAGCTTGATCCAAGCCACTGTCTTGTTGCCTGCTTGCTTTGCATCTGAAACCTAGACAGTGACTAAGGATGACAGACGAATTACCCACACCTTTGAGTTGTGGTCCTGGAGAATGGTATTGATTATCCCATGGACTGTCAAGGGAACAAACACATCTATCATAGGGAAAGTGAAATCAGGTTGCTTCTTAGAGGTAAGGACAGTGAAACTACTTTGGGTATATTGTCAAGAGAGGTTAGTCCTTGGAGAGAGACATCATGCTTGGAAAGTTGGAGGGTTGGCACAAGAGAGGAAGGTCCTCATCAAGATGGCCTGGCACAGTGACTACAGCAATGGGATCAGTCTTGGAGGTGGAGATAGTGAGGTTGGCTCAGGATAAAACAAGGCTCAGAGCAAAAAAAAAAACAAAAACAAAAACAACCAAACAAACCCCAAAAAACAAAACAAGGCTCAGAGCTGCTGTTCATAGTGTTGCTGTGAGTCATAGTTGACTCAAGGGGCACATAACAATGACATTAATTATAAATAAATACTAATGGCCTACATATCAAAGAGGTTTCCCATATCTTGCTAGATGAATATTTAAAGTTGTTGTTATTGTTATGTGCCGTTGAGTCACCTGAGACTCATAGTAACCCCATGTATAAAAAGCCCTAAACCCTGCTCTATCCTGTGCCAATCTTATTGTCACTGACATACCTACCCTTATTACCCTAGTCACTGAATCAATCCATCTCATCAAGGGTCTTCCTCTTTTGCTTTCCAAGGACTAGTCCTAGCTTGCAACATGTCCAAAGTATGTCAGACAAAGCTTCAGAATCCTTGCCTCCAAGGAGGAGCCTGGTATCTTCCTCTCTAGGATGAACTTGTTCTCCTAGCAGTCCATGGTATGTTCAATACTCTTGTCCAGCACCACAGCTCAAAGGCATCAATTCTCCTTCTATCATCTCTAGTCATTGTCTAGCTATCTGATGCATAGCAAGTAATTGCACAGACTGTGGCCTGGAGAGTTAAAATGAAAACTCATTGCCTTTGAGTTGGAACTGACTCATTCCAACTCAATCCCACTGCTGCAGCCACTGTGTCTGTCCATCTTATCAAGGATCTTCCTCTCTTTTGACGACCCTCTACCTTTCCAAGCATGATGTCCCCTTCCAAGGAATAGCTTCTTCCAGCCACATGCCCAAAGTTAATTCTCTAGTGTGTTTTCAGATGTTATAAAGCACACAAGAGGATACTCATCTTTCTCCTGCAGTGTAGCTAGTGGATTCCAACTGTTCGCCTTTGGGTTGGCTGCACAACTCATTACTCTTTAGACCACCAGAACATCCTCTGGAATCACTGGACAATAGAAACGGATGATTTATACTAATATTTATTCCACTATTGAATACATATTCATCGATTATTTGTTCTATGCCATTCATGGGTTATGTTAAAGCAAAAGAAATCATCTTGATTCTCCAGAAACTTGTTTGATGAAGAACTTTGTTTCTGTTAAATACTACATTTAAACTATATTCTCATCTACCTATAATCCTATAATTCTTTAGAAGTTAAAACTAAAATTATGGCTTAAGTTTCCAGTGTGAACCAGACCTGTCACTAAATTGAATGACAAAAACCACTATCTTGTGGTTATTCTAGTGGTGGAAAGAACTGCATGGGAGGGAGGGAATAAAAGAAGAGTGAGTGAGGGGAAAGCTTAGATGTAGATCTTGACTCTTAGACTTCTATTCATCACCATTTATGCAAAGTGGTACTAGTCCTCTCCCATTCTTGAAAGTAAATATTGGCCTTGTCTCCTCAATCTGATAGTTGCTGCTGTTGCTGGGTGCCATCAAGTCACCTGTGACTCATACTAACCCTCTGTACAACAGCTCTGAACTCTGAATAATCCTGAGCCACTCTCACTCTCTCCAACACACCAACTTCCATTACCCCAGACACTGTGTTAATCCATCTCATCTAAGGTCTTCTTCTCCCGCTACTAAAAACATTAACAAATTCATATATCCTATTGGTTTAACAGCATCAGCTTATTTTTTAAAAAGTCTTATTAAACAATCTTTTTATACCATCCATATCATTTTCATTTAACCATTTTCTTTTAGGATATAAATAAGCCTTTTATAGGGAAGAATGAGGCCTTGGGGTCACAAAACATATGTGCACCTCCATACACTTTCTTTTAAAGCCTTCATATTTTTCTTTTGGGAGATGGGGACTGTTTTATCCAAAATGGAGAAAGATTAAGATATGGAAGCCAGAGATTTACTTATTCCCAGAAAATCACAACTTGCATTGTGCAGTTGCTTTTTTCTTCATTTTCATTTTATATTGGTTTGCTTACAAAGTTGTATAGACATTGTGTTTCACACTGTAAGGATTCAGGTTGGGGGTCTTGTTGAGGAAAAAAGACCCTCAACAAGATGGATTGATACAGTGGTCTTGAGTTATGACGGAGATTGTGACAATGGTGCAGGATAGGGCAAGTTTCAAATCTGTTGTTCAGAGGGTCACTATATGTCATAGTCAACTCAATTCCACCCAACAATAAAGACACTACTAGTTTAATATCTTAAAAGTCTTTGGAGCTGATAACCTCATTTGTACATCTGTATATAAATTCATGAAGAAGAACATTCTAGGTCTGTTGTTAGGTGGTGTCAAGTAAAACTTATAGTAACCCTAAAAACAACAAACCTGAACTCTTTCCCATACTGTGCCATCCTCAGCATCTCTGACAGGCTTGAGCTCACCGCAGCAGTCAGTGTATCAGTCCATCTCAACGAGGTTCTTCCTCTCTTTCACTGACCCTCCTTCCACCTTACCAAGAATGATGACCCCTTCCAAGGAATAGCTTCTTCTAGTAACATACCCAAAGTATGAGAGAATGAAGTTTTGTCATCTTTGCCTCCAAATGCTGTAATTTTTCCAAGACATATCTATTTGTTCTTTTGGCATTCCATGGGATATTCAGTGCTCTTCTCCAATCAAAGGCATCAATAATTGTTCTATCATCCTTATTCACTGTCTAGCTCTCAGAAGCATAGGAAGTGATTGAAAAGACTATGGCCTGAATCAGACAAACTTTGGTGTCAGACTGATATAACTATTCTTCAGTATTTTAGAGATGTCTAATGCAGTCCCTCTCCTGACTGCTGGTACCAATCAAGAATGATGACTGTTGATCCAAGCAAGATGAGATCACTGACAACGTCAATCCTTTCTCCATCATGATGTTGCTCTTGGCCAAGTAGTGAGGATTTCTGTTTTCTTGATATTGAGATGTAATCCAAGCCTATCAGGTGTAGTTAAATTCCTAATCATGTCTCCTGACTGCTGATATCAAGGGTGCTAATTGTGGATTCAAGTAAAATGAAGTCATTAACAATCACAACCTTTTCCCTATCTATTAAACTCTCTTCACTCCTATCCCCATTGCCAAATTATACCTTCTCACTGTGAAAAAAAACCAAGAATACATAAAAGAGTGAAAGAAAAGAGAAATGGAGGTGAGGAAAACAAAAAAAAGAATGGAAAAAGGAGAGAATATATAGAAAGCAGAGAGATCTTTATATTCCTGAGATCATACGATACACAATACAAGTAAAAACTTTATATCGTGCCTTTTTTTCTCTTAAGAATGATAAACTTTAATTCTTGTCACTACATCAGACATCCACATGCATTATCTTTGTCTTCATTTCAAATATTTATTTTCCTCTTTACAGAGATTCTTAAAGTAGAATTCTATGGCAAAAGGTAGAAAAATCTTAAAGGCTCTTTTAGCCTCTGTACATGGTCATGTGGCTTTCCATAAAGGTTTTACAAGTTTCTGTTTTCTTCAACAAAATAGGATTAGAGAGGAATTTCTTCAACACAGTTAAAAGTATTTATGCAAACCTGAGAGCCTGTACATTGTTCTCAATGGAGAGAGGTTAAAGGCATTCCCTTTAAGAACAGGAACTAGGCAAGGATGTCCACTATCATCTCTCTTATTCAATAATGTATTGGAAGTCTTAGTGATAGCAATAAGGCAAGAGAAGGGAATAAAAGGTATCCAAATTAGCAAAGAGGAGGTAAAATTATCTCTCTATGCAGATGATATGATAGTATACTTAGAAAACCCTAAAGACTCAGCAAGAAAACTACTGGACACAGTGGACCAATTCAGCAAAGTAGCAGGATACAAGATCAACATACAAAAATCAGTTGGATTTCTGTACAGTGACAAAGAGAATACAGGGCTGGAATTCAGAAAAACAATACCATTCACAATAGCTAATCACAAGATTAAATACTTGGGAGTAAATTTAACCAGAAGCACATAAGATCTATTCAAAGAAAATTACAAAACATTACCACAAAAAACAAAAAGAGACTTTGAGAAGTGGAAGAATATCCCTTGCTCATGGATAGGAAGACTCAATATTGTAAAAAACGGCAATCTTACCAAAGGCAATCTACATGTTCAATGCAATCCCAATACAAATACCAATTCCATTCTTCAATGAGATGAAAAAGGCAATTTCCAATTTCATTTGGAATGGAAAAGAGGCGCCAAATAAGCAAAGCACTCCTTAAAAAGAGAAACAAGGTAGGAGGCATCTCACTCCCTGATTTCAAATCTTATTACACGGCTGTGGTGGTCAAGACAGTGTGGTATTGGTACAATGACAGACACATAGATCAATGGAATAGAACTGAGAACCCAGAAATTAGCCCATCTACCTATGGTCAATTGATTTTTTACAATCTTTGTAAATAGGAATATTTATTATCAGAAGTAGTGAAAGAAACATGAAAAAACGTAGGCAGCCATTTTATATTGTTCAGTGAGCACTGAATACATGATACTATATTAAGAAGTAGAGCCAACCAGAGGCAAAATCTCAAAAGAACCTAAGGGTTTTTTTCCCGTGGTTTATCTATGAGTCCACACCCTTCCTTTTCTGTGTGTACAGTCAAAACTTCCAAAACCTTAGCCTTGACCTGGTCATAGTTTATCGCATTTTGTGCTTGACTAAGACCTGAATTCTACCTCATACTCAGGACCTTTCTTGGTCTGTTTCAAGAGATTAGGCTTTTAAGAAAACATTAGTATTTAAAAGGAACTCACTGCCTAAAGGAGTAGTAGTTAGTGGTGGAAACTATCCTGTGATAGGAGACACAGAGGCAAAGATTCTGGGTTATATGCAACTTTCTCTAATAATAGTCAGGGCTAGCTTTTCACAAAGAACTAAGACAACATCTATAACTAGACATCTAAAATTTCCTCATCAAGCTGGAGTAAACTGAACCTGAGCACACACAACCTAATGCAAAAGGTCCAATTACCTAATTATTTTTAAACCACATTAAAGATACAATAACACAAAATATCTGAAGCACTATCTATATAATGCATTTATATAAGAAATCATACTGAAATTATCTTATAAGCTAATTTTCTTCTTCTGAAGGCAATATGTGAAGTTTTATTGAAAAGTCTGGATTTTTTTTCTTATGACAGACAACTGATCTTGATCAAAGAACCTACAAAATTATTTTCTTTAATATTAATTATGTCTTTTCTAGTAGAATACCATACATATACAGGACACACAAATATTTTATATTTAATAGGAGGAAATAATAAAAAACAAACCCTGTCACTTCTGCTTCCATTCAAGTTGGATGATATGTAATTCTTTCACATATATATAGTGTGTTATTTTAAAATTTGCTTCTTGTTCCCCACTAGTTTCCAACTTATCAGTAGTGGGGTGCCAGAATGAACTATCAATTTCTTTATCAGTTACAAAGTAGAAATGTCAACCAGAGAGTTCTATTGTTTAATCAGTGCACCATTCATTTGAAAGAACTACTTTTAAAAGTTGTTCACATATATTCTGTACTTTATGAGCTATAGCTTAAGAGTTGATAAAAATCTAAATCCAAAAGCACATATTAAATCTAATAATAATCCATCTAATTTTGAAGGTGCTGATTAGTGTCAACACCATATTATATTTAATTTTTAGAAATTCAATTTAGAAATATTAAATTTCAATTTATAAATATTAAAAACTGTGTTAAAGGTAAAGACTTCAGAAATTCTTTGGAGAAACAAGACACCCAGAATATCAGAATACAAAAGAATCTTTGTTTGAAATATAAGAGAATTTTTGTTTGACATAGGGACCTCTCCAGAAAAGAACAACGATGTCAGTCTGCAGACTAAGGTGTGCCTGATCCAGGCCACGGTTTTCGCAATTACTTGCTATGCACCAGAAAGCTGGACAATGACTAGGGATGATAGACGGAGAACTGATGCCTTTGAGCTGTGGTGCTGGAGAAGAGTATTGAATATACCATGTACTGCTAGAAGAAGAAACAGGTTCATCCTGGAGAGGGTGAAACTAGGCTGCTCCTTGGAGGCAAGGATTCTGAAGCTCCCTCTGACATACTTTGGCATGTTGCAAGGAGGGACCAGTCCTTGGAAAGGGGCATTATGCTTGGGAGGTTGGAGGAACAGCACAAGAGGGGAAGACCCTCGATTAGATGGATTGACTCAGTGACTAGGGTAATGGTGGTAGGACTGTCAGAGGCGATAAGACTGGTTCAGGATAGAGCAGGGTTCAGAGCTGTTGTCCTATGAGTCACAAACGACTCAGTGGCACATAACAAGATTATCCTTTCAGCAAACGTCTAAAAAGTTACTTAGAGTGCTAAGAAGGATGAATTTAAAATTATTTTACCATTTTATGACACAAATTAGGAGGATCTTCACAAGAAGGCATGAATAACTAAAGGAAGCAATAACGGAAAAAAGAAACCCATTTTTTTTTAATATCTTAACCTGGATTGCCACACTCATGGCTCTCTCCACAGGCTCTAGAGGTGGGGCTGAGACACTTTTCTCTTCCAGGAAGACATGAGCCCTGCTGCTGTCAAGGGTGCGGGAAGTTTAGCTGACTCTGACCCTCTTCCTCCTTTCTGAACTACTCTACATATTTAAAAAAAATACACAATTAAAACATAACTCTTAGAGATGCATGAGATTTAACCAAGGTGGAGTACTTACATTCACACTGTATGACATCTAAGTTGAACTGCTGAACAGCTCCCATGCTTATCTGTTTTAACTCACTGTCCAGTAACATCTGCATTAAGGATGTTGACAGATGCTGGCAGGCTGACATGCAAGCTGTCTGGGCGACTTTCCCCTGTTTAAAATAAACAACCAAATAAAAAACTAAATAATTACACACAGAATTACATCAGAAAATAGAAAAGAATTATACCTGACATTCTTTTTTATGTTAGTTTTTTAAAACAGTGTTTCTATATTCTAGTGGCTATGTCTTTATCCAGTGGCAAGAAGCTTTGCTGTAATCTCAAAGATGGCAATCTCCTCCTGTGCGATTCCTGCTCTGAAAACCCACTGAAGGTTAAGCTATGGATCAGTTCTGACTAGATGGTACACAACAACAATAATTCCTTTATCATAGAAATCAAAATCAATCTTGTGTACTTATCCTTCTCAGAATATAAATATCATTGAAGCCCTAACAAGACAAGGGAAAATTAAAATACAAACTAAAAATTACCACTTTTCTATTCTCTTGAAAATTATCAAGTACTTAAAATACACAGTAAAATATGGTGTTTATGAAACATAACAACTAGCATACTGTCTGAATCCATAATATGCCTTTTAGGTTTTCTTCATATAATTTACCAAGCCAGAAGAAGCTAAAAAGCAGCTTTACAACTTAAGTTTTATTTATGCAAAAACTCAGAATATACTTCAAGTAAGTCCCTGTTCCTAGCTAGTGTCTTAATTTGTAGCTCAGTTTTAATTAAAGGGGTGGGGGAAGGTAGATAGGAGAACTTTGTCTACCAATATACCCCCTAAAACCATCAATAAGTATGTATCAAAAATTAGGTTTGATAATCATCTGATAATTTAGAAATATGTAGTTAAGTAAATCACAAAGTGTGTGATTTTCTTTCACCATACACAGCATTATTATAACATTATTTTCTACTATAATAAGCCATTAAACTCTCTATGAACTTTCACATTTTAAATTATATTTTTTTTAAATTGCAAAAATGTTTAGCTTCTAGATAACATAATTAAGTCAAAACACTACATAATTTTTAGCAGAAATTGTTCCTTTAAATAGACTTTACATCTCAATTAGAAGTTTAAAAGTAAGTATTTTAAAATTTCTTAGGTAAAGTTTTATAGAGTAATATTGTCCTTAGTACAACTGTTTCAATGGACAAATAAATGTTTTGTTAATAGATTTAAAGGCTCATGATTATTATTAGAAAGCATGATTTTAGAAGATGTGTCATATTTGGTCTCATCTATTCTAGCAAATTGTTATCTTCTGATATTTGGCAATTTTGGTTTTTCCTACTTATCATAAAGGCCAACAAAGCTATAGAAGACTATGAAAAAAACCCTTCCAAACATAAATGCTAAAACAGATTGGTACAAAAACATGTATTTATATAGAATGAGTTTGTCAGAAAGCCAAGAAAACAAATCTATTTTCAAGATGTTTAAGAAAAACACTTGTTCTTTACACATGTAAAATCAGGCTAGAAACAACGAATCTTTCTTTATGAATGAGTCTTTAGCATTTAGACCGTATGCACAGTGAAAAACTACATATATGAAATGGAATGTCAATTTCTCAATCAAAAACTTTAGATATAAAAGCCACTGCAAACAATATATCTGACAGATACTGATGAACTGCCAAAAAGGAATGCAACAAACAATGCAAAACTCAGCATGCTTCAAGATACCAAACCCCAGAGGAATTAGTTTGGGTGACATGCAGCTCCATTCCCCAAGCAGAATAATAACAATATGAATGGGAGGGGAGACAGAAAAAAGCAGAAACCAATGGCATGCCATTTAATAACAATGTAATAGGCTTGGGCATACTTAATGAAAATGTCTTTTTTTTTGACATAATGGAACAACCAGTGCATTTTAGCTTAATGTACTTCTCCATCAATTCAGCTCCTCATCCTATTTATGGTGCATTCTAATGTAGAAACACAAAACCTCTCCAATCAGTACATTCACTAAGAAAAATTAACTATTAATTTCATAAGCAAATATACCTCATAATGTAAATGGTATTATTTTAAACAAAAAATTTAAAAATTTAATATTGATTCAGAAATTACAAATTACTATATATGAATATTACTGGAACTGAAAATGATGGCAAGAGTACAAAAACAGACTATTTCATAAACCTTCTGGAAATGGGATAAAAACACACACATGTAAAAACACATTTTCTTTATTTATAGGAAAAAATGTAATAAAACATTAATTATTAAATTTACTTTGGTTGGGCACTCCTTAGGCATTACTAAATACAGGCTTATTGTTCCCAAAAATAGACATTCAGAATAATTGCAAGTTATATGGAGTAATTTCTTCCTGAAATTTCAAAGCTTAGAGTTTAAGTCAGTATCTTAAAGCTTCAGAGTTTGAGAATTTTTAACAAGTTATTTAAGATATTTCTACATATTATTTTTTAAATGTCAACTACCTTACTAAAAAATTTGTACAAATATTCTGAAATTCTATCTACTAGCTATTTTCAGATAGAATTTTTTAATGCTCTAAAAATGTCCATACGCCAGAAAGACCTCTGGAAGTTTATTTAGGATGCTTGTACCCCTTGGCTTTGTTGGTGTAACCCAAACACCCTTTTGAGTAGCATTATTGCTATTAATGTTGAAGCTTCTAATAATTTGTTTTCTAGAGTAAAATACCAAAATATTTTTATAATTATACTTTAATAACTAGCCCTCTTTGCTAGGAAAGCTTTGGTCTTTAATTCTATAACAAACATAGCCAAAAGAATAAAGTGACAGGACAGAGAAAACAGAGCACATTTAATACATTTCAAGCACCTAGGAATTTCTGCTGTCCTCCTCCTAAAAATCAATTGCAATTACCAACATTTTATTTTTCGTAACAGCACAAAGCTCAAACAATAAGTAAAAACACCTGCTAAACTTTTAAAGGTAATAACTTTTTTACCCTGTTCTAACATTTTGCTAAAAAACAACTTGTAAAGAGAGAAAACCCTTAGACAAACTTCTTATATTTCAAAGGAACTTGTAAAAGAGAATCTGCTGACATATTAGATCCTTTTTGCATTACCCCAAAGCTTTTCTTTTAAGAACAATTGTGGTAAAGAGACATTTGGCTCCTAGGAAATTCCCAAAGGGTCAACCATATGCATCCTTCCATGGCACCTTCACAGCGCTGCTTTCTAGATCCATGTCTCAAAAGCAGCTTTCATCATCTACTTGTGTGTCAGTCAATATGATTTATGGACTGCATTCAACAAAGTCAAAGCATATAGAATGAGAAATATGACTACAATCTGCTAATTTGTTTTGTATTGAGCCACTTAAGAGTCAAAGACCTGATGTCAGACTGAGAACTGCAACACAATTAACCAGCCGGTGACAGATTCATCCATCCTCCCTGCCAGGCTGTGCCAATCAAAGACAGCATGAGGCGACATTTGGTGAAATCAGTAAGAAAACTCATTCTCTAAGTAACCTATGTGAGCCCATGATTGACACTTTTTGAATTTAGCTGGTGGAACACAGCCACTCTTTACCAACAGTCCCCCACTGCAAGCTGTGAAATAAGGCTTTTAATGCCAATCACAGGAACAATAAACCAAAACCCACCAACCCCTAGTTTAAAAGGAATCAGGAAAACTCATCTGTTTGTATGTCAAGCCAAATTTCCAAAATAATTTACTATTATAAATTAGGCTAAAGATATTCTATTTCATTTGAAATATCACAAAATGACATGGTAACAAAACCAGAACACTTTTTATTAGGTTATGGCTCAACTGTTTTGTTTTCAAAGTAATGTTTTGATAGATTTAGTCTAATAGTAAGAGAAATATAGAATACTTAAATACTAATGTGGCACATTTAAATTTTCATTTGACGTCTTCATTTCTGTCACACTATTCTCTTATTTCAAAGAGCTAATAAAAAGGAAGTTTTTATTTTAACAGTAATTATTTGAAAGCATTTCTCAATGCTGCTTTCATTCTGTCAAATACATTTAACATAAAAATGTGTTTTTGAAATCACAACCATTCTACCCGCCCTCAATGATCACACGAGAGCCCTTTCTTCATATATATATATCCCCACAAAAGGTTAAATCAGCACAGTAACTAGTCTTTTATTTACAAAATAAAAATAAATATGTAGACTAAGAAATGTGGTACATTGCATTTATCATTCTTCAAATTAATAAGGATTTTGTTTTAAAATGTTTTGTGACTCTTAAGAGGGTGATGGAGAAGAAATGAAACATACTGAACTTGGATATTAAACCCAGCATTAAGGGGAGCTCTGGTGGCCTAGTGGCAAGAAGCTGCACTGCAATCCCAGAGGTGTTTGGTTCGAATCCACCAGATGCTCTGCCGGGAAAGGAGGGACAATCTCCTCCTGTACCAGTCAGATCTGATTTGATGGTACACAGACACACAAAATAATAATAAAATAAAAACAAAACAAAAAAAAACCCAGCACTAAATGAACTTACTAATTATGATCCTGTCTTTTAAAAATTATTTCAATTAAAGCAATATTTCTGTATTCTATAAACTTACTGTGCCTCTCAGTTTGCTACACAAATTGCAGTTATGAGATAGCAAAATGGTCTTTTCAAAAGGGAAAGCAAAAAAAGAAAAGATGTATTCTGATGAATTGGTCAGTCTCAGTTAAGTAAAAGCCACAATTTATAGTCTTTTCAAATAAACAGAAATATAGTGAGCACTTTCAATGTAAAGCAAACACTTAAACTAGAACTAAAAACTTCTTAATTAAAATAAAGTCTAGCTGGTATAGCAGGTCCAGGGCTGCATGTCATTTGAAACATGTCAATTGGTATACCATCTATTCCTAGAGCATTAGTTTCTGCACATGCCTTCGGTGCAGCTTGAATGTCTTCATTATCACAGGCTCTTGTTCATATGATACTTCCTGAAGTATTTCAGTGTCAGCCAATTCTATTTGGTACAGTGATTCTGTGTATCCCCTTAATCTTCTTCAAATGCTTCTGGTATCACTCAAGATTTTGCCCATAGTATCTCTAAGTATTGCAACACGAGATTTAAATTTGTTTTTCAGTTCTTTCAGCTTGAGAAATGCCCAGCAAGTTCTTCCCTTTATATTCTCAAATCTAGGACTCTATATATTCCTTTATACTACTTTGTCTTCTTGAGCTGCCCTTTCAAATATTTTGTTCAGCTCTTTTATGTCAACATCTCTTTCTTTGTTTTGGCTTCCTGAAATTCTAGGGTAATTTTTGAGGTCTCTTCAGATATCCATTTTTTGGTGGATTTTGGTAGGTTTTTTCCCCTGTACCTTCTGTCTCTGTTGTAACCTTCTGCTCTCTTCATGAATGATATCCTTGATGTCATCTTACAACTTATCTGGTCTTTGATCATTGGTGCTCAATACTTCAAACCCATTATTTGTTTTGAAAGATTTTTTTAAAATTGGTTTCAATACAATAATTCATTTATATTATCTTTCAATCATATAGTGCTTTATATAATCTTTCATTTATATTGTTAACATCTAATATTTTAAGTCTTTTTTAATTAATATACATATTTCACACATTCTCTTTATCCACATTGTATTTCATATGATCATTCCCATATGTTGTGTCTTATAAAATGAATCACCATTGATCTATGCCTACTGATACCCCATCTTTTTCAGATACCAGTGGGTCTTTCATAATTCCTTTACTCCCTCTTTCTCTGTCCACACCAAACTTTGCAACATTGTGACTGTCCTCCCCCTTTTGCAAGCCCACTGCCTCCCTCTTTCCTCGTTGGACATTTGCATCCATCTTACTAGTTATTCTTCTATTTTTACAATAATAGTCTTATGCAGTATCAAACCTATTCTTACGATGATTTTTTAAATTCAGGTGGGATAGGTTCTTGTGGACTTGTTTTAATTTTTTTCAGCCTAAATTTAAACTTGCACATGAGTAATTGAGGGTCTATTTCACAGACAGCACCACGCTTGGCTTTGACTGCTGATACTGAGCTTCTCCAATGATTCTTTCCACAGACATGGTCAATGTGATCCTATGTAATCCATCTGGTGAGATCCATGTGTAAAGTCACGGTTTGTGAGTTGTCGGGGTTTTTTTAAAAACAGTATTTATGACGAATAAATCATTGAATGTATAAAATTCTGTCATTGTATTTCTGGCTTCATTTATGGTACCAAGTCCATGCTTTCTAACTCCCCTTCTTTCTTCATTTTTTTCCAATTTTTTGCACTCCAGTCAGTAGTTATCATTATTGCATCTTGAATGCATGTTTGGTCAATTTTAGATTTTTATCTAAGACATGGTATATATCATTTGGAGTTTTTCTGGTTTTGGCAAGTATCATTGCTGCTTTCAAAGTATTCTTGTAACCTTCCAGTTACCTTAACTCTATTGGCAACTGCTTCCTTAGGAAAAGACAGGGCAAGTCCCAATCTGCTGTGCAGCTCCTAATAACAACAACAAATTCAGTAGGCAAAATGAGCATATAAGGACAGTTCAGTAAGAGTCCAGGAGATGTCAAGGTTTGGAAGACATGGCTCTGGTTTTAAACACCTGATATTATAAATCTATCAGGGGTAATGGTGAATGTTATATACACCTTTGTTAGGAGAACAGCCAGAAGAAGACAGTTTGTGTTATGAGTAACTAACTGAGATTATTTTAATACTTAAATTTACTTAGTACCAGCAAACCAGGCAACCAGATACATTTTGAAATAGGTAAGGAAGTGGGCATTTATTAAAGCTCTATATTACTCTTTTCCTTTGACAGTTTTAAGATAAGAAAGATAAAGATAAGAAATGCTTTTCACTGTAGTTGTTTCTGCGTCTTATGGCTAAGTCACAGAATAAAGGTTTAAAAGTAGAGCAGAAGAAAACCCATTATTAAAGTTGCAATTCTGTGACAGCAAAATTACAAACACTTCTTTACAGAAGCACCTAACTCAGTGCACCACAGTGATAGAGTAATTAAAATACACCACTTCACCTCCCTATTATGACCTGAAATTTCCAATGAAGTTGTCAGAATTACTAATTGACTAAGACAATTAAGGGCGTTTCCAAATGACCATTAATAAAATGAGTAAGTCTGACCCAAGAAGTGGTCATGCCTTCTTTACTGACAGAGTTGGCTGATACATTATAAACATATTCATGAAGGAAAAAGCAGCATACAATTAATTCTTTACCATCTGAAAGTTTCTATTCAGCAACAACTTCAGAATGACTCTCATATATTTGAATAATGTTTTATGTGGGATGCTTTGGAGGAGGAAGGGCTTATTTAGAGTCTCAACTCAATTTGGCTGTCTTCTGTTACCGAGATACGGGAACTCTTGTTAAGGTCTACAGCTTTCAATTAACTATATTTTATAGCATTTTCAAGATGAAATCATATAACATAGCAGTATTGTTAATTTGGAGGATTCTTAAAGTTTTTAGGTATACTCATCTTGAATATCTAGGGATTTCTGAGCAGAGGGTCACTAAAAAGGAAACTCAATGAGATGGACTAACACAGACACCACAGCAAAAACATATGTAGCAACAATCATGAAACATCAAAAACATATGTAGCAACAATCATGAAGATTGATACAGGACTATGCAGCATTTTGTTCTTCCTATGCAAGGTTGCCTTGAGTCACAGCCAACTCCACAGCAACAACAACAACAACAACAACAACATAAAGCTCCAGACAGTAATCAAGGCATTAGAGATGATCCAATCCTGCAAATGACAGTTAAAAATACTGTGTGGAGAATAAGTCCTTGAGGACATCTAATATAGGCCTTTGTCAACTGCTCCTTCTTACATGCAAAGAATTGACAATGTCTTCTAATTTATATGTTGA
Source organism: Elephantulus edwardii (assembly GCF_000299155.1). Lineage (NCBI taxonomy): Eukaryota > Metazoa > Chordata > Mammalia > Macroscelidea > Macroscelididae > Elephantulus > Elephantulus edwardii. The sequence continues at coordinate 36,672,209 of NW_006399757.1, read as the reverse complement.
TTCCTGCAAGAAGTGGAAAGCTTTACAGCAGCATGACAGATTTTCCCTAAGGAGTTGAGCGACTAACCCAACTTGGCTAATGGTATGAATCCACCAATGGCTCCAGAAATAAAAGCAATCTCCTCTCACGTGACTTATACCACCAGAAATCCTTTGGAAGGTCAGCTAGGAGTCAGTTCTGACTCAATGACAATGACAAGAAAGAAGATGACCCAGTAATTCTATTTGTAAAGGGCTCTGGTGGCTAAGTGGTAAGGTATTATACTGCTAATTATACCAAAGGTGAGCAGTTCAAATTCACCAGCTGCTCCATGGGAGGAAGACAGTCAGTCTCCTCCTGTGTGATTTTCTGCCTCCAAAAACCTGCTGGAGGGTCAGCTATGAGTTGGTTCTGACTTGACAGTACACAACAATAATAATTTATTACTAGGTGTATACTCAAAAGATTTGAAAGCAATGACTAAAACAGACATGTGTACACCAATGTTTATTACAGGATTATTCAAACAGCTAAAAGGTGGAATGTTCACAATAAATGAACAAATAAGCAAAATATAATATACAAATATTAGAACACTTAGCCAGAAAGAGAAATAAAGTTCTGATATGTGCTACAGCTTGAATGAACCTTAAAATCACGTGTGTGAGTTAAAGCAGGTACAAAAGGACAAATATGACATAATTCCTCTTACATGAAATATCAAGGTAAGGGGCTGTATTGAAAACCCAAAAGCAGGTGGTTTGAATCTATAAGCTGCCCCACAGGAGAAGATGGGCACTCTCCTATCATTTGCTTTAGAGCCCTTGAAAACTAACTATGAAAAAAAAAAAAAAGAAAACTAACTATGAGCTTCGAATTGGCTATGAGTCACTTTCAACTCAAAGGCAGTGAAGCTGAACTTAATGAGAGAGAAAACAGAAAAACAACTGACACCACCAAGAAGACCAGCAGCTGGTTCTTTGAAAGTGTCATTAAAGAGAGAAAGGAAAAAAAAAAAAAAAGACCAACCACTGGCAAACTTAACCAAAGAAAGAGAAGACACAAATAAATCGAACATGAAATGAAAGAAATTATATCACAAAAGAGCCAGCTGAAATGAAATTGGTAACAGAATAGTATGAAAAGCTATACTCTGATAAATTTGAAAACCTAGAGGAAATGGACAAATTCCTAGAAGCTCACATCCTACTCAGAATGCTATGGGCAGATGTAGAACACTTTAACAGATCATTGTTGTTGTTTTTGTTATGTGCCGTCGAGTCGTTTCCGACTCATAGTGACCCTATGCACAGACCATTACAAAAGAATAAATTGAACAGATCATAAGATGACTTCCCACAAAAACGCTGGCCCACATGGTTTGTGGCTGAAGTCTACCAAGCATTCAGAGATGAGCTATCACTAATTCTACTTAAATGATTTCAAAATCTAGAAAAAGAAGAAACATTCCCAGAATCATTCTATGAAGAACACATAAACCCTAATACGCAAATCACGCAAAGACAATAACAAAAAAACTGACCAGTAGCTCTCATAAACATAGATGCAAAAGTCCTTAACAAAATCCTGGTCAATAGCATTCAACAGTACATATAAAAAAATGATTCATCATGACCAAATGGATTTCATAACAAATATGCAAGGATGATTCAACACAAGAAAAACAATCAATGTAATTAACCATATTAACAAAGCAGAGAACAAAAACTACATGACCCTATCAACTGATGCAGAAAAGGCCTTTGATGAAATACAACACCCCTTCCTGATTAAAACACTCAATAAAATAGGAATAGGAGGACATTTCCTCAACATAGTATAAAGTATATACATAAAATCAAGAGCCAACATCATTCTCAATGAAGAAAGACTAAAGACATTCTTGTGAACAGTGAACAATGATGTCCACTATCACCACTGCTATTCAATATTGTATTGGAAGTACTTGCTAGAGTAGTATGACAAGAGAAGGAAATAAGATGCATTTCAAATTGGCAAAAACGTGGTAGAACTGTCACTATATGCAGATGATATGATAGTGAACAAAGAAAAACTCCAGAGACTCAACAATAAAACCATTAGACTAAGTAGACCAATTTAATAAAGTGGCAGGATATAAGATGTGGTCAGGAGGGACCAGTTCCTGGAGAAGAACATTGCATGGAAGAATGGAGGGACAGTATGGTAGAAGCAGACCCTGGATGAGACGGATTGACACAGTAACTGGGGTAATGGAGGTAGGTGTATCAGAGTCAGTGAAACTGGCTCAGGATAGAGCAGAGTTCAGAGCTATTGTTACAGGGTCACTATGAGTCATAGGTGACTTGATGGCACATAACAACAACATAAAAAAAATCAGTGGAATTTCCTACAGCAATAAAGAAAAGGAAGATAAGAAAGCAATAACATTTACAACAGCCAACCACAAACTGAGATACTTGGGAATATCTAGACACACAAAAGACCTGTATAAGGAAAACTTCAAACCACTACTTCAAAACACAGTAAGAGATCTAACTAAATGAGAAAATATTCCCTGCTCCTAGGTAGGAAGACTCAACATAATGAAAATGACAATCCTATCAAAAGCAGTCTACATTTTTAACACAATCCTCATAAAGACAGCATTCATTAAAAAAAAAAAAAAAGATAGAAAAGGCAATTGGCCAGTTTGGAAAGTTAAGAGAACCTAAATAAGCAAAGCACTTCTGAAAAACAAGAATGAAGTGGGAGGTCTAGCACGCTGATGTCAGAACCTACTACATAGCTGGAGTAACCAAAGCAGCATGATACAGATACAATGACAGGCACATAGACCAATGGAACAGAATTGAGAACCCAGAAATTAACCCATCTACCTACAGTCAACTGGTATTCAACAAGGAAATAAAACCTATCAAATGGGGAAACAATAATGTTTTCAAAAAATGATGCTGGCAAAACAGACATCTCCTGTAGAAAGCTAAAACAGGCTCCACAACCCACATTATATACAAAAATCACTTCAAGGTGGATCAGAGACCTAGGAGCAAAGCCAAAAGCCAAAAACCAAAAAAAAAAAATCTAAGACACAAAATGGGACCAAACTTAGAAGGTTTATGGTATAAATAGTCTTCCAAATACAGCCAGAAATGTAAAACCAAAGGAGGAAAAAACATCAATGAACAGGATCTTCTAAAAAATTATGTCCCTGTGTTCATAAAAACCCTTTTTCTAAGAGGGTGAAAAGAAAACTGACAGATTAAGAAAAAAACATTTGATGATGACATCTCAGACAAGGGCCTCATTAACGAAAGTTTCCAGAATCCTACAGGCCTTCCACAAGGAAAAGACAAAGAACTCAATCAGAAAATGGGCAAAAGACATAAAAAGACTTTTCACAAAAGAAGACATTCGATGGTCAACAGACACATGCTCAAAATCACTGACAATAAGAGAGATGCAAATCAAAACCACAATGAGATACCATCTCACTTAAACAGCAGTGGCAATTTTCAACAGGACAGAAAGCAGTAAGGGTTAGAAAGGAGATAGAGACTGGAACTTTCGTGCACTGCTAGTGGGATTGTAAATGGTACAACCACTCTGGAAAGCAGTTTGGGGTTTGCTCAAAAAGCTGAATGCCCTAAAACCAGAAGAAGATAAAGTAGATGAACAGGACCTTCTAAGAATCAAATCCCTATGCACATCCAAAAACTTCTCCAGCAGGGTAAAAAGGGAAGCCACAGACTGGGAAAAAGTATTTGGTAATGACATGTCAGATAAAGGACTTATATCCAGAGTTTATAAAATACTTGAGCACCACAAGATAGAAAATTGGGCACAGGGTATGAACAGACACTTCACCAAAGAAGACATTCAAATGGCCAACAAGCACACCAAGAAATGTTCAAAATCCCTTGCTCTAAGAGAGATGCAAATTAAAACAGCTATGAGATATCATCTCACCCCAGACAGAACAGCAAAACTTAACAGAATAGCAAGCAACAAATGCTGGCAAGGTTGTGGAGAAACTGGAACCCTTATTCAGTGTTGGTGGGAGTGTAAAATGGTGCAACCACTATGGAAGGCAGTATGGCGCTTTCTCAAAAAGTTGCAAATAGAGATACCATTTGACCCAGCAATTCCACTACTCTGAATATACCCCAAAGAGACTATAACTGACATCCAAGCAGATATATACACACCCATGTTTATTGCAGCTTTGTTCACAATAGTAAGGAGTTGGAAACAACCTAAGTGTCCATCAACAAACGAATGGATAGAAAAGCTGTGGTATATTCACACAATGGAATACTATGCCACACTGAAAAATAAGGAACTCATGCAATATTATTCAAAATGGATGACCCTAGAGGACATTATGCTGAGTAAAGTATCTCAGTCACAAAGGAACAAATACTGCATGGTGCCACTGTTGTAAAACAGGACTGACCTTGGGGTTGGGGAGAGACTGAGAAAGATGGGTTCAATAATGTATACTGCATTGAAACAGATGAGGGAGAAAACTGTTTAAAAGGGATATGTGATTAGGTATTTTTGTCATGACAGGAGTCTACAGCGAAGGCTACATGGTGGAGTGGACCTGTGGGAGGGTTTGTAAAACAATGAAAGAATTTTTCTTTTACTTTTCCAAGAGGGGGGAGGGTTGGGAGTGGAGAAAAGTGCAACAATGAATGAATGGAAATCTAAAGTCTCTGTAAATTTTTACTGAAATTAATGATAAATTTAAATTTAAAAAAAGAAAAGAAAAAAAAAGCTCAATGCAGAAATTCTAAATTACCCAGCTACCACACTGCAGGGAATATACTCCAAGGAAAATAGAAGTGGGACACAAATGAAGATTTGTACACCTATGCTCATAGCAGTATTAATCTCAATAGCAAGAAAATTCAAGCAGCCCAAATGTCCTTCAATAATCAAATGGATTACAAAATTTTGGTACATTCACACAACAGAATACTATGCAGCAATAAGGAGTAGCAATTTTGTAAAATACTATATAACATGGGAGAATCTAGAGAGAGTATTATGCTAAGTGAACTACTCAGTCTCATAAGGACAAATATTGCTTAAAACTTACTGTAAAAGTAGAAGGATAACTATTTAAGATGTGGATAAAAGTTCAAAATGTCAAGGGGAAAAGGGCGGGGGACAGAGAGTAAAGAGGGGAGGAAAACACTAGGATAACAGAGTTTGATGAGCAGAAGGGGTGTGTGTGAAAGAATTAAGAAAAATCCACTAGGGACCTGAAAAGATGGGCAAGAGTCATTATAGATCAATGGTAATTAATTTGATAAAATACAATGTACATGAATGATAGTTTGAAACACAATGTGATCATAATGCATGAAATGCAAGGTACATGAATACCATACAGTGCATATGAATTTTGCATACAAACCAACATAAAATAAAAATAAAATCGAGGGGTAAAAGTAAATTAACTTTTAATTAATTGACTTTCTGGTTATTAGCTTTTAGTAGTTGTACACTTGTAGGTATACAGGTATATATAAATTGAGCCATGTGATTCAAAGCACCATTGTAATTTGGTAATAATTTGGTTCAAGAAGTAAATTAGTGTAGTTATAGACTTGTAGGTATGTAAGTTGAGCTTATGAAAATGTTTGAGTTATTATAACTAACTTCATTGATACTTCTATATTAAAAAGAAAGAATTTTTGCTGAAACACTACACTAAAAAAAGAAAAGGGGAAATGGGATTACTGCTGAAGCGATATTGGATTTCTGGATAATGGATGATGAAATATTTGGAAATCGGCAGTGGTGACGGTAATATAACATGTTAAACATTTTTCTGTTTAAAATAAATAATAATTTCAATTTAGACAATTTAACAATATATTTTAATCTCTTCTGCTCCCATTTCAACCATATCTAGTTAATAGGAGAGGGTTTAAGTATCTTCTATTTTTCTTCTACTGTGGAATAAGAGTTAAAGAGGAAGATAGTAATTTTCCCCTAGAACTTTGTCAGCCAAATCTATAAAAACGTACGTAAGTTTCTAACATGGATTCTAAAACTCCTGGAGAGTGTACTCTTATTTTTAGTACTGTTTTTTTCTGCTAAGATGGTACTTCATTCATATAGCCTAGAATGATGATCTAATCTACTTAATTTATGCATTGTTGAAGAGTGAAGCTATAGGTTATAGTATCTGTACATATATATGTACATAAATCTATCTGTAGGCCAACTAGAGTCCATTTTAATTACTTCCATTTACATCTCTCTGATCTATTACATACAGGCCAGATCTTGTGATTCTCTACTCTATTAGTGTTCTACCTAAATTCTCAAGATGTTTCCTTCTAAAAGCTCTTTTATTACTCATTCTTTCTACTAAGCTACAATTCCACTAAAATTGTCCTGATCAAGATTAAATACAAATGTCAAACCTTTGACAGCTAGGCAGTATTTAAATATGATCTTCTATATCCACAAATAATATTTATAATTTATTAAACTGTTTCTGATAAAGATTATTAAGAAGTTTAGCTAATATAGACATTGACTTAATAGGTGTCTAAAAACACTGAAAAACATGCAAGAATTTTCATTTTCAGCGAAGAAAAACTTCTTTTTGTTGTTTTTGTGATTCCTATATTTAAAAAAAGCTTAATAAGAAATATAACTTCAATTTCTAATAGGTTTTTAGATAATGAAAAACACAACTAACATTGCAGAACAATTTATACATAAGTCAAATGGGAACTTAATTTGCTGTACAAAATTTCACAAAGACACAATACAAAAATATATTCAGAAAAATTTAAGTGGCCTTTAATGCTTTTAATTTTTTCATTTTTATTCTCTTCCAAAGTTCTTTGACTATCTCCCCTGTAACAATATGATGTAATTTATTTGTTCTCTTTGATCTCATTAAATTTGGAACTAATTCACCTAATAAGGAAAAAGATATAATAAAACATATTATAGAAATACCTCATTATTCTTACCAAATAAAACACTAGCCAATACAAGTGATTTTTCTTCAAAACAGTGAACATTCAAGCACCAAACTTTTAAAAAGTCCTGACGCAAATACAGCTTGCCTGAAAATCTGGTTTTTTGTCTTAGATAGAAGACAACAATGAACAATTTGAGCTTTTTTTTAGAAAACAGTGTTTACAAATATTCTAAGTCTATCTATATTTTGAATATACATATGATTTTTTATCTGCAGGAAACCAGTCAGGAAATTTAATAATTACTACCTTAAATGAGGAAATAGGCCAAGACAAAGTCTTAGAATTTACTTCTTCAACAGAAGAAAACATCTGTCCTTAGTTCTGAGAATCTTCAAAGTTATTTGCGTGCTATAAAACCTTCTATTTTCTTTTAATTACTACTGAATTTATACTAGTAATTTCCCTATTTGTGTTTAGATGCTTTGAATTACTGTACTACTCTTTCATGGCCATGTACCTAAAATAAATAAAGTAGACAAACAAATATTCCTAACTAGTACTGATAGCACTTTTATTAAATAACTTTCATAAAAATATTTTCCAAATTTTTATCTGAGAACAAGAGTCTGCAAACTTTACTTCAAAGCTAAGTCTTAATATGGCATTTCTTGATTAGAAAATTCTGATTTTTAGCAGTACACTTTATAACACACATACAAAAAAGAGATACACCAACTCTACCTTATTTTTCTTATATTATTTTAAAAAATACTTAATAGGCATAAGACATTGTGTTAGTAATCTGCTCCAGAAGATACAAAGATTAATTAATTAGTTCTTTACATAAAGAGATTATATTCCCTAGAGGGGAAAAGAATGAATGTTTACATTTAGCTATACTGTAATACAAAATACAAGTAGTAAATTTAGGATTTCTATAATTAAAAACTAAGCTAGGGTAGAAAATCCAGGATACACCAATATGCCAATCTGGATGCATAATCTGAGTCAGAAATGTATCTGAAAAGATAGGTTACAATTTTTTCCTAATCTACAGAATTTTTATTTAACTCACTAGTTAATCAAGGAATTCTGAAGTTATTGAAACAAGAAAATAACAAGATTAGATTGTGCTTCAGAAAGAGTATCTGGAAGTTGGAAGCAGGCTGCACATAAGTAAGGAGAGACTCTGGCAGAATCAAACATAATAATCAAAACTTGAACGCTGACAGCAGAAATGGTCTCAGAAAGGTTGGAAATATTTACATTTCAAACACTGGATGAATCTTTCTTTTTAAGATAAAAAGAATTTTCAATCAGGACATATTTATGACTTCTTATTCTGGCCCTGAAGACCTCACAATTGTTGAGGTAAAAAAGACAAACAAATATGGTTAAAAGCAAAACATGAATAATTAAAAAATGATAAAAGCTAAAAAAAGTAGGCAAGCAATATTTGTGGGTGAAAAGACCGAAACAAGTATGCCTTAAGTCATGAAGTGCATTGGGTCAGATTTCGTTTAGTGAAGTTTGAGATAAGAGCAAGAAAGAAAACAGAACATTCAGGAGGAGGAAAACATAATCTAAAAAGGATGTAATCATAACAACTAATATTCTGAACACCTCACAGTATTCTAAACATTTTATCTATATTATCTCTTTTAACCTTAATAACAACTCTTTGGGGTGTACACTTATTTAACACTTAACACTTCGTTACACTTAATAACAACTTCTGTGGTGTCATTAACTTCTTTTTACAGATGAGGAAAATATCTGCAAAATGAGCCCTCTCTGTGACTACAGAGAGGTCTCCCAAAGCAGTGTGCTCAGATGCAGCCCAATGTAAGCTTTCACATTCACGTCCCTGAGAATTCTGACTGTGGCCGAAACAATATTACATTCAAACTTAGGTTTCCACAAAACTACAAATATATTAAGATACTGTCAAGCTAGTTCGAATTTAATTTAAGTACCTAAGAGAGAAAAATAAGCCTGCAGGAAGTTCAATAGTTTCTAATTTACATGCTTGTATATACATATCTACTTACCGACATGGCTGCATGATCATTGCTGTTAGTCTGAGAAGTCAGCAAAGCAATCAAATAAAAGAGCAAAATGTACTCCAATAATAACAGAAGCAGTATTCAAAATAGCAAAAGAAAATGTAGCACAAAACAAGTTGGCTCTGGATGTAGCTACAATCTTTAGATGCATTAATCCACCTCATAAATATGACTACCATTTTATTTTCAAGATTAGTGTTTTTCCATCCACACTAATAAGATAGTTCTCCAAACTTTCATCTATCTAATCAAACTGCCTGGTCAGCATTAAAAGAGCATGCTTTAGCAGTTACTGAAAGGGCAAATTCAGAAAACACCAGCTCTCTTGACGGGGTTCTTTGTTATATACCAGTGGATCTCAAACTTTTTAAAAAAAATGCATTTTTTTAGCCCCAGAATTTTCAGTTCAGTTAGATTTAAAAATAAGAACTGGAATCTCAATTTTTAGCAACTATTGCTTCCTACAGGTAACTCTAAGAAAAAAAAATGGTTTATTTCTTCAGATAGTAGACTATTTTACTGAAGACATAATTCTGAAAATGCTCAGAAAGGATAAAGAGTTTTGCTTTTGTGTAATCTGCTACTATAACTTAAATAAACTATTCAAGGAAACACTAAATATCTTGTAATTATTAAAACATTTTCTTCTCCACAAACTAAATAACAAATTAAAGTAATAAACAAATTTTTTGTTTCAGCCTAATTACTTACAAGCACTTGTTCTAGTTCTGTAATAATGATGGAGTAATGAAATTTTTCCTAAAATATTGTTCAATTTTTAAAATAATCTGTTTTTAAATTTTAATCATAACTGTAAATTTGAGTACTATTTCTTTTCAAGAAAAATATATTTGCCTAGAAACACAGATTTAATAAAATTAAGTTAATGAAACTTAAGCTGGCTTATTAATGGAGGTTGAACTTCTCTTACAGACTACACAAAACTCCCTCCTCTATGGTGAGGGAGAAAAGCATGTTAAATGTCTCACAGACTGTCAAGAGAACAAGTCTTGGAGAGAAGGTAGCCGGCATGATCCTTAGAGAGAAGGTGGTGAAGCTTCACCTCACATACTCTGGGCATGTTGTTGGGTTAGGCCAGTCCTTGGAGAAAGACACTATGCTCAGGAAAGCAGAGGGTCAAATGAAGGAGAGGAAGACCCTCAATGAGATGGACTAATACAGGGAGTGTCAGAATTAGGTCTAATGTGGTAGAGATGATGGGATGATCCAGGACAGGGTGGGATTGAGATCTGATGTCCACAGGGTCATTTTGAGTCATAACAGACTACACAGCACCTGGTAACAGCTATAATGTTGGAAGCTGTATTCTGCAACCAAACTCAGAATAAGTAAAGGAAATATCACAAGCAGAAGAGGAGAGAGGTACTCAGCTTCACTGCACCCAATAAATCCTAGAAAGAAGTCGCTATCGATGGTGGCGGCCAGTCAAACAATTCTTCTGGAGGCTTGGACCAAGACCCTAGATAATTTCTAAATCCTTGCTAGATTCAACTTCAAAGCATTTTTGTTTAAATTAGTATAAATTACTCTGCCATTAAAAATCTTTATTCAATTATTTTTTTTTCCACAATCTCTCATAGTTTGTGCAAAGACATCCTAGGCAATATATGTTGTTGTTGTCAAGTGCTGTTGAGTCGCAGGTGACTCATAGCAACCCTATGAAGGAGAGTCCTCAACGCTTGTGTGTCTTGCATCCTCTCTCCAGGTTCATAGAGTTTCTAGAGGCAAGCTATTACGCAAGTGGATCAAGATGAAATTTGGCTCAAGGGCACTCAACAGCACTTAATGTCTGAATGTCATGTACCTCAGAAGACTTGTGAACTCATATCATCAAGAAGACAAAAATCTTCACCATTTCTTGATTACTCAAGAAATCAGATCAACATTATTCATAATGATATTGTAAAACAATTAATATTCAAATAAAAACCAATTTATCAGCATACATATTATATATATTTAAATGTTATTTGATAAGAAAAGCATTAAAAGGTATTTGCTAAGTCACAATTTTAAAAATGTGATTTTTAGACTTTCAAACATAATTTCTCTGGTGTTAAGTAAACTCTGAACTTGGAGAAACGACGGAAGTTATACAAGTGTTCAGGTCTTTTGTTCATAGGGTCACTATGAGTCATCTACAACACAATGGCACTTATCAACAACAACATGTAAAAGAAAGAGTGATTATGAAGCCTTTGATTTGTACTACTGACAACTATACTTTCTTTGCAATTTTCATGAAGAGAATTAGAAGCGGACACAGCATCCTTACGCAGGTTACAGCCCTGATGCAGTATAAGGGATGTTTCCCCAGGGTGTGGCCTGTATCATCTTTGGTCTTACAAGAGACAAAAAGAAGAGCAGAGAGAGAAAGGAATCTTAGTACCACCAAGAAAAGAAGAGCCAGGAGCAGAAAGACGGATGCCAAGAAGACCCTTAAAGATCTGCAAGGAATGCTGGGCCTAAAGGAGACGAGGAACTGGGGGTGGCAGTGGCAAGCCTATTTCTAAACCGGATGCCCTGAGTTCAAACATCTAATCTCCTAAATGTTGTTGTTGTTGTGTACTGTACAGTCAGAACCAACGCACAGCTGACCCTCCAGTGGGTTTCAGAGGCAGTTAACCACATAGGAGGAAACTGCCCATCCTTCTCCCGCAGAGCAGCTGATGGCCTTGAAGTGCATGCCTTCAGAATTGTAGTGCAGCTTCTTGCCACTAAGCCACCAAAGCTCACTAAACAGTGAAACAAAAATTTGTTTGTTAAATCCATTCATTTACAGCATTTCTGTTTATAGCAGCATTAGGTGACACTGAGAAAAATCAAAATCCCAGAACACTTACATTGTATTTGTGAGAAACCTATACATATACCAAGAAGCAGTTGTCTAAGCAGAACAAAAGTACACTGTATGGTTTAAAATCAGAAAAGTGTGTGTCAGGGTTGTATCCTTTCTCCATACCTATTCACTCTGTATGCTAAGCAAATAAGTTGAGAAGCTGGACTCTATGAAGAAGAATGTGGCATTAGCATTGGATAAAGGCTTATTAACAACCTGCATTATGTTAGATGATACAAACTTGCTTGCCAAAAGTGAAAAAGACTTAAAACATTCGCTCTAAAAGGTCAATGACAATAGTTTTCACTATAGATTGTATCTAAACATCAAGAAAACAAAAATCTTCACCATTGAACCAAGAGGCAACATCGTGATAGAGAAAAGATAGAAGTTGTCAACAACTTTCTCTTACTTGGGTTCACAAGCAATTCCCAGGGTAACAACAATCAAGAAATCAAAAGATGTGTTGCATTGGGAAAATCTGCTGCCAAGGAACTCTTTAAAGTGCAAAGAGCAAGAACATCAGTTTAATGACTAAAATGTGATTGATCTAAGCCATGATATTTTCAATTGCTCCCTAAGCCTCTGAAAGTTAGACAATGAATAAGGAAGATGGAAGAAAAACTGATGCCTTTGAGTTATGGTGTTGGAGAAGAGTATTGAATATCTCACGGACATCCAAAAGAACAAACAAATCTGTAGTGGAGTAAATCCAACCAGGTGTTCCTTGTTGTTGTTGTTAAGTGCTGTCGAGTTGCAGGTGACTCATAGCGACCCTATGAAGGAGAATCCTCGATGCTTGGGTGCCTTTCATCCTCTCTCCAGGTTCATAGGGTTTCGGGAGGCAAACTATTATGGAAGTGGATGCCAATCCTCCTTCCAAGCGTGTTTTAATCGGGGAGCTCCATCAAAGCAGCGATAAGCAGTGTTATAAACACAGGACCACTGGGTGTACCACTCCCAGGTTTAAGGTCAAGAGCCTGTTGGTTGAGTGCTTTCAGCATGCCCCAGGTCACTGGTGTCTGTGGCATCTGGGATTTTGACTTCCTTTTCCTCTGTCTCATTTTCTTGTCATGGATGCTCAATCAATGCATCTTCTCGGTAGGCAGGTTGGAATTGGACGTAACAAGCAGGAACCCACACAGGATGTGGTTTATTCTGATACTACATCAGGTCCGTCCCTATTATAGGTGCCATGTGTCACTGTCCATTCGCCAGCAACTGACAGCGACACCCTGATGGGGGCAAGCACAGTAAAGATACACCATTCTGGGAGAGGATCAGAGAGTCAATCCAGCTCCAGGTGTTCCTTAGAGATAAAAAAAATGAAACTCCATCTTATATACTTGAGGCATGTTGTCAGGAAGTAACAATCCTTCAAAAAAGACATCATTCTGGGAAAGGGTCAGAGAAAGAGAGGAAGACTGCTAGCAAGACGGATTGACAAAAGAAATTTGGTTTGAGCATATCAGATATCATAGAGATGAAGCCGATCTTTTGTTCATAGGGTTGCTATAAGTTCTTGACTTGATGATCTACCTAACACCACAACAGATAACTAAGAAGCTTGGAAACATACATTACATATTGAGACCTTAGAGGGGATCGAATAATTTTATTTCAAAGAGAAGGAAATAAGTTTTTCAGAATCAAGATGTTAGACTTTGTTCATATCCCTTTTTCCTATCCCTCCTCACAGGCAACTGAAATAAAATACATAGTTTCTGGGTTATGAATAAAATCCATTCTTAACTGTTAAGAATTCATCAGGGCTTTGAACTGATTTTGTCCAATTTAGTCACAGTTGAAGAATGGATCTGAATTTTTAAAGTTTACCATAAACCAGAAAGACAGTTGGAACAGGAAAAAAGTATGAATTGAAGCCTTGCTAGAACATGCCATCTCTAGAAGAAAGGTAACTGTTATGTGTGTTTTCTTTTTCACAGCAGAGAATCAGATCTTCTCCACCTTTTATTACCATAGTCATCAGAAGAAAGAAAAAAAAAATAATAAAAAAACAAAAACCAAGAACCCAAACCAAATAGTGGAAAACAGTAGACCAGGGGAATAAAACTTCAAGTGGTGAGATGGTGAGGAGTATTTCCATATCAAAGTCTTTGGGCCTCATAACTTACTGCTATGTACATGTACTGACTGGAACAAAAGTAAAAATAAAACCACCTTCATTTTGGGTCCATGAAGTTTAATACACATTAGTAAATTAACTCAGCAGTTAAATGAATTGTCCATAATTATGTCAGTTAAGAAGAATAAAGCCTAGAACCCAAATCTTAAAATTGTCAATATAGTATTTTATCATTAGGGGGGAAAAATAAAACCTGAGAGAATGAGTTTTTAAAAGTGTTTTACATATATATATACACACACATATTTATATATAAAGGCTATTATAGCTCATTTTGTGCAGCTAGGATTAGGTTTCTCATGAGTGATGTAAACTTTTTTCTTGCATGAAAAATCTATTTATTTTTAAAACTTTGTAGATAACAGGTTTACAGATGCTATTTCACTTGTTTCAGCAATTACATTTTAAGTGTACTCAGTTTGCATATAACTTACTACCTTTGATGAATGGAATCCACTGTCCCAGACACTAAACTACTGAAGTGTACCAGAGGTCTGAAATTTGGGCAAAGACACTTTCAGTGGCCTCACAAAAGGCTGTTGACCCACTCACTCACCAAATGATTACTGAACTCCTACTATAT
>NW_006399757.1:36628098-36657518 GCF_000299155.1 Elephantulus edwardii | reverse complement strand
ACTACATTTATAAAGTTATATAATATTAACTGTTGTCTACATAGTATATCTTCATTTATTATTGGAAGTATGTTTGTTTCTGGCTTGAAGAAAGCAAAATAAAAAGCTCAAGCCACCAAGTCATAGTCCCATGAAAAAAATGGCTTAGAGATATTAAACAACTTGGCAGTTCTAACATGATGTTGGGTAGCACGGAGTCACTGATGCCAACTCATAGTGTCCCTAGAGGAAAAGGGCTACCTTATAGGGTTTCCTAGGCTAAATTTTTATGGGAACAGATCTCCAGGTCTTTTTTTCCTATAGAGCTGCTAAGCACTTAACCACTGCACATCAGTGTCTAGTTCACACACAAGTCTGTCTGACTCTAGAGCCAAATTCTATGTTCTCTTCTCTTCAGCAGCCAGGACCCCAGAATCAATAAAAGATAAGTGGGTTCAGCTCTAATTGAGTCATAAAAAGTCAAGCTCCCTAGAGGTAGATAATGTATATAGTAGGGTAACTTAACATTTTAGGAAATAAATACTTGTCATTTGGTGGAAGATCTATCAACAATCTGTATTATGCAGATGACACAACCCCGCTTGCTGAAACTGAGGAGGACCTGAAGCGCTTGCTGCAGAGGGTCAAGGACTGCAGCCTTCAATATGGATTGAGGTTCAATGTCAAGAAGACAAAAATTCTCACCACTGGATCAATTGGCAGCATCAGGATGGATGGTGAAGAGACTGAGATTGTTCACAGCTTTAGTTTGCTTGGCTCCAAAGTCAACACTCTTGGCACCAATAGCCAGGAAATTAAAAGACATATTGCCCTGGGAAAGTCTGCTGTTAGGGACCTCTCCAAAGTACTGAAGAGCAATGGTGTCTCTCTGGAGACTAAGGTGCGTCTGATATAGGCCATGGTCTTTGCTATCACTTGTTATGCATCAGAGAGTTGGACAATGACTAAGTAGGATAGAAGGAGAATTGATGCCTTTGAGCTGTGGTGCTGGAGAAGAGTATTGAGGTTACCACGGACTGCTAGGAAAACAAACAGATTCATCCTGGAAAGGGTTAAACCGGGTGGCTCCTTGGAGGCAAGGATTCTGAGGCTCCATCTAACATACTTTGGACATGTTGTAAGGAGGGATTGGTCCTTGGAGAGGGCCATCATGCTTGGTAGGGTGGAGGGACAGCGCAGGAGGGGAAGGCCCTCTGTGAGGTGGACTGATTCAGTGACTGGGGTAATCGGGATGGGTGTATCGGAGACAGTGCAATTGGCACAGGAAAGAGCAGAGTTTAGGGTTGTTGTACATAAGGTCACTATGAGTCGTAAGCAACTCAACAGCACATAATAACAACAACAACAATATAAATACAGCCATTTAGCTTGCTGTTAATTCCATCAACACAAAAAAAGCCTGGTTTCTCTGTTAGAGTATAGAAAAAATGTAGATCAAGAGGAAATTTAATCTGGATGCAAGGGCAATCTTCCCTTTTCTGATGGCTAATTCTTAAGAGACGTAGGTAAGGGAAGCAATATACATATTCTCTAACTTGTCCAAACATGGAAGAGGTGTGGACATTATTAGCATTCCTCCATTGGTGTTTCTCCAAGCCTTACAATTTTTTACTGCTGCCACAATCTGTAGTAGTAATGTGATATCACAGAATTTTTTTTTCTTGAGCTTCACCAAACCTATCATTATCCACTCACCTCTATTACATTCATACCTATATGGTCAAAGACTAAAATTCTATTAAATATTAATTTTTCTGGAACCAGTGGAATTTTCAATAAGCAATCTGGTCAGGACTGAAGATTATTTAAAAATCTAGACTCTAGAAAGCACTGTTTGCAATAACTGTAGGGACTGACAAAAACTGAACATGCAAAGAAGCTAAAAGCAGAAGTATCACACTAAAAGTGCTTTATCTTAAGTGTTTTTGTAGGTGTGGGAGGTGAGACAGGTTTCAATATTAAGATTCACCTGACCCAAGTAATAATAATTTCAACTACTTCATATACATGTGAAAGCTGGACAATTAATAAGGAAAACCAAAGGAAGAACTGTTGTCTTAGAACTGTGGCATTGGCAAAGATTACCAACTCTACTATGGACTGCCAAAAGAACAAACAAATCTCTCTTTGAGGTAGTGCAACAACAGTGCTCCTCAGAGGCAAGAGTGATGAAATGTCATCTTACATACTTCAGGCATGTTGCCAGGATGCACCAATCTTTGGAAAAAAGCATCATGGTAAAAAAAAAAGAGGAGCACCATTAAGGAGCCGGATTGCTGCAGCGACTAATAACAGGCTCAATGGAGCAGGGATGAGAATACGACAATGGCACTGTAGAACACCAGTAGCCATAGAGTTGTTGAGTGGGAGTCAACTCTATGGCACCCAGCAACGCCACCACCACTATACACAAATTTAGATTCTTTATAGAAAAGTCTGTATTAGACAATATAAAAATTTCAAATAATATATCAAAAATAACCTAAGTTCATAAGAAATATCATAACAGATGAGATGAATATTCCAGTTACATTAGCAGTCCATCTCATTATTGCCAGAGGAATTATTATTGGCTTAGGAAAAACAACATTTTCCTCCAGGATGTCAGTCTCCCACAAATAACACATTTTACCTCAACTGATTCTTGCATAATCCTCTCTCCTAACCTTATTTCCCTTCTATGCACAAAACTCTAGCATAATAACCTCTCCTAATCTTATTCACTATTTATGTACAAAATCCTATCCTTTTCCTTGAACTACTGTGGGAGACAGCTACTGTAACATAAAAACACAATGTGTGTACCTGTATACACACATATGTGGGTAATAACTGAGCACTGCTTTTGGCTGGAAGTATGTAGATTTGCACTGAGACGGAGAACTCAAAACAATTAAAAAATTATTTAGTATAAACTAGATGAAAAGTAATTCTTTAAAAACTAGTTGAACAAAAAAATAAATGTGCAGGTTATCCTTTTCAACTGATGGACTGCAGTTAGGAACATCAGTCCTATCCCTCCCTGTTCATGGTGCTCAAAGTTCTTTGGCACAAATCCACTACTGAAACCTTTTGAAGTTTTCTTTTCTTTTAGCAATGTCTTCCCTGAACTAATTAGTCCTTGGGAGCAATTCCTTATTGAAAAAGAGTAAAGAATGAAGAAAATAGCATTTCTGTTTGTTAGTGTTTTCATTTCAAACAAAAGTTTCAGAAGGAACTGGAGAAGATATAGACAACATATATTTTGACCTTTGTTGTTATCGCTTCTTAGGGTAAAAAAGACTAATAAGATGTCTGTTTTATTGTACAAAATCTATCTTACCTATATTTTAGCAGCAATTCTGCGATTTCTCAACATGTCTACTAAGAGTATTTCCATCTAATTGCAATCTCTTTGGCTTTTACATTTGTCTCAAGAAGCCAATGTTGCTGCCTATTGACATTTTCTCATTATATTTTTTCTTTTAAATGTTCTATTTACAAACTGTTCAAGATATATACATATTATGATTATACATAGGGATAAAATAACACTTCTCTCTCGTAAAAATGTTCAATAATTTCTTGACCTTTTCTAATTGGAAAAGCTACTGCCTAATCCTAGTAAAATTTATTTCTATTTAAGTCTACATTATTCCTTTCAGAATTTTGTTTGGTTTGTTTTGATTTTGTTGAAAAGAGGGCTGTCATTAAATAAAGTAAATGAAAGTCTCTAAAATAACTAAGTTCTTTTATTAATGGAAAAGGTAATATGCAAACTAGCAAGCTGCTTTAAACAAGGCCTCAAACTAAAACTAAATTCTAAAATATACTCCAGGAAGCAAGATTATAAAATGATATTTTCATATGTCTTTATACTTACAGGTAAATGAGTGAACACTTGAAAGATGCTTCTCAGAAAATTAATAAGATCCATTAAGTAGCCACTAGCTCTTCCATCTGGCTCAGACATTGTCCAGTCATAATCAGCAAGCTGAACAAATTCATCAATTTTCTGATTCAGTTTGGTATATATTTCTCCTTCTGCTGCATGTCGAGCATCCTAACAAAGGGTGAAATAAGAGCAAAAATAAAAATAAACATGGAAGCAGGTAATAGGCTAATTTTACTGATTATTAGAGATACTTTAAAAGGGATGAAAGAAACTAAAATATGTTCTCTGACCATAAGAGAATAAAATAAAAAGTAAGTAACAGAAAAAAATCCAAGAAATTAACAAATACGTGGATATTAAAAATACACTCCTAAATAATCAAAGAAGAAATCACAAGTGAAATTAGAAAATACTTTGAAATGAAGGAAAATTGTAAAACACATTAAAAAAAGACACATACCAAAGTTTATATGATACAATAAAAGCAGTGCTTAGAGGTAAGCTTAAATGTCTAGATTGTAAAGATGGGCAAGACAGGATAAAGTTTCAATCTGTTGTTCACAGGGTTGCTGTGAGTTGGAGTAGACTAGATGGTACCTAATAATGAAGACAACAATATGCTTCAATTTGTAAAAGAAGAAATCTCTCAAATCAAGAATTAAAACTTCAACAACAAAAAAAAGAAATGGTTCTCACTCACAAGGCAGCAACAGTGATACTGGGTTACTGCACACTAGGTATTGTAGCCTTGAACAGTAAAGCAAGAAAACGTCAACCCCTATGCTTCTTTTTGAAGAGTTCACTTAGACTTGGATGGTCAGCATCTTTGAAGTGGAAATGAAAAAGACCTCTACATTTCCTGTTGCTTATCTTGCACTGAGTAAACCTTGGAGTCTTGGTACTACATAAAAGACGGACTACTTGAAACTCTGGTTTGGAGAGCTTGAGAACTAGATTTCAATTGATTGAGATGGCCTTGTGTCATTTCTGTCAAAGTAATGACTTTTACTATGACTAAGAAAAGCTCTAGGAATCACTGTCACTATTCATTACACTGCCTATTATAATTTATCCAGTAAGTAATTTATATAATGCACATACAGACAAGTTTTGTGAAACTTAAAGACTAAGATAGACAAGATTCCAAAGTAAAGTATAACAGTGAAAAGTTAAAAACCTGGAAATACAAAAGAGCTGTGAAATATAGTATTTCTCAAGGTGAAAGACCTGAAGAAAGATTCAATTGTACCATGCAATATTAAAGGATTCTATGACCAAGATATAGAATGATGTAGGAAGCATTAAGGGAAAATGATAGAAAATACACAATCATTTATCAAAAAGAACTGGCTGACATTGAGCCATTTTGTTGTTATTGTTGGGTGCTGCTGAGTCAAGTATGACTCATAGTGACCCTTATAAACAAAGGATCTGAACCCTGTTCTATCCTGGCCAATCAATCGGAAGAGCTACATGAATATGCCCATTCCAGAAAAGTGATGCAACAGAATGCAGAAATTATCAATCTAATTAATATTATGCACAAGTAAAGTTTTGCGGAAGATAATTCAAAATGGAATTTCTGAAAGCAATGTAGGACAATTAAAATATCAATAAAAAGTTGAGGTAGTGGAAGGGACCAAATATTTAGAAATTTGAAGTGACAATGAAAAACAACACAGTGTTTTTACCTGAAGGAAGAAAAAAAATAATAAAAATTATAAACTCAAAAGTATTCATTTTATTGTCAAATAAACTATATGCTTTCATGTTCAGTAATAAAGTAATAAAATGCTTCAGAAGATACAAATTTTGTGAAAAGGGACTAATAAAAGCAAATTTGTGCTTTAATAAACATTTTTTAGATTTTAATCTTCAACTTGGTTGATTAGTCTACTTTTCTGGGGTGACACTAAGAATAGGTTCTACTTTCCCCAACATCTATCTAAATTGATAAGAAATTTTTAATCTACTTTTATTGTTACACACCACAGAGTCAGAAGCCATTAGGTTCCCATCTTTCTCCCACTGAAAAGATGGTGGATTTGAACTATGGGTGGTGCAACTGTGCTCAGTATATTTTCCAATGTGTATTAATGCTTTCCACAGCTATAATAAGAAATCTAAGCCAGAGAATCTGTGGCTATATAGGCAATGGAAAAATTTTAGACAAGCGTTTTCAAGACTTAAGCATGTTTTAAAGTAAACATTAGAAAGAATTATTCCAAGAATTAAGGATTCTGTTTATTTTATAATCCACATAAATATAAGTATTAGAAAACATCTGTGCCTTTGATCCTTTATGGACACATACACTGACTTATATTTTGGTTTTAAAGGAATAAAAACAAAGAGAAGAGGTAAGGGAAGAAAGAAAAGATAGAAATATCTGTCACTATCATTTTCCCTATATGTAATACGTATATACGATACTTATATACAAAATTATATGGTAAGACATTTCTAATAGAACACAAATTTTTATTTAGAAGGTGCTAAGAAAATGTCGTTTTTACTTCCTGGGGAGTTCTAGAGATGAACTCCAAAGACTTTAGTCCTTGAAAACCTACTGGAAATTCAGGAATATACCAACTCACTCCTAAATTATATTTTAAATGATTCTGCAGCAACGCATATAAATTCTTTTCTTGCTAAAGAAACAGTGCCCTCTGGAGGTAGAAATGTCACTAGCATAATTTGAGAACTTTTTATTTCGGTGTATAAAGATTAAATTATAAATTATCAACCACAGAGGACGCTCTGGTAACCTAATCTGTAGGGAGTGGTACCGCTGAACCAGATAGTGGTTCAAATCCTAGGAAGAATGATGGGCAATTTCCTCACATGCAATTTGGAGTCTCAGAAAGCCAATAAAAGGTCAGCTATGAGTGAATTCTGGCTTGACAGCAATACTTGAGTCATCAACCATGGATGTGGAAGAGAAGCACTTGAGAAACTTTGTAACACACACATGCAAAGTCTCCCGTAGAGGTACTGGATCACAATGATGCACATTTAAATTAAAAGTTTAGTAGCAATACGTAAGTATTTTAGTAAGCCTCCATACTGACTACCATCAATTCCACCTGTTTTTCAGAACACTATGCAAATATATTCTGGAAAATTCCATTTATGGCTATGAAAGACTGAACATATGTTTTGCTTCAATGATGGATCCTAGTAAGTTTAAGCCAGTTACCAATTTCAATCTTCTTACCCAAAGAGATTTCCATAGGAACTAATAGAAACATTCTTTCTTCCTTTCAATGATAAGATGTGAGAAATGGGACTGTGATTTGGCAGTACAACTGCTATCAGAAGGGAATTCTGGTGGTCTGCTGGTAAGAAACTGCAGAGCAATCCTGAAAGAAAGAAGTTCAAATGCACCACCTGCTCTATGAAAGAAGAATGGGTAATCTTCTCCCGTGTAATTAACTATTTCTTAAAACCTGGTGGAGGGTCACCTATTGGTTGGTTCCAACTGGACAGCACACAACAATAGCAGCAGCTATGAGGAGGAGAGGATCTGGGCGTTCTGAGTCACCATATGTAGTTGAAACCAAAGCTGAAAAACTTCAGGCTACCTACTTAGAAGTAGCTGGCCCAAGTCTCACTTGAAATTTATACTGTGTATGGACTTCTTACTTGTATTGGTCAATAATTTATTACTATTGTTTAAGACAGTTTGACTTGAGTTTTGTCAGTTATCCTAATAAAAAAAAGTATTTATTTATCTGAAACATTTTATTCAACATTCTGGGCAGGTGGAAGAAGAAACACAGTTCTATGGAATTTTTCAAATATCGTTGGCGCCACAACAATTGGTACGTGAAAGGCTAGGAGGTTCAAAACCAAGGTGAGTAAAATCCTGGTGATCTGCATCTGTAAAGATCACAGCCAAGAAAATCCTATGTATGTATCGGATGGTATGAAAATGTAGACATTGTCTCTGGCTTGTCTGTTCTTGCTCTTTGAGGGTTTATTTTCTAAAGCTGAAAATCGTGGAGAATTGACAGGGGTGGGAGGAGATGGAGTACTGAGATTACTGGATGGGCGGGTAAGATGAAAAGATCTGATGAGATAATATAATCAAAGGCACTAATTAATGTGACTAAACAACATACATATGAATGAAAATAAGAGTTGTACACAAAATTTCAATGATCTTTATACAGGAATTTCTAATGTTAGTTACATTGATTACAGGATCCAACGCCATTGATTAGTACAAGGGCAAAGCCTATAGACAGAGAAACAGCACGTTAAGATTAATCAATGAAACCTAGCAACTGCAGATGATGGGAAAAGGGGC
Organism: Elephantulus edwardii; assembly: GCF_000299155.1. NCBI lineage: Eukaryota > Metazoa > Chordata > Mammalia > Macroscelidea > Macroscelididae > Elephantulus > Elephantulus edwardii. The sequence continues at coordinate 36,649,332 of NW_006399757.1, read as the reverse complement.
TACAGGAGTTAAACATACATCTAAAGTAACTTAAGGGTTTTTTTAAAAAAAATCTATAAGTAATGGGTTTTTTTAAAATGAGATGGGTAGAGAGGAGTCAATTTAAGACATTAGTTTAAAAAATACATACACACACACACACACACACACACACACACACAATCAACATTACATGAAAGTAGGAATCAAGAACTCAAACATCAAACCTATTAAACTGGGCAAATTTTCTGCAAATAACATCTTCGAAGAGTTAAAGAACAATGCCATCTTAAGGACAAAGCGAGCCTGATCAAAGTCATGGCCTTAAGGAGCTTCACTGTCCACCCAAAGGCACATGGTTCGAATCTACCAGCCACAGGAGAAAATGATCAATGAACTCCCAAGTTATTTACTGACTCTGAAAACTTGTAAGAGGGACAGTTATGAGTTAGTTACAACTTGATGACACATAATAACAAAGGAAAACAGAGCAAAGAAGAATTGATGCCTCTGAATTGTGGTGGTGGTGGTGGAGGAGGAAAAGTGGCTAGAGTTTGGCTGAGGCACTTTGGACATGCTATCTGAAGGGGCCAATTCCTAGAGGTTCTGGAGATAGACTGACACTACAGCAGCAGAAATGGGCTCAAGAGTGGATAGATAATGAACAATGCATTGGAACAGATGAGAGGAAGAATGTCTGAAAGGACCATATGATGATATATATGTGTAACAATCTAGAACAAGAGGTAGGTGTATTGCTAAGCAGACTAAGGGAAGAGAAATGGAGGGCAAAGAAGGAAAATGTGCAACAATGAATGCTGCTGTTGTTGTTTTGTGCTGTTGAGTGGACTATAACTCATAGCGACCCTATGTAGAATAGCTCCAAGTCCTCTTCTATTGTGAGCCAACCTCATTGTCTCAAACCCACCTACTCCATAACCCCAGTTACTATGCCAATCCATCTCATCTGGGGTCTTCTCTCTTGTGCTGTCTGTACACCCTTCCAAGCATGATGTCCTTCTCCAAAGACTCCTGGAAACATGCTCAAAGTATGTGAGATGAAGCCCAAAAATCGTCATCTCCAAGGAGCAGCTTTTCTCACCCTTTCTCAGACAGACTGATTTATTCTCTTGGCATGTTCAATACTCTTCTCCATCACCACAACTCAAAGGCATCATCATCTTTGATCACTCTCTAGCTCTTTGATGCATAACAAGTAATTGTGTAGCCCATGGCTTGGATCAGGCACACCTTAGTCTCTAGCCTGACGTTATTGCTCTGTAGCACTCTTGAGAGGTTCCTGACAGCTGATTTTCATAATGCAACTTGCCTTTTGATTTCTTGACTGCTGTTGCCAAGAGTATTAACTGTGGAACCAAGCAAGCTGAAATTGTTAACAATCTCAATCTCTTCTCCATCTATCATGATGTTGCCAAGTGGCCAAGTGTGAGAATTTCGTTTTCTTGATGAGAACTTCGTTTTCTTGATGCTGAGCTTCAATCCATACTGCAAACTACAGTACTTGACCCTCTGCAGCAAATGCTTCAGGCCCTCCTCAGTTTTAGTAAACAAGGTTGTGTCATCTGCACAATGCATGTTGTTGATGAGTCTTCCTCCAACCTTAATGCCACACTTCTCCTTTTAGTAAACAAGGTTGTGTCATCTGCACAATGCAGGTTGTTGATGAGTCTTTCTCCAACCTTAATGCCACATTTCTCTTCATCAAGTCGAGCCTCCCAAATGATCTTCCTCATATAATGAATAAATATTTTAAAGGGGCGGGGCCTCAAAACCAGCAGTAATTGTGAGGATGGTGCAGGATAAGGCAGAGTTTTGTTCTGTTGTACACAGGGTCAGAAATTTCTAAATTTCCGAAGTAAAAACTGACTCTATGGCACCTAAAAACACTAACAACTTCCTTTAATGTTTTCTGTATCAATGTGACAATCAAAGTTGTTTTACTGTTATATATAAAAATCAATTTAAAAAATAACAGGAGTTGCTTGCTTGCTGATGCTTATTTGGTAAAACAGCTACCTTTTATATAATTTTTCAATACAGTAATTTAAAATCAAGCAAAATGTTTTATTATTTTATGACATTATCTTACATTCTATCACTTATTCAATAATTGTGACTCTGTTTATTCTCTTCATCTTTTTTTTATTCTTCCTGGATCATTCAAGGTTTTCCCTATAGTAGCTCTCAGTATTGCAACTCAAGGCTTGAATCTGGTTTTTAGTTCAACTTCAGAAATGCTGAGCAAGTTCTTAATTTCTTCTTCTCTCACTCCAGCTCTTTGCACATTCCATTATAATACTTTGCCTTGTCTTTCTAAGCTTCCCTTGAAATCTTCTGTTCATCTCTTTTACTTCAGATCTCTTCCCTTTGTTTTGGCTTATCAATGCTTTATTGCATTTTTTTTTTAGTTAAACAATGATGTTATTGCTCAAGTACATAAGACAAATTATGCAACTAGGGCAAAGGCTTTGGATGATTCGTATTTCCAAATGGGGGGAAGGACTTTGTCTTATAGTGCTGAGCCCATCTGTGAATTTGGCTCTCAATCAAGATCAGACAGAATTTAGCATCCTCATCCTTTCTGTTCCTCTGAAGATGCTTTCGAACAGAAACAGCTTTCATCGTTGAGGGTTTTCCTTTCTTGTGCTGTCCCTCCACCCTCTCAAACACGACATTCCTCTACGAGGACTGGTGCCTCCTTGCAACATGTCCCAAGTATGTCAGATGAATCTTCCGACTCCTTGCCTCCAAGGAGTAGCTTGGTCTCGCCCTCTCTAGGACGAAACTGTTTGTTCTCCTAGCAGTCCATGTTACATTCAATACCACTCCCCAACACCACAGCTCTAAGGCATCAATAATCCTTGTATCATCCCTAGTCATTGTCCAGCTTTCTGATGCATAGTAAGTAATTGCAAAGACTATAGCTTGGATCAGGCGCAACTTAGTCTCCAGACCGACATCGTTGCTCTTCAATACTTTGTAGAGATCTCTGACAGCAGACTTTGTCAATACAATTCGTCTTTTAAATTTCCTGGCTGCTGGTACCAAGAGTGTTGATCATGGAGCCAAGCAAACTAAAGCTGTTACCAATCGCAATCTCTTCACCATCTATCATGATGCTGCCAATCGGCCCAGTGGTAAGAATCTTTGTATTTTTTTATTTTGAGCTTCAATCCATATTGAAGGCTACAATCCTTGAGACCTTCTGCATCAAGCACTTCAGGTCCTCCTCAGTTTCAGCAAGCAGGGTTGTGCCATCTGCTTAACGCAGATTGTTGATGAGTCTTCCTCCAATCCTAATGCCACATTCCTCCTCATAAGAGTCCAGCCTCCCTGATAATCAGTTCTGCATATAGATTGAAAAGCTATGGAGATGGGACACATCCCAGGCATACACCCTTCCCAAGTTACTACAGAAGCTCTAATTAGGCAAGAAATTTCAAGAACTTAAGGTAATCCAAGCTAGATAATGCAAGCTGAAGAAGCATCACCAGATCACTGAGAAAACATGGCCTAGGTAAGAGATAAAGAAGTTGAAGTTGGCAAATTAAGTAAAGGAACTCGCTATTATCTGCTTCTAGAATGAATTTTCTTTTATTCCAGAATATATACTTAAAATACAGGTAGACAACACATGATTTTAATAAAATCCAATTTTATATTCCTTTCTCTGAATATTTTAGGTTCTAGAACTCCAAATGTACCGTTAGCTTCCTATTATCTGTGTCTAATTTTATTCTAGTTCGTTTCTTCCCACATACATTCTGATTACAATCCAAGCAAAGCTCCAAAGTGAAGTAAATACACAATGCCTTTAAGATTTCAGGGAGGCGAAATGAATTAATGTGGAAAGTAGAGTAATTTGAGGGTAATTACAGTGTACTGAAAAGTACCACCTAAAGGTGTTCAAATTAAAAAAAAAAAATAGAAGTACTGGAAACCCAAATCAAGTATGTCTACAGGATCAAATTTATCTCCTTATCCCATACTAAAATCCTAGCATCTAAGAATCAGTTTTCCTAAAGTACTCAGCACAATACAGAAACATTTCTTCCCTTCAATATTTAATGCATTCCACCTTGCCTCCAAATCAGAAATGGCAATTACTTTGCATGGAAACTAAGCAATTACTATTTCCTTTATAGAAATGTCTTTTGAAACACAATCATAACTTTATTTTGACAAAACAAAAATTTCATTTTTGCTTCATGTCAAAGTGGCCGTGTCCCAAATATCCTAGGAAAACCAAAATCTCTGTAAGAGCTACCTGCTTACTATACCCCACTTACAGCAACAGGCAAGAAAGGATTGTTACAGATTGTAAGCCTGCATCTAGAGTCTAGAAAAATTCAAAATTCTGTTTTGTATTATCTGGGACTGCTGTAGGTGATTGTAATCAAGATACTTCTCTAGTTTTCAAATGACAGATTATATCCTGTTTCTTTTTAAAAGGTATTGCTCTTATTATTGGTGGGTATCATCAAATAAATTCTCAGTGAAAGTCCAAAAAGCAAATGGATAGCTATGTTTTCTTTACTTTCCACACTTTTAGCTTTTATATCTCAAAAATAATGGCTAGTGGCTGTGTAGTAGCATCTGCCACTCCTTAAGTAATCTAGGTTGTTTGTCATCAGGTTTGCAAATTATGTGATATAAATAGCTTTTTAAAGCACTCTTCATCCATTTCCTTCCCATTCTCTTTTTGCTTTCCACCATCTTTATAAGTGGCACTTGCTATAATGAACTGATTACTGATGACAAATTACAGAAAGCCGAGTACTTTATCATTGAGCTTAAAGCCATCCATAAATATTGTTGACATTATTCTTCTTTATACAAAAATTTGAAAGATGTTTTTGTTTTTCTCTCTCTCCTTTTTCCATTTTCATTTCTGCTTACTTATACACAGACAGCCTAATGATTCATTCTATTCATTATGTATTTGTTGCCTGCTCTTCTTTCGCTTTTCAGTATTTTCTGATCTACTTCTTAAGATTTAATGCCATTTGTATATATTAAATCAGCTACAAACATAAAACTATTGCATTCTTCTCTAAGGGGCAAACTGAGAAGAGATGATAAAACAGGATGACGAAAGAAATGTCATCTATACGGCCATTAAAAAAAAGTTTTATACACAAAACAAGAAATTTTACAAAGCATCATTTCACTAAGAGCATAAAAGTTACAAGCAAAGTTGAAATATAATCAGTCAAAAAAACAATGCAAGTGTTCTGACAAAGAAATAATAAACTTATACATATAAAAATAACAATTACAATTAAAATGAGAAATGTTAAAACTTTCCATTTGTAATGCTTTTTTAGCTTTATACTACAGTCACTAAATTTATGTCTTTACTACTATAAATAAAATATATTCTATTTTACTGATACAGTAAATAACATGTCAGCTATTCAGTGGTAACACGTCCAGTCAAAAACCAAAAAAGAAGAAGAAGAGAGAAAAGACTAGGGAGACAAGAAAATGAGAACAGAAGCTCAAAGGGAGAATTGTACTCCGATGTTCACATCAGCATTATTCATCATCGCAAGGACATGGAAACAGCCCAGATGTCTAACCACAAACTAATAGATTGAGAAGTTGTGATACATTCATACAGTGGAATACTATGCAGCACACAGGAGCAATGATTTTGTAAATTACTACCTAACTTGGGAGGGCCTGGAGGGCATTATGCTGAGTGAACTAACTCAGACCCACAAGGACAAATATGGTATAAAACCATTATTGTAGAATGAGTGCAAGGACCCAAGGTGAGGGGTGGAAGCAGAGGAGTGAGGTTGGGGGGGGGAGTGTTAATCAGAGGGCTGCACAATTTGATAGATGAACACACAGCAATTCTATATGCAAACTAAAACTCTTGCCCAACTTTAGGCCATCCTCAAAATCTCTGCTGTGCTTAAACCCTATTTATCTCCTTGAGGACTTTCCTCTCTTTCTCTGACCAAGCATGATGTTCTTCTCCAGGGACTGGCCCATCCTAGCAACAAGCTCAAAGTATATGAGACAAAGTCTCACCATCTTTGCCTCTAAGGAGCACTTTGGCTACATTTCTGCCAACATATAGACCTGTTTTTCTTTTGGCAGTTCATGGTACTCTCAATATTCTTCATCAACACCATAATTCAAAAGCATCAATTCTTCTTTGGTCTTTCTTACTCTTTGTCCAACTTTCACATGTATATGAAGTAACTGAATATACCATGGCTTGGATCTGGTGCACCTTAATCTTTATACTAATAACACTTTTAGCTCTGGTGACCTAGTGGTAAGAAGCTATGTTGCAATTCCAAAGGCACGTGGTTTGAATCCACCAGCTGCTCCTGGAGAGAAGGATGAACAATCTCCTCTTGTGCATTTAACTGCCTCTGAAAACCCACTGGAGGGTCAGCTGTGGGTCATATCTGACTCAATGGCAAACAAAAACACTTTTAAGTGCTGGTGGCTTAGTGGTAAGGAGTTGTGCTGCCAATCCAAAGGCATGCAGGTCCAGTCGACTAGCTGCTCAGTTAAAAAAAGATGAGCAATTTCCTCGCATGCAATTTACTGCCTATGGAAATTTGCTGGAGGATCAGCTATGAGCCTGTTTGGACTGAATGGTATATGACAAAAACATGTAACACATTTAAGGAGCTCTGGTGGTATGGTCAGCTGGGAGGTGTTCTGCTAATTCAAAGGCACACAGTTCAATTCCACCCGCTGCTTCATGGGAGAAAGAAAGGCAATCTCCTCCTATACGACTTACAGACTCCAGAAATCCATTGGAGGGTCAACTATGGGTTTGTTCTGACTCAATGACAATGAAATGAGAGAAAGAAAATAATACTTTATTTCTTGACCACACAGTTATATGGATATGTCCACTTGTAATAATTAGTGTTGGCAAGTATGTGGAAAAAGGAAACACTTCATGGAATGTAAAATGGAATAACAACTGTGAAAAACAATTTGATGATTCCTAAAAAAAGTTAAAAGACAGAATTATCATAACTGAAGAACTATTCACTACTGGCAAAAGGAAATAACTCAAATGTCCAAGAAAAGATGAGGGAAATGTGGTATTTGCACACAATTAATATTATTTTTAATCACAAATTGAAATGATGTTCTAGTACATGCTAACATAATGAAATATGAGATTATGCTAAGTGAAATAACACACAAAAAGACAAACATTATATAATTCTATCTATATGAAGGATCTAGACTAGACAAACATATAGGCAGAAAGTAAACTGTTAACGTAGGCTATTTATTGTTATGTCTGTGGAGTCAACTATGACAGCAATCTTAGGAACAACGGCTCTGAATCTTTGAATCTTTCCCTATTCAGAGTCAACCTCACTGTCTCTGACATATGTGACCCCATTATCCTAATAACTGTGTCCATACATCTCATCCAGGGTTTTCCTGTCCTGTGCTCACCCTTTAACTTTCCAAGTATGATGTTCTCCAAGGACTGGCCTCTCCTGACAGCATACCCAAAATAAATGAGATGAAGCTTCTAAATCCTTCCTTTCAAGGAGTAACTTGGTTTTACCAAATCTGGTTGTTCTCTTGGCAGTCGATGGTATGTTCAATACTCTTCTCCAGCATCATACCTTAAAGGCTTCAATTCTGCCATCTTTAGTCACTGTCCAATTCTCAGATGCATAGCAAGTAACTGAGAAGACACTGGCCTGCAACAGGTACACTTCAGACTCTAGACTGACATCTTTGCTCTTTAGCAACCTGTAGAGGTCCCTGACAGCAGATGCAACTAAACTTTTAATTTCCTGACTGCCAGGGGTCCAGAAACCCACTGTCACTGAGTTAAAACTGATCTTTCATGAGGTGTCCATGGTGGTAAAACTTAACAAGAGAGACTGCCTCTTTCTCTTGTGAAGCAGTTGGTGGGTCTACATTGCCATCTTCTTTTGTTAAGAGTACAACAGATAAAGACTTACACCACCATGACTAGAGGAGTGGGAAATTATTGCTTCATGAGTACAAAGTTTCCAATGGAGTGATGGTAAGTTTTGGAAACATGAAGAAATTTACAACAACTAATTACAACAAGCAACAAGTTACACTACACCATAAATGTGATTAATGCTACTGAACTGGACACTTGAAAATTACGAAAATGGTAAATTAAATGCTGTATATATTTTATCATTAAAATGTCAAAAAAAACCCCAAAGAACATGAATTATTTGAAAACTTGTTGCCTGAAATACAACACTTTAAAAAAAGAGAAAACAATGTTTCCATTGACCACTTCTACCTGCACAGAATTTCTTCAGTTAGGAAAAGTCTTAACTTAAGTGTTAAATAACTTCTAGTGTAGATGAGTTCATTTCAGGAGGCTGAAGTATTACTTAAGGGAAAGAGTCACTTACTATACCTCTGTATCACAGGTTTAGTAAAGTGGAAGACAAGTTAATAAGATAGCCTATATCTGATAAAGTAAACATACATAAGATTAGGACCTTTGTTCATATTGGTTTCTAGAAGGGTAAATAGGTGCAGGAGTAAGAAGTTCATGTAAGTGCTTATTTCCATAATCATTAAGCAGCTAAATAGGAATGTATTTTGTAGGGTCACTGGACTGAAAATAATTAGGCTAAGAGGTTATCTAAGCAATCCAGCTAATGTCTGTAATCAAGACTGTACTTCAATCACCTCTGCAAAACAGGTAACAGACTCATTATGAATGGAAATTTCTCCACATCTCTCAATAATTCTCTTTAATACTTATTTAACAATTCTCTCTGTTGAAGTGCTTCCTCATATCACAATCCAAGATAAATTCCTCTTGAAAGAGAATAAAAAGTGAGATTGAAGAATACTTGACCTTCAAATAGTGAGCTCAAAACAGCTCTTGCTTCTCTATCATAAAACAGAAAAAGGCTTCCTGAGTTCTCTGTGAAAACAGAAAAAAACCGCAAAGACAATTCTACTCTATTTAGAGATTAAACTTGATTTCTGAGGAAATTCAACAAGGAGTATGCTATTGATATTGTGGTTTCAATGAAATATTTATAACTTAGAAGACCACTGGCATCATAAAATAGCTAACATAGCTAAGTATTGCCTCTCAAATTGCAGCTTAAAATATAAATTCTTCAGATTCCCTAATTTAAGAGCATCCTTTCACTTATAATTGAAAAGAAAACTGCTTGTGGATTTCTAGGTACATCAATGTTGAGGTAATATTTTAGTCAGAAAGGGAGCAAGCCTATTAAATTTAGTATCAACTGTTAAATATGCTTATGATTCTAAGTCTTACTAATTCTCTCCCTGAGAGTATGAGTAACACAAACATAGAAAGACCAAATCCAAAGCCCACTACCAGCAAGTTGATTCTGACCCAGTGACAATCTGTAGGACAGAGAATTGACCACAGGGTTTCCAAAGCTGTAACACTTCTTGAAAGTTGACTGTCTCATCTTTGTCCTGTGAAGCAGCTGATGGGTGATCAATCAAATTCTTTAATCACTAAACCATGAGTGCTCCTTGACAGAAAAACTGCAGGAGGAATGAAGGTTAGAGATTGTGTGAATCTAATGCAAAAGCTAAGAATAAACATGTGTCTGTTGTTGGATATATGAACATCAAATACCAACAGTCTCCACTATGTTATAGCACTTATCATACCATACTCTTGACTGTATATTGGGGGTGAGGGTTCTCCAATGAGCTTCTTGACAACAGGCATACATTTTTGCATCCTCAGTTTCTAAAAGAATGCTCAGAGCATTAGAAGACGCACAAGCATATTACACTAAGTATCTCCTTTGTTATTGTTTTTAGGTACCATTTAGTCAGATTTGACCCATCGCTGACTCTCCAGTGGGTTTTCAGAGGCAGTAAAATACATGGGAGAAGACTGTCCATCCTTCTCACGCAGAGTACCTAGCGGATTTGAAACATGTGCCTTTGGGATTGCAGCACAGTTTCTTACCACTTAAGTTGTAAGGAAATTGCTATGTTGTTATTTTAATCACATAGATGAAGAAACCAGGAATCATTATAATTCAAGAACTTGTCCAGGGTCACAAAGCAGTATAACTCCAGAATATCTGTCCTCGAGAACCATACTACTCTTTTCTAGTAAATAAGCAGATTTTCTGGATGCAATTTATCTTTTGATTTCCTGACTGCTGGTGCCAAGAGTGCTGACAGTGGAACCAAGCAAGTTAAAACTGTTAACAATCTCTTAGATATCTATCATAACGGTTCCAACTGGTCCAGTGGTGAGAATCTTTGTTTACGTGATGTTGAGCTTCAATCCACATTACAGACTACATTCCTTGACTCTCTGTGGAAAACGCTCCAGGCCCTCTTCAGTTTCAGCAAGCATTTTAATTTACATACATAAGTATGTATTAGATTTAAAGTAATTCTTGAATTAAGAGACACCAGTAGATTCAATTAAACCAATGTGCCCTATCCTTCTCCATTTTAGTAAGATATTTGCAATGTTAGCATTATGGTTAAGAATAACCTCCAATTCTTAGAAATAAGACAGGGAACTCCAATGGCATAATTTGTGGGGAGCTGAGCTGCTAACCCAAAGGCCACATGTATCTGGTGGTTCCAATCCACCAGGGCTCTGCAGATCACTCTGGTTTATGACCTTGGGAAACTGATTACATGGTCTCAGAGTTGTACGAAGAGTAGAATTACATCAATTACACTATAAAAAACTGTCTTTAATTTTAAAAAGAGTTCTTATATAGTCATTTAAAGAAAAACTTTAGGTTAGCTTTTCACATACCTTAAAAGTAGAAAGTCCATAAAGTCTTGTAGTATGAACAGTTTCTTGAGAAATATTTGTAATATTAGTTATAAAGTCTTCAAGGTATTTGCAAGCTTGTTCTAGATGTGTTGTGTTTATGATGATTTGCACTAGCTAGAAAACAGAAATATAGCCAATAAAATGCAGTCCATAGCACAAAATGTCATTTAATTCTTAAAAATAGGATTTCTGCTTTCAGTGATATCTGATTAAGATATAATTATAACTTCCGAAGAGCCAACTAATTTTATGTCTGCTGCAGATACTGATTCTCATCGCTAACACTTCAAAAGGAAAAAGAAACAAAAGACCTAACTGCTACAAATAAAATGTTTTCAAAATACCTTTTCAAATTTTATATATTTGCCAAGTTTAAAAAAAAACCCAAACATTAAAAACAAACAAACAAAACAAATGAGGAGTTTCACTTTTTATGTAAAGTTTGGCAAAGATCTAAATGTATATTTATATTCTAACATCTTTATCTAGTAACCCATATAAACTCCTTTCCCCAGATTTCTTGAATTTATATTGATGCTTTTATTTTAAAGTAAATTTGCTTATACAAATAAAATTTTTAAAGGCCGATTTACAAGATATATTCAACAATAATTTAATTTATAATAATTGTTTGAATCAGTGTCAAAGTATCTTTTAAACCTACCTCTGTCAAACCTATGTGAGGTTTTCTGATAAGGTTCAATAAACAGCTACTCAAAGTTCTGGTCAGCAGCAGATTTGTTGATTTTCTAAGCATATCATCTATTTCTGTTGAGCTGAAAATGGAGATCAGCATCAGTAAGTTTCCACAACAGAGGAGTTCAGTTAGCATCTTAAACAATATTTAATGCAATTTACTAAAACAATTTGCTCTAAGTCATTCCTTTGCATCTTTAAATACGGAAACATAACCAGTTTATGAAATCATATGACAATCAGATTTAATTTCACCAAAATGACATTTTTTAAAAAAGATAATTTATAGTTAAAATGCATTCGTTTAACATAGAAAAACCACAGGATGTTTGTTTGTTGTTGTTCACTTCCTCAGACTCTCAATCAACAATTCCCATCTTTCTCCCACAGAGCACCTGGTGGATGTGAAATGCCTGCCTTGGGATTGGTAGTGCAACTCCTTACTACTAGGTCACTAGAGCTCCCTATAAAATACTTAGAATAAGAAATCAAAGTACTCTTAAATTATAACTCCACCATAAAACAGTCATTATCAAAGACATTTTATAAGCAACTGGAGCTAAAATTACTTCTAAAATACAAACTGAAAAGGCTATAATTCATTACCACACTTCTTTTTATTATAACTATGTTATCTACTTTAATACAACCAGCAGACATGACACTTGGGAAAGTGGAGCGTCATGAGAAGGAGACCCTCTATGACACGGAGTGACACAGTGCAATTAGGGGTTCACAGAAACTAAGACTGAGGACAGGTGATCTCATTCTGTTGTAATTTGTGAGTTGGAGTTACTGGAAGGCATGTAACATCAACAACAAGCTACTTCCACTTAAGTTCATTTTAAAAGAGGATCAAAGAAATAAATGCAATTACATTAATGTTATTTTTTTTAGTGCAATCAACAAATAAGACTTCATGATGCTAGACTAATTGTTCCAACCACTAATCCCTACATTTAAATACAAATTTCTTGGAAATAGCTTAATTGTTGTTATGTGCCCATTGAGTCACCTGCAACAACAGCCCTAAACCCTGCTCTATCCCTTGCCAATCTTATTGTCTCCAGCACACCTACCCCCATTACTCCAGTCACTGAATCAACACATCTCATCATAGAGGGTTTTCCTCTCCTGTGCTGTCCCTCCACCATCCTAAGCATGATGTCCTTCTCCAAGTACTGGTCCCGCCTTGCAACATGTCAAAAGTATGTATGTCAGATGAAGCCTCAGAATCCTTGCTTCCAAGTAGCAGCCTGGTCTCACCCTCTCTAGGACGAACCTGTTTGTTCTGCTTGCAGTTCATAATATATTCAACACTCTTCTCCAGCATGAAAGCTCAAAGGCATCAATTCTCCTATCATCCCTAGTCATTGTCCAGCTTTCTGATGCATAGTAAGTAACTGCAAAGATCATGGCCTGTATCAGGTGCACCTTAGTCTCCAGACTGACACTGTTACTCTTCCAAAACAGTTATCTTTGAAACCAGAGCTTCTCAACTTCAACACCATTGCCATTTTAGGCAAGACAACTCTTTTGTAGTGGGGCTAGCTCATGCATTATAAGTTGTTTAAGAGTATCTCTGGCCTTTATCTACTAGAAGCCAGGAACATTTCCATTTCGTGCCAAGTTCTTATTAAGAAAAAAATTCTTTTAATGTCTTTTTTAATTGAGATAGTAACTAAAGTTTACAGAAAAGTTGGATTTCCATTCATTCATTGTTGTACATTTTTTTTAAAAGAAAAGTATGTAAAAAGGATACATTCCTAAAAAAAAAAAAAAAAGATACATTCCTGACACACTCTTATTTTGGTTCTGAACCATACATAATACTAGTATTATACTAATACTTTGCTAGTAACATCAGGAAGCTTATTGATTTATTTTAAAATAAATAAATTACAGTAGCCATTTAAAAAACTGTCTTTGAATATTGCAAAATATACCCTGGAGGTAAAGTCACTCAGGTGAGAACCACTGCTTTAGACGTATGTTGAAATCTTTAGTATAAGCCTTATCTATCTAGTGCTGCAATAACAGTAATAAATAACAAAATATATTAGAAATGTAACAGACACACCACAACAAATTTATTCTCTCAGTTTTAGGAAGTGAAAAGGCCAAATACAAGGGGAATATAATTCAGCTCAGGCAAAAGGTTTTTGCCTCTTTGAACTGCTCCTAGGCCATTGTCATAAATCTTGGCAACTCTCTTTTTCTGTTCTTTTATCTCATGCAAAATACAGACTCAAAATATGTCCTACACTAATCTTGCCTCATTAACAAAAATGCAAATTTCCTCTCAAATAGGATTATAATCACTGTCTCTATAGAAGCAAAAACCAATGAACTGCCCAGCAGCATTTCATCTTAAAAAAAATGCTGAGATTTGGGTGAAAATTATTTCACATACATACTGTTTTGTGACACTGAGTACAATCCCTCAGTGTACTATGTACTAGCACTCTTCTCACTTCTTCCCTATAATCGATCATTTCCACTGCCCCTCTTCCTGCCTTCTGTGCTTTAACATCGAGCAAATGTTGCCCTTGTTAACTGAAGTGACTATACCTCTCTGGTATGACTGCTCGCTTCATTGGCCTTTTGCCTGGTTGAAAGCAGTTGTGTGAAGGCAAGTTCAGTTACAGGCCAGAATGGCGGCTAAGGGACACAATCTCAGAGGGTCCTCCGGTTTCTATCACACTAGTAAATCTGGTTTGCTTTTTATGATTTTTTTTTTTTAGTTACGTTTCAATTCTTCTCCCATGCTATAAAGGACATCCTATTGTGATCCCTTTCAAATAGGTCAGTTGTTGTTGGGTACCATGGAGTCTTAACCAATATCCTCCAGTGGATGTTTTAGGAGTTGATTGCCCATATTTTTCTTGTGGAGCATCTGGTGGATTCAAACCATGTACTTCTGGGCTGGCAGCACAACTCTCTACCACTAGGTCACCAGAGCTCCCTAATATATTCATTTTTAGTTCTTCACATCTCAAGATTGTGGAGGCAAGGGTTCACAGAGTCTACTTGTCCTCTGGGCAAAATTTAGCATGAATCCTTGATTTTTTTTTTTTTAATTCCTTGTTCCAGACAGGAAGTGATCAATAGTTGTACTTCAGATGGCAGCTCATAAGCTTCGAAGATCCCAGACACATTGACAAAAGCAGAATGTAGAACACTGTCCCTGTGGACTATGTCATGCCAATTGAGCTTGGTGTCCCCCTAGACTACGGTGTTGAATCCCTATGCCTGGCAACTCATTCCTTCACAGTGTCTGATTATGACTAAGTTTTCCTAAATTTATCTTCTGTAATGATCTACTTTATTCGTGGATATAGTGTAAGGTTCCACCTTTCTCCTGAGAAGGGCTTGCAGGTTCAAACCACTGACCTTCTGGTTAGCAGCTGAGCAATCTACTATTATACCATCAGGGTTCCTTAAAACATCTTCCATTTGAACTAGAAACTAAGGTTCCAATGAGATTTTAGTTTACATTGCTGAGTTCAGAGTACTCACCATTACACAATGGAGGTGAGGGCTGACAACAAATATTTTTGGGAAACACAAATTATAACATTATTTCTTTTTTTTTCTGGCTCATTTTAAGTACAAATATTTGCTAGTTCATATGTATATTTAAAATATAAATAGAGCAAAATGTATTTGATGAAACACAAATATTCCTCAATAGTACTTAATGTGTTCCTTTTAACAGAGATGCCCTTTCCAATTCTGCTAACCCTAATTCTGGTAGATCTGAAGCCAATGTTCTCTCTCAATATCTTCTTTTCCTCAGTAAGACTTCTCAGCGAATGTGCATCAGTAGAGCACCCGGTTTATTTAGCATCAAACATCCAAAAAGAAAATTCTTTCTAATCTATCCATGTTGCTGTTGCTACTGTTCGGTGCCATCAAGTCAACTATGAGTCACAGCCACCCTATGATAACACATCAATCAATAGCATCCTTAAGTCATGCATCCTACTATTCTAGGAAAAGGAGGATGATTGGCAAGTCCTCTTTTTCTTCTGACATAACTGGAATTATCCTAGTAACCTAGTATGTGAGATAAAGCTTTGTCGGTTTTGCCTTAAAGGAGCACTCTGATTGCATCTTCTCCCAGACTTATCTGTTTGGATTTCTTTTTTTAGCAGTCCACAGGTTATTCAGCACTCTTCTCCAACCGCACAGCCCTAATGCATCAGTTCTTTTGTGGTCCTTAGTCATTGTCCAGCTCTCAGATGCGTAGTAAGTGATGAAAATGACTGTAAACCTGAAGTTGATGTTCCTTAGTCCTCAAACTGACATCACTGCTCCTCAATAATTCAGAGTAGTACCTGACTGCAGACTTTCTCAGGGCAATACGTCTCCTGATTTCCTGACTGCTGGTACCGCAGGTGTTAACTGTGGATCCAAGTAAGTTGAAATTATTGACAAGTTCAATCTTTTCTCCATCTATCATGATGTTGCCTATTCGTCCAGTGGTGAAAATTTTTGTTTTGATGCTGAAATGCAATTCATATCGAAGGCTGCACTCTTTGATCTTCTGCAGCAAGTGATTCAAGTCCTCCTCAATTTCAACAAGTTGTGTAATCTGTGTAATGCAGGTTTATTGATAGGTCTTCCTCTGATCCTGACACCACTTTTTCCCCCATAGAATCTAGCTTTGCGAATAATTTGTTCAACATATAGATTGAATAGATATGGAGAGAGGCTATAATCCTTTCTTAATTTAAAACTATGTGTATTTGGGGGCGACTCAACGGCACATAACAACAACAGTATTCTCTTGCTCTGTTTACCCAACAGCCTATTGGTCTATGTACAGGTTTTGTATGGGCACAATTAGGTGTTCTGGGATTCTCATTCTTCTGAATGTCTGGAATAACTTGTGATCAATACTGTCAAATGTCTTTCCATAGTCAATAAAGCACAAATAGATATGCTTCTGGTATTCTTTTAGTCAGGATCCAAGTGACGCCATTAATGATATCCCTGGTGTCACAGCCTCTTCTAAATTCTACTTGAACTTCTGGCAGTTCCCTATCTATGTACTTTTCTAGCTAGCTGTTAACAATCTTCAGCAGTATTTTGCTTGCATGTGATATTAATGATATTGTTTTATAGTTTCCACATCACCTTTCTTGGGAATGGGAACAAATAGGGAACTCTTCCCATCAGCTGGCCAGGAAGCTGATCTCCAAATTTCCTGGCACAGACTGGTGAGCGCATCCAGGGTTGCATGTGTCAGCTGAAACTTGTCAATTTATATCCCAGAGATTCCTGGGGCCTTATTTTTTTGCCATCAATGAAGCTTCAACTTTCTCTTTTGTTGCTACTGGCTCTTGTTCATAAGGTACTTTCTGAAATTTTTCAGTGTGATTTCTTTTTGGTACAGTGACTGTATTCCCTCCATCTTCTTTTGATGCTTCCTGGATCATTCAACATATTGCTCATGGCATCCATCAATATTGCGAGGTGAGGCTTAAATTTCTTTTTTCAGTTTTCTGATGTTGAGTGAGTTCTTCCTAATTTTTTTTTTCATTCTAGCTACCTGCTCATTTCCTTACAACACTTTGCTTTGTCTTCTCAAACTGTCCTTTGAAATCTTCTGTTCAGCTCTTTTACTTTAGCATCTCTTCCCTTTGTTTTGGCTTCTCAATGCTCTAGTGCAATTTTCAGGTCTTTTCTGGCATCCATTTCAGTTTTTTCTTTTTCCTCTGTCTTTGTGATGACCTTTTGCCCTCTTCATGGATGAAATCCTTGATGTCATTCCACAACTCCTCTGGTCTTTGATCACTCGTGTTCAATGTTTCAAACTTACTATGAAGGTCATTTTTAAATTCAGGTGGAATAGACTCAAGATCACACTTTGGTTTTCATGGACTTAATTTTCTTTAGCCTCAATTTAAACTGGCACATGAGTAATTGACGGTTGGAACCGATGTCCGAACTGGCCTAGTTCTGACTGCTCATATTGAGCTTCTTCAACGATTCCTTCCCCAGATGTAGTCAATTTGACCCCGTGTAGTCCACAAGGTGAGGTCTCTGTGGAAGTCGTCATTCATGTTTTTCAAAAAGGCATTTGCAGTTGAAAAGAATCATTAGACATACAAAATTTGATCGTTTTATTTCCAGCCTCATTTCTGTTTTTGATCTTTTTTTATGTGTATCTTTTTTTAAAATCTTTATTTATTTTTCATTTCAGTGAACATCTACAGAGATTTTGGAATTCCATTCATTCATTGTTGCACCCTTCTCCCTGCCCACCCCACCTTCCTGCCTCACTAATATCAGTCATGAGCAGAAATTAAAGACTCTTTAAGAATCTCTATTCACACAAGAAAAATGAAAGGGAAAAATAAAAAAGACAAAAAAAATCCATATTCACAAGCAAACAGCCATGTAACCCTTACAATCAGATATTCCTTTACCCTGTGACAAACATTTCTTTTTCCATTTATTTGTACTATTTAAATATAAAATAGATTTGGAGTCCTTTACAAAAAGAGATGCAAATAAAATAAAGTAAAAGGATACAACTCATTGTTCTGTTTTTCTACTTGAAAACAATAATGCCTTCATAATATTTTGTGGCTTGAGTTCCTCACTGAAGAAGAGCATTGCATGTTATTCAGCGCACAAATTTGGAAGGATGAGTTCCAGAGAGGTCGTCACTATGAAAACCAGTACCAACACTCTTTCAGAAAGTTCTCATAGTCAGAAATATACCATGTAACTATAATATGGTATATTTTTCATTATTTAGTTCAGTTACTATTGTATAATATGGTATCGTTATCCTAATACGGTATAAGGGAGCTCTGGTGGCCTAGTGGCAAGAAACTGAGCTGCAATCCCAAGGGAATGTGGTTCAAGGCCACCAGCTGCTCTGCGGGAGAAGGATGGGCAGTGTCCTCAAAAAACCCACCGGAGGGTCAGATATGGGTTGATTCCAACTCTACAGTACTCAACAACAACAACAACATGGAATAAATCTCCATCTAAGTAGACAGAATGATGTGCAGTATACAGATTAAGGCTTTCCCTGATCTCTCCTTATAAATGAGGCCTTGTGGCTCTGACAATGATATAGGACCTGCTTCTACATCTGAGCTCTTGTAACTAATATGGTTAGGCCACTCTGTATAAATAATATAACCTGTAAGCCTCAGTTACCTATCAACAAAATCAGAATAATACTGCATTTCTTCTATCCATAAAGTTGGGTATTACATTAAATACATGAGGCAAATGGTATTCACTTGCCTATAAAATCAAGTTGGCTACAGCCATTGACAGCTTCTGCGCTCCATTACTGACTATGATCCAGTTCGTTACAATGATCTTTCTTTATTCTACTGCTTCTGTAGGAGTCATTATTTCAAACCTGGTGTTGTTCAGAGAGAGTTGCACTGTTAACCTGAAAG
This sequence comes from Elephantulus edwardii, assembly GCF_000299155.1. NCBI lineage: Eukaryota > Metazoa > Chordata > Mammalia > Macroscelidea > Macroscelididae > Elephantulus > Elephantulus edwardii. Next base: position 36,630,396 of record NW_006399757.1, on the reverse strand, counting down.
TGACACTCATGGTGATTTGAATTTAAAAGAAGGAAGGAAAAAAAACACGATGGGTAATCTCCCATGCAATTTATATCCTCTGAAAACCACTGGAGGGTAAGTCTGTCCCGACTCAATAGCAAAGAGAGTGAATGAGCATTTGGGAAAAACCAAAATAAAACTATTAAGAATACTGTATTTTCAACAAGTCAGTGGTATATTTTTTTAAAAAAGGAATTGATAGAACAGCCTTAACAACAACAACAAAGTGTAAGCCTTCTTTGAGAGCTGATTAAAACATATTAGCTATAAAAAAAATGTGAAACAATCAAGAAAATACTGATTTGAACTAAAGAATTAAGAGTTCTGGTGGCATAGCCTGTAGGGAGTTGGTGTTTCTTTGTATAACCACTATAGAAAGCAGTCTAGCGCTTTCTCAAAAAGTTGGAAATATAAATACCATTTAACCCAGGAGTTCCACTACTGGGAATATACCTTAAAGAAATCAGAACTGTGACTAAAACCAATCTATGAACACCAATGTTTACTGCTGCATTATTCATAATAGCAAAGAGATGGAAGCAATCCAAATACCCATCAACAAACAAATGGATAAAAAAAATGATGGTACATTCACACAATGAATTGAAACGCACTGAAAAACAACGAACGCATAAATCATTACATAACATGGGTGAGCTTGAAAGATACTATGCTACATGAAATATTTCAGTCACATAAGGGCAAATCCTGCATAACACTGGATTGACATGAGGGGTTGGCGACAGAATACAAAAAGAGTGGATCGATAATGAACACTGCATTGGAACAGATGAGGGAAAGAACTGTTTAAAAGGAATATATGATTAGCCATTATTTGTATAACAACAATCCAGAACAAAAAGGGCAATGCAAAGTGGACAGGGAAAGGGAGAAAGGAAAGGGAGGGACAAAATGTGCAACGATGAATGAATTTTTAAAAAAATAAAAAGAAAAATGTCTTTCTTATTAGTAAACTTACCTGCGGTGAAGCGACTCAGAAAACTTAAGGCTGGCATAAATAAATTCTTTAACTTGCATGTAAATATGAGGCACTGACTGAGACATGGGAAATTTCTTTGGGAAAGATTGCTGTACAAAGAAAGAGTTATATTATTTTTTAAATTTTCAGAAAAACCATTTTAATAATGTAAAAATATTTTACAAACTACAGTGATTTTAAATTTGAATTGACAGCAAATACCTGCATCACAGAGCCTACTGAATAGCTCTACATTCTACAGAAACTAAGATATTTCTGAAGAAAATGACAATTACCTGTTTCTTCAATCATAACATCAGCCTTCTAATGAGCAGAGACAGCATATATGCACACACCTGTGTTATGACTATGAGGCTCCTGCAGGAGATGTCTGTCTGCTTTTTTGATCCAAAATACAATAGTTACGGTGGCCAGGCAAAAACATCAGCCAGCAGCCTGGCTCAGAGTCATCAATATACTACTACACGGACCCATCCCTAAACCACTTGTCAGAAATGGCAAATCAGAAAGTGAAGTGTCTAGAATGATACAAAGTAGAGTAATTCTAGAATTTCCTCTCCTCCACTTTCACTGTAGGGTTAATGCCAAATCAAGAAAGTATTTGGCTCATTCTATCATTCTTAAGATACTTCGTAGTAGCTTTTGACCAATATACTGTGAAACACTAGTATGATCACTATACTATCAATTATATTTAAACAGACTATCAAACACTGGTTTGATCAATGATTCAAGATAAATCAATACAAATCAATGGTTCAATACATTTCTTGGTTAAACTGCTTTATTAGAAAACAGGCATTTGAAAATTCTCAATTTTCAGAAGATAACCTACATCCAAGACTTTTAGAAGTCCTTCATCTATACTTCATGAAATTTTTTCACATTTGACATTCACGGCAACCTGGTAATATGTACAAGAAATCTCATAAAAGTCACCAATGGCTTCCTAGTAATAAAATTCAGTGAATTTTTCCTGCTCTTACGTTACCTTGATTCCTCTAAAGTGCATGACACAGCTAGCTTCTTCTTGCTCCTTATATATGCTTTCTCTTTTCCTGGTATCAGAACCCCAGATTGGTGTCCTACTGCTCCAAAAGCTCTTCTTCTAGCCAAGTCAAAATTTTTTATATATGCATTGGGATTCTAGCCTAAACTTTCTTTTCCTCTCTTTTTTCTCTTCTCTAGAGATGCAAATGACACAACTTTGTTTGCAAAAAGTGAGACTTAAAGTCCTTAATGATGCACACCCATGTTTATTGCCGCTTTGTTCACAA
>NW_006399757.1:36618702-36626263 GCF_000299155.1 Elephantulus edwardii | reverse complement strand
CTAAAAAAAGAAAGAAAGCAAAAATCCTCACAATTTGAAAAATAGGCACTGTCATCATAGGTACTGAGAAAAGAATGATGTTATCAGATATTTTATTTTACTCTGATATACAGTCACCATTCATGGGAGTATCAGTCAAGAAATCAAAAGATGTGGTTGCACTGGGCGAAGTTGCTGTCAGAGACCTCTCAAAAATACTAAAGAGTAATGATGTCAGCTTAAAGACCTGCAGTTGACCCAAGTCATGATATTTTTCAATTACTTCACATGCATGCCAAAGTTGGACAATGAATAAGGCTGACAGAAGAACTGTTGCCTTTAAATTGTGATGTTGGTGAAGTATATTAAATATACTATAGACTGCCAAAGGAGCAAACAGATTTGTTTAGACAAAGTGCAACCAACATGCTCTCTAGAAGCAAAGACTGTGACATTTTATCTCATATTTTGGCTATATAGTCAAAGGTGCCAGTCCTTGTAAAAAGAGATCACATTTCAGAACAGAGGGTCACTGAAAGAGAAGCAGATCCTCAACAAGATGGAATGACACAGTGACTGCAACAACAGATCTGAGCATGGCCGAGATAGTGACGATTGGGCAGGAGAGGGCAAGGTTTTGATCTGTTGTTCATAATGTCTCTGTGAGTCCTCATCCCTTCAATGACCTGACAACAACAAGAGAGACTTGCTTTACATGATTTATTTACTCCTATGATTTTAACCACCATGAAAATACTAAAACTAATCTAAAACTTTGGACCAAATCTCTTGCCTTAAGTCCAAGTCCATTTAACCGATTACCCACTGGACACCCTCATTTGGTTGTACAATTTAAAATGTCTTCAATAAGCCTCAAGGTAAAATGATCATCTTTTCTTCCACACTTGCTGTATCAAAGCTACCACAATCAAAGGCAGAAACTTGACTCTCAAACTTAACACCATTAATATTTCCCAAATCAACTTCTAAGCTATAGGTCCATTAAGGTCATCAACCTGGCTCATCAGGACAATTGTCACAATCTCTTACCTAGTTTCCCTTCCACCAGAATATCAGTGGAAAAGCAACAAAAGGAAGATTCTACAAGATGCATCAACAAGATGCATTGATACAATGGCTTTAACAACAGGCTCAAACATAGCAGTATGTTGTGAAGCTGCAGGGAACATGGCAATATTTTGTTCTGTGGTACATAGGTTTCCTATGATTCTTAGCCAAACTCAATAATATCTACCAGTAACAACAGCCTTATTGGTCTCCAATCTATTCTCTACACGCTACACAGAGAAATTCTCCTAAAGCACACATCTTATTATATTTTCACTATTCAAAATCCTTCCATTTTTTTCCTCATAGCCTTCAGAATACAGGCTAAAATCTGTAATACAGTTTACAAGGCTTATTAAGGCAGGGTCCATTTTCATTCTCCTGCTTCATCTATACTTTGAAATGTTGAGATGTAATGCATTTTGGAAGCTGGAGTGTTTGAGCTTTTTCATTAAGGACTTTAAGTCTCACTTTTTGCAAACAAAGTTGTGTCATTTGCATCTCTAGAGAAGAGAAAAAAGAGAGGAAAAGAAAGTTTAGGCTAGAATCCCAATGCATATATAAAAAATTTTGACTTGGCTAGAAGAAGAGCTTTTGGAGCAGTAGGACACCAGTCTGGGGTTCTGATACCAGGAAAAGAGAAAGCATATGTCATGCACTTTAGAGGAATCAAGGTAACGTAAGAGCGGGAAAAATTCACTGAATTTTATGACTAGGAAGCCACTGGTGACTTTGATGAGATATCTCGTACTGATATAACCAGGTTGCCGTGAATGTCAAGTGTGGAAAAGGTTTCATGAAGTATAAATGAAGGACTTCTAAAAGTCTTGGATATAGGTTATCTCCTGAAAATTGAGAATTTTCAAATACATGTTTTCTAATAAAGCAGTTTAACCAAGAAGTGTATTGAACCATTGAGTCAAAACTCACTCATAGCTGACCCTCCAGAGGGTTTCCAAGGATGTAAGTCGCACATGAAGAGATAGCCCATCTTTTTCGCAGGAGGACCTTGGTGGATCTGAATTGCCAGAGAGGAGTCAGTTTTGGATTAGCAGTGCAACTCTCTACAGATTGGGCCACAGACTAGGTCTGGCAACTATTGAAACCAGGGACATTAATTGGAAAGGACATTAGAAATCATTTAGTTGAACTTCATCTGATAAAAAGGCACAAATACTCAAGTAGAAAATATTCTGGTAAACGTAAAAGTTTAAAAACCTACAGAATAATTAACCTGATCTTTTGTGCATATTAAAACCCAACTATGAGTTGTATGTAATGGTCGTGTTAAATGCTACAAGGTATACATTTAATAACTTGGGCTATAATTTAAAAGGCATGCATCTAATAACTCGTTTTTATGTTTTTAATAAACATAACACATTAAAATTATTAATGTACAGAAATATAATAAAAAATTTACATATACTTCAATCTTGTTCATCTTGAAGGGATAAAAATGAAGAAAAGGAGGATGTAGAAAAATGTATAAAGGGTTGGAAAAAGATTAAGAAAGGATTAAAAATAAGAATAAAGAAGAAAAAGATTACAGTAAAAGAAAATAAATTATTTTTTCCCTGCAAGATCTGATTCTAACTAGTTACCAGATAGACATTAGTGTGTGTCTGTGTATGTATACAGTCACATGTAAACTAATGTACATTCTCAGAATATCTGACATGCCTATCTACTTCCTTTCTCTACCGTGTCTATTATTTAGACATTCCAACTCCAAAAAAATATATGCAGTCTACCTCGGGAAGAGGGTAGATTAGGTGGCCTAGAGGTAAGAACTTGTATTGCAATACCCAAGGTACATGGTTGAAATCACCAGCTACTCCATGCAAGAAGGGTAAGTAATCTCCTTAGGTCTGATCTACTGCCTCTGAAAACTCATGAGAGGGCCACCTATAGGTTGGTTCCAACTCAAAAGCACACAACCACCACCACCACCTCAGGAAGAAATCTGCTGAGGGCTATTATCTTCATAAAACTCCTCTTCAACTAAAATAAACTCCTTCCAAAAACACACTTCTTGAAAGGAGCCACAAAATAAGATCTTCCAAAGTGTTAAGACACTTCAAAACAAACAAAACTACCCTCTTTCCCAGCATATGCTCTTACTCTTGAAAACACCCACACGAGTATTATTGGCCCTGGGAATGCACCCAACATTTGGGACAACGGCGCCTAGTAATCCCCAAGAAAGCCCCTTCTTAATTTCACCAAAATAGTATTATCAATGATGATAGACAACATAATCTTTAAAAATTAATATAATACAATGAAAAGTTTCAAATAACAACAAAATTGCCCCAAATGAAGGCATTCTCACAATGTCAGTTACTCTAACACAGTAATAAATCTCACAAACATATTTTTTAAAAGTTCATTAATTAAAAGGTAGCCTCTACCTTTTCAAGCTCTGCATCTTGAAAGGGAAATTTACTGAGGACTAGTTTATATTCTTCTTCATTAACAACAGGGATAGGGCTATAGTTATCTTCTTCAAAAATGTCCCTGTTGAGAAAGAAGAGAGAATTTTAAAACTTATTACAAGAAAAATTTATCATTAGAGTGCTATAAGACAATACTTTAAAAAATAAATTACAATAGCATTTTGCACATATTAAAGGTCTAAACAGGGAAATACTAGCTAACCGTCCAGAATTCTGAAATTCAGCAAATTTATAAGTTGTGTCCCTTGACATTTGTATAATCTCTTTATTTGCTTAAGATCTTCTCAGCACTTTGTTGTTGTTGTTGTTAAGTGCCATAGAGTCGCCTGCAACCCATAGCAACCCTATGCACAGCAGCTCTGAACCCTGCCCTGTCTTCAGCCAGTCTCACTAATTCTGACAAATTTTCTGAATGATAACAGTTGATAATTGAAAACAAAGTCATGAGATAAAGAGTACTAGAGCCCTATTTCTTGATAAGACCATTTCTTAAATGATGGCTTCTAAAAATAAACAACAATAAAAAAAAACTATGGCTTCTATCCTCCCTACTACATTATCAGAGATCAAAAGCAATGTCTTCTATTTGTTTAGTCATTAATCATGTTATTAAGAATGGAACTGTGGGGCAGTGACAGTTGCTACTTTAAAAGTCCCTGTTCTCTCCTACACAGATCCTCTGCAGTTGTTGTTAAGTGTTAAGTGTTCTCTGGATCACTGATACCACCTTTATGTACAAGAGAGTGAAACACTACATGATCCTACACTATCCTCACAAGCACTGCTATGTCTGAGCCCATCACTGCAACCACTGCGTCGATGCATCTTATGGAGGCTTCTCCTCGTTTCTGTTTACCTTTACCAAACATTACATATCTCTCCAGGGACTAGAGAGTCTTGATAATATGCATGTGACATGAAGTCCTGCCATCCTCACTTCTAAGGAGCATTCTGGCTGTAGGTCTTCCAAGATAGACTTCCTTGTTCTACTAGTAGTTCATGGTATTTACTACTCTTCACCGACAACAGCATTGAAGACATCAATTCTTCTTCCGTCTTCCTCATTTACTGACCAGTATGCATAAGTGGTGACTGAAAATACCACAGGTTGGGTTAAGGTTCACCCTAGAACTCAAGGAGGTATCTCAACATTTTACAATATTTGAAATACTTTAATCTTTTGCAGCAAATTTCTCCAATGTGAAATGCTGACTACTACTTCCATGATTGCTGACTATGGATCTAAGTAAAATAAAATTCATCACAACTTCAATCATTTATCAGTTTATCATAATGTTACATTGTCCAGTTGTGAGGGTTTTTGTCTTGATTTAATCCATACAGAAGGCCACACAAGTATACCTCAGTGATACTGTGATTTAGTTCCAGGCCTCCACAATAAAGTGATACTTTTATGGTTTACATGACCTTTATGGTTTCCAAGGGCATGTAAAAGTATATACGATAATTCATCAGTGTGCAACAGTATTACAGAAACATTTTAAATATTGCTCAAACTACTAAAATGTAAGCCAGAGACAAAAGTGAGTGCATGGTGGTAGAAAAATATCATTAATAGACTTACTCAAGACAAGGTGCTATAAACCTTCACTTGGTAAAAAACACAGTATGTGAATCCAGGGTAAAAAATGGTAGACTAGTCAGATAGCAGCCCAGACACTCTTCAACTCAGACAACCAGAAAATAAAGATAACTCATGTGAGTAATAATACGGGAATCAAGAGTTTAAAAGGAAAATATTGGTTAAGAGTGCCCTCAACTGCTCTACACAATAGTGAACTAACTGTACACACACCTGCATCTTCTATCATACCTACCAAAAGACGAAAGGTAAAACATTAAGAATTAGAAATCAGCAAGTAATACAACCCACTCACAGTGCTAAGTCGAATGTATTAGAACAAAATGATACACAAATAATAAATAAAAAGATACTAAAACAACATCACAATGTCAAAGAAACAAGAGAAAACTTTAAGCCACTCAAAAAATGAGGATGTCAGAAAAGAGTGACCAAAATACTGAACCAGAAAATCATTCAGAGGAAGAAAAGCTGGTGGAACATCAAGATAATAAATTTAATCTAATTACAATTACATGTTTTCACCAGATTGATAAAAACATAGAATTTTTTAAAAAACACAATTTTGCAAGACCAAATTGATAAAACAGAAAATTGTCAAATATTCAAAAACTGCAAATTAAATTCAGAACTAAAATTAAGACTAAAATTTCTGAACTAGAGAACTCGTTGTTGTTATATACCGCCAAGTCAGAACCAACACATAGCTGACCCTCTGGAGGGTTTTCAGAGGCAGTTAATCACGCAGGAATCGACTGCTCATCCTGCTTCCATGGAACGGCCAGTGGCCTCAAAACTGTGTGCCTTCCGGAACAGCACAGCCTCGTGCCACTAGGCAACTCATTGGAAGAATAAGCAGAATTAAAGAAATGGAACACAGATTTAGTGAGATGAAGGACAAATCCTTCAATAATAATCTGTTAGAGGAACAATAATAAAGAGAAAGAAGAGAAGTGAAGGAAGTATAGAATTTATGTGGGACAATAGCACTTATGTATGATTTGGGATTCTAGAAGACACAAAAGGACCAAAGAGAAAACTGTTGAAGATTTTCTGGAAGAGTACTTCCCTAAAAGAAAAAATGAGAAAATATGCATTCAAGAAACTGAGCAAACCATAAATTCTGAAAGAAAAACAAGACATAATAATAATAAAATTGTCCAAAACAAAAGATACAAAGAGAAAATACTGAAAGCAGCTCAAAGAAAACAGAGTACCTATAAAATTGAACCATTAAGACTAAGCTCCAATTCCTAAGGCAGGCAAGGAGGTAATGCATGACATACAAAAAAACTTTGAAATAAAAGAAATCACCAACCAAAAATTATACACCAATCAAAATTATCTCTCAAATATTATAGTAAAATTAGGATTTTCCAGATCATAGGAAACTAAGGAATTTATGAAGATAAAACCAACCCTACAAGAAACACAAAAGGGAATTTTCCAAAGCCAGAACAATCATAGATAAAATTCAGAAATAACATACATGAAAACACCATTCACAAACTGACCCAGACATAGAATGGCACAAAATAAAAGAAACCTATGAGACTTAAAAGGGAGAACCAGGTAAGTCTAGAATGAAAACAACTACAATACAAAAAGAGGGAGCAAGAAATAGAGCTTCTGTAGTCAAGGCAATTTCAAGATTAAGTAAACAGACTAGAGAATAAAATAGCAACATGTAAAGAAGCCTCTAGGAAAATTAATAAACCTTATTAGAACTAAACTTAATAAAAAGAATATAGCACAGAAAAGTAGATGAGACAAAGATATCAACACAACCATAAAATAATGTGGAAAAGTAACATCAAGAAAACCATATCTTATCAATAATTATATTGAAAGTAAATAGAGTAAATATACAGAGAATATGAACCAGAGAAAAAAGTAGCAGAATAAACAAGAAAACACAATCCATCAATATGCTGTGTACAACAGGCACATCTTATACACAAGGGCAAATTGATATACCAAATAATAGAGCCTCAAGATACACAATCTAAACTGGAATACAGAAATATGTAACTCCACGATAATATCAGGAGCTTCAATACATAACTTTTCATGAAAGACAGAATAACTAAAAATAAGCTTTACAAAGATGCAGATGAACTAAATAAAATTAACGAAACAGATCTTGAGCAGTGCGTCAAATACAAGCACATCATACATTCTTCTTCAGTGCACATGGAACATCCTCCAGAACAGACCACAAGGCAAACTTCAATAAAGAAAAAAAAACCCACAGAAACATTGCAAAGCATCTTCTCAGATCATGATGTTATAAAATTAAAAATAAATTAGAAGGAGATCAATGGGGGGAGTAAAATCTACCTTGCTTGAATACTACTGGCTAACAGAAGAAGTCATTTAAAAATGAAAAAAAAATATATTAAATGAAAATGAGAATACAACATATCAAAATCTCTGGGATACAGAAAAAGCT
>NW_006399757.1:36600963-36616869 GCF_000299155.1 Elephantulus edwardii | reverse complement strand
ATGCAAAAGTTGGGAACAGAGAAGAAGATTCAGTAGTTGGAAAACATGGACTCGGTGACAGAAATGGAGCTGGAGAGAGAATGATTGAATTCTGCACAAAAGACAGGCTGGCAGACAAACTTTAAAACTACAAATATGCAGCAAGAGAGTTGAACTTCCCTTTCTCTAGGAACTCAAAATTATACAGACACCTAAAATACTTTAATCCGTGCTTGGAAGGCAAGTGGTTAAAAAGCAAATTAATTTTCCTAAGTAGATTATTAAAGATTTTTAATGTATTCATGTTGTTTGTAAAAATACTTTACCCAAACAAAATTTAAAAGCTATATTCTAATACTAAATATTTTTTTTTAATATCTACAGCCTTCTAAGTATGTAATCACTAGGGGAGAAAAGATCCACCAACAGAAAACCCCTACAGAAGACATAACTGATAGAACTTTGGAACAGCTATCAATATAGAACTAAAAGTAGAATTTAAAAACTGGTTACAAGCTTTTAATAGCTAAATTCAAAATCAACTAGCTTAACATTCCACACACTCATCACATTACGGAATCACAGCTTAGACTAACCTGAAAACTCCAGCCCATTTCTTAAGCAGTGTTTCATTGTATTGATCTCTTATTTCAAATAAAAGGTCAAAAAGCCGGTTCACTGGAAAACCATAACCCTAAAATACAAAAATAAATTTTTAAAAGAATATAAACAAATCAAAATGTGAAAATATTCATTAAAATGTCAGGAACACTGAAAACTCATTTAGAGGTGATCATTATGTCATAATATATGCTATTCTGAGATTATAGAGGAAAAATTTCCTTCTGACTTATTATGGGTCTAGAAAGAGTTTTATGGGGCAGGAATAATTTTTCCATTTCTCTATTTTTAGTTAGGATTACGGTATAAGACTTAAACTGCATTGTCATGGACTTCATAGCTAGATGCCACCGCACTGATTTTGACTCATGACAATTCTATGTGGTAGGATATAAACTGCCCCACAGGGCTTTCTCGACTGCAATCTTCACTAGATCTTTCTCCAGAGTAGTGGCTGTGTAGGATCAACTATCAGACTTCTTAGTAGCCACTGAGCCTTTTTTGCCACCAGAGCTCATTTAAAATGTATTAGAAGTCAGGAAATGAAGGTAAAAATTCCATTTGCAATAACATGTAAGAGAACAACAAATACTTACAAATGTTTTTCTCTTACCAGAAAACAAAAATAAACACTACTAAAGGCTAACACCACCAAAGGCTATACAGAGATCAATATAACTTATATATACATCTGTCAAAAATTGTACTGGCGAGGGGAAATCCCTCACAATCCCTGACATTACCTTTTAACTCATTGCCACCGAAGCTGAACTAACTCAGAGCTGACCCTCCAGTGAGCTTCTGTAAATTACACAGGAGGTTGCTCGTCTTTCTCCCTAGCAGTCACTGGTGGATTTGAACCACCAGAGGCGCCACCTGGGGGTTAGTAGTACAAAACTCCCTGTGGACCACCGCAGCAGAGCTCCCTTTACAAGTCATATAAATTAACAAAGGCAGTAATATAATTTACTAAAGTACTTCTCAAAATGTATTATGTAAAGCACTAAATCTAAGGGATATTCTAAGGTAAGAGAAGGGAAAATTACAAGGATAAATATATCAGGAAAATACAGTCAGCTCCCTTTTCTAAATGTATGATGTTGTTGTGTACCACAGAGTCAGAACCAAACCATAGGTGACCTTCCGGTGGCGTTCCTATAGATCACATTCCTTTTTAGAGGCTATTAATCACATGGGAAGAGACTGTCCATCCTCCCACAGAGCAGCTGGTGGCCTTGAACCGTGTGTCTTTAGGATTGCAGCACAGTGTCTTGTCACTAGGCCACCAGAACTCCCTTTCTAAATTTATAGTGCAGATTTTCTCTGAGCAAGGTTCTTAGTGAAGAAATCTGTTGTACTTCATCCAACATTTCCTAAACATTTTGGACCACAGACTCTTTTTAAAGTAGCAATACACTTGGAAAATGCTAGTCTACTTTTCTTGCAATGACCTTAAAAATCTACAAATTAAGACTGGAAACAAAATGCAATTATGTTAAAAACCAATTTCCTATTATCACCAAGGAAGGGACAAACTGGAATCTTAAAATTTTATTACAGCAAAAGCAAAAAAGGCATTGAGCTTTTAAAATACTTCTGCTTTAATGAAATTTCACAGAAGAAAAACAAAGCCCCCAAAGAACTGACTGACTCACATTCATCGAATTGGTAAACATGAAATAAGACAGTAAGAAAATGAATACCTACAGTTAGTACACCATGTGGTTTCCTATAGATCACATTAAAAACTCAAAACAATGTTGAAAACTAGTAACTAATAAAGCTATTTTTACAAAGAAGAATCTAAAAATATACAAGTTAGTAGTAGAGGCAGAATATAAATTCAAAATCTGTGTGAATCCAGAATCAATACTCCCTACCCTAAGGCAGAAATTCCATCTTCTAAATCTGCATAGTCTACTTTTTATTGGCTACAAAAATATTTTATTCTAACTGAATTAGGTTAATATTTTAAAAGATGGTAGTATTAATCCATTCCTGTCCAAGGTTTGTAACTTGGGAAGAAAATGGGGGGGGGGGAGAAGTGCATGGTATCTGAGGAATATAAATGAGGTATCTGAGGAATATAAAACTGGTTACTACTAGTTTGCAACAACTAACATATAATAAGACTAATTGCTGTTGCTGTGAGGTGCTAGTGAGTCAGTTCTGACCCACACTGATCTCACATACAAAACATCAAACATTGCCTCATATTTATAATTGCTGCCATTTTTGAGGTCGTTTTTGGAGCCAAAGAGTCAATTTTTTTTCTTCCCCTAAAGAATATGCTGCTGCTTCTCTTTGTTGTTGTTATATTGTATACCATCAAGTCGGATCTGACTGACAGAGGAGGAGACTGCCCCTCCTTCTCCAGCAGAGCATCTGGTGGATTTGAATCACATGTCTTCAGGACTTCAGCGCAGTTTCTTGCCACTAGGCCACCAGAGCTCCTGCTTCTTTTTCATTTTTATTAATTGGGTTTTCATTCAATCATTCATATTCATTTTGTCTTATAACGTTAATTACAATTGTACAATGCCATTATTTACAACGGCTTACCGAAACCTGGCTGTACACTCCCTTTCCCTTCACTCACTCCATCCATTAACTAATCTCGGTTCCCTCGCCCTCCTTTTCCAGACCTGTCAATGCTCCACAACTTTTTTCCCTTCCCCTCCTTCAGTTATACACGTCAAGCTATCTCTTGTGGTCTCCTTCATTTTTGCTTACCCTCTATTTTATCAAGTATGATGTCCTTTTTAAGGATTGGTCCCCTTGCTAAAACAGCCAAGCTATGTGAGCTGAAGAATCACTACTCTTGTTTTGAAGGAGCACTTGAACTGTACTTCTTCAAGACCAACAGCTCTGGTGGCCTAGTCTGTAAGAAGCTGTGCTAGTAACGCAAAGATCTGAATTCATCAGCAACTCTGAGAAAGATTGAATTGATAATCTCCTCCCATGCAATTTACAACCTTCAACCTTGTTAGAAGATCAGTTATGTGTCAGTTCCTATTTAACAGCAATGAGGTTTCCTCAAGACAGATTGATTTGTTCTTCTAGTAGTCCACAGTAAATTCAATATTCTTTACTACTGTTAGAATTCAAATGTATCAATTCTTCTTCACTCTTCCTTATTTACTGTCACACTTTTGCATGCATATGGTGGTGTTTTGCAATGTCGAGTTGGAAGTGACCCATAGCTGACCCTCCAGCAGGTTTTCTGAGCAATTAATCACATGGAAGGAGATTGTCCCTCCTTCTCCCACACAGTATATTGTGGATTCAAACCTTATGCTTTTGGGATTGCAGTGCAGCTAGCTTACATGAGTAAATAAAAATACTATGGCTTGGAACAAAAGGAATTAGTCTTCAAGGTAGCGACACCCTTGCTTCCTAACATTTTAAAGAAATCTTTTTAAAGCCGATTTCTCCAATGCAATATGACCTTTGATTTCTTGACTGCTTCTTTTATAGGTATTGATTGTGTATCTAGGTAAAATAACATCTGAAAACTTCAATCTTTCATCCATTTATCTCCATTTTGCTTATTGGTTATGAACATTTTGTTTGTTTGCTTTACAATGAAGTAGAATTCCTACTGAAGGTTGGAGTCTTTGATTTTCATCATCAAGTTTTCTTCATCTTCAGCTTCAAGTTTTCTTTATCTTCAGCAAACAAGGTTATGCTGTCTGCATATCAAAGGCTGTTACCAAGCTTTAGTCCAATCCTGATGCCACATTCTTCTTCATATAGCCTAGGTTCTTAAATTATTTACTCAGCAAACAAACTGAATACATATAGCAAAAAGATACATCTTGGCACACACTTTTTCTGATTTTAAACCATGTAGGGAAGATCCTCTATGAGGTGGATTGATTCAGTGACGGGGTAATCGGGATGGGTGTATCAGAGGCAATGCGATTGGCACAGGATAAAACAGGATTTAGGGCTGTTGTACATAGAGTCGCTATGAGTCGCAAGCGACTTGACGGCAAATAACAACAACAACAGTATTCCTATGTACTATTCCATGTAGTTCTAGGTACACGTTGCTTATGAGCACAATTAAGTCATTCTGGAAATTCATTCTTTTCAATGTTATCCCCAATTTGTTATGATCCATACACAAAAGTCTTTGCAATATCAATAAAACAATCAATATGAACTAGGCTAGAAACAGGTCATTAACTGTTCAGATACAAATTCAAGTTGCAAAGGAAGAAAATTAAAACAAGTTCACAAGAACAAAAGTACAATCATGATCCCACCTGAATTTAGAGACCATCTCAAGAATATATTTGTTTTAAAAAAAGAACCTATTTGATATACTAAACACTACTGACAGAAGACTAGATGAATTGTGAGATGACTTCAAAGATATTAAAATAAATTAGTTCTTAAATAAGGTCTGTATGTTTTAAAAAATGAGTCCTGGTGGCACATGTAAGGCTATTTACTCACCTGTAAAGTATCTGCAAATATTACAATGAGGTTCTTCAGCTCCAGAACAAGATCTGGATCAGTGCAGTAGGACTTGGGAGGGAGTCGGGGTGGAAACACAGATAAACAAAAGTCATTTAACTACTGGTAAATAAAAATAATTATAATCTACAATCTAAAAATAAGACAAATTATAATAAATTTGGTAGACCCACAGTAAGTTTTCTTAATTAAGTGAAAATTCTCAGAGAAAAATTGTAACATGAAGTACCTAAAATTACTCAAATATATGAAAAATTTTTTCCTGAAATTTATGTACACTAAACTTCAGTCAGGAAGCTCTAGTGGCTTAGTGGTAAGGTGTTGAGCTGCTAAACCAAAGGCAGGCAGTTCTAATCTACCAGCTATTCTGTGGGACAAAGATGGGCAATTCACAGCCTCTGAAAACACGCTGGATGGTCAGCTATGAGTCAGTTTCAACTTGATGGCACATAACAACAACAAACTATTCAATAATGTGATATTTATACTTCCGTCTTTAGAAGGTAAGGAAATCGTTATCTTGATAAACATTTTCTATATGTTGTTTGTTGTTGTTGTTGTTATGTGCCGTCGAGTCACTTGCGACTCATAGCGACCCTATGTACTAAACTCTGCTCTGTCCTGCGCCAATCGCACTGTCTCTGACACTCCCATCCTGATTACCCCAGTCACTGAATCAATCCACCTCATAGAGGGCTTTCCCCTCCTACGCTGTCCCTCCACCCACCCAAGCTTGATGGCCCTCTCCAAGGACCAGTCCTTCCTTACAACATGTCCAAAGTATGTCAGACGGAGCCTCAGAATCCTTGCCTGCAAGGAGCTGCCCGTTTTAACCCTTTCCAGGATGAATCTGTTTGTTTAGCTCATAAATATTTTAGCTAAAAATATAGATGATGTAACATTTGCTAATTTAATATTTTTCCCATGTACAATTTGGTGACACCAATTATTACATCAATCATACTTGACCACTATCACCATTAATTGTCAACTTTTCCATCACCATAAGCAGAATTTTCAATTATTTGCTATTTTAAAAAAGACACAACCAAATTAGTTTTTTGATACAAGAATAAGATATTTAAATATTTTTTATTAATTTAAAAATATTTAAAATAAACAGTGAAAATTACTCTGTCCTCTTTAAGAGTATTTGAAAGGATTTTGAGTGTGTGATAAAATTCAAAATATGTTAACATCATGGAGCTAAAAAGCTGTATAGCATATTTTAAGAGCCTCTAGTAGTGCAGTGCATAACATACCAGTTGCTAACCAAAAGATATTGGAAGCAGGAGTGGCAGCCACTTCCTAAGCAACATGCCTCAGGAAGGAAATTCTATGAACTTTGAGAAACAATATTTATCAAAAGGCTCCAGGTCTTTTGTTCATAGGGTCGCTGTAAGTCATGCAAGACTCGATGGCAATCAACAACAACCAAAAGGTGAGTCAGTGATGTTCACTAGCTGCTCCTCAGGATAAAGACTGGCAGTTTCCTCATACAAAGATTGACCACTGTGGGAACCCAGAAATCTCTCTCATGAGTTGGAATCAACTCTATAGCAGTGGTTTGAGGTTTTGTGTTTTTCATGGATTTTTAAAATACTATATCCATACCTATACAAGGAAGAACTGTTACATATTCAAATATAGACAAAAAGCACAGATGAACAAACAAGATTCCTAACAAATTTTTGCAGTCTGAAACTGACTGAACACACAATCAATAATCATTAATAATAATTGGTGACTGGAAAGCAAAGCTAGAAACAAAAAAAGATCTGGTAGTTGAAAACACAGTCGTGGAGATAAAAATGTGCTGGATATAATATGATGCAATTTTATACAATCAGTGATTCACTCATTGTAAATAATCTTTTTTTTTTTTTTACAAAAACACAAAAATGGTGATTTTTACATTGGACCCTGCCTGACAAATATACACCAAAGTCAATTATGGAACAAGCTATCAATTACACATATGCAAGTTCAAATTGAAAATCTAGAAACTGAAAACACATCAAAGAGAGCCAAAATATGACCATGAGTTAACTTTACCTAAATTTAAAAGACAGCACAAAAATAGATTTGATTCACTGAACCCTAATGACTAAAGAAGACCAGATGAGTTGTGGAATGGTTTCATACATGGAAAAAACAAAAGGTCATGAAAATGACAGACATGAAAGAACAGAGAGAAGCTAAAGCAAAAGACAGAAAGTATTAAATAACAGAGCTAAAGAGAAGATTCCAAAGGGCAGCTCGAGAAGACAAAGCATTTTAACAGAAAGTGCAAAGATCTGGAGTTAGAAAACCAAAAGGTAGTATGAAAAAAGTTAAGAATAAATTCAAGCCTCAAATTTTTAATACAGAATGATTCCATGAGAAAAACCTTGAATGATGCAAAATGCATCAAAAAGATAGAAGGGATACAGAGTCACCATACCAAAAAGAATGGTCAACACTAAACTATTTTACGTAACATATGATCAAGAAATAATGGCACTAAAAGAAGAAATCCAGTAAACAAATACAGCCCCTGGACGTGTTCATTAATTACTTTTTTTTATTTTTGAAAGAAAATAAGAAGATGGCTGCCTGGTCAACTGAGTCAGAAAAATTCTTATTTTTCCCCATTTTTTAAAAAAGGTGATATAAAAGAATACAGAAATTATCAAACAATAACTTCAGTAACATTCAAGTAAAATTGTGCTGAAGATTATTTTTAAATTGTTGAAACAGTATATCAACAGGGAACTGCCAGGATTCAAGCTGATTCAGAAGAGGCTGTGGGCTATCATTGCTGATGATGTCAGAAGGATCTGGGTTCAATGCAAAGAATACCAGGATGATGTTTACATTTTACTTAGTACAAAGAGGCATTCAACTATATGGATAATGATACATTCAAGGACAGCGTTAAGAAGAATGTGAATTCCACAATACATAATTGTACTCATAAAGAACCTATACATAGACCAATAAGCACTCATTGTAACAGAACAAGTGAAGGCTGCATGATTTAAAATCAGGAAATGTATGTATCAGGGTTGCATCTTTTCTCCATAAATATTCCGTCTGTATGCTGAGCAAATAATTCAAGACATTGTTTCACAGAAGATCAATGACTACAATCTTCAATACAGATTACATCTCAGTATAAAGAAAATAAAAATTCTCACAACTAGACCATTAGGCAACATCATGATAGATAAAGACTAAAGTTGTTAACAATTTCATTTTTCTTGGAGTCACAACCAACAACCAACAGCCATGCAAAAAGTAAGGATGCTAGTTTAAAGATTAAGGTGCACCCGCTCAAAGTCACAGTATTTACAATTGCTTCATAAGCATGTGAATAATGAATAAGGAAGATGGGGGAATACTTGATGCCTTTGATTCATGGTGCTGGAGAAAGAGTACTGATTATACCAGATGCTTCCAAACAAACAAATCTGTTTTGGTGGAAGTGCAACAAGGGGGCTCCTTAGTGACAAGGATGTTACCAAGCATTTGGCTGCTAGACAAAAAGTGGTGGTTTGAATTGAACCACCCTCTGTGGAGAAAAATGTAGCAGTCTTCCATGAAGATGTACAACCTCAGAAACCTTACAGACTAGTTCTACTCTGTCCTACAAGATGGGTATGCACAGAAATCCGCCAACAGTCACAGCTTTGATTTTTAAATTATACTATCATTTTATATATTCAGAGCTGATCAGAATATGAACTGATAAAATATACTGCCCTTTATTAATATGTTAGAAAAAGTTGTATTTCGTAGGCTAAATAGTGGTATTAATTTTCTCTATTTCTGACAAATAAAAATAAATATATAGTCTAAATATATATTAAGTTAGCAAACACCCAAATATTTAAGCTAACAATCACCAATCATTTATTTTAATCTCTATCATGGGCAAGACTATGATGAATACTAAGAATGATAATATTTTAAATAGGGAAGGTTTTTAAAAAGTACATTATTATAATTACTTTATGAAAAAAGTTCATACTAATTATTAATTTCAATAATCTACTACTAGTAGGATGTTAATTATTCCACAAAGGCATATTTAGAAATATTGGATCATTCTAGTTTAATCTATAAAGGTTTAACATATAAAGGTTACTTATTTCAAAATAATTCTTACAATTACATATTTTTAAGAAATTCATAATCACAGTGTATTCCTGTAAACAAACTGGAAACATCGAAGAACATGTTCTACTGAGTTTTAATAGTGGAGTTTCTTTTGGAAACAAAGAATTTGGAATGATAATTAAAAATCCTTTCTTCACTGTGCTGTTCAGTGATCTAATGAAGAGGTCAGTTGAGACTAATGAGACCAGCTTAATTCTTCATTTTCAATAAAGCTGGACTAAAAATGTCTTGGGAAGTCCCAGTCAGCTGCAAAATCACAGCCTGATACCACTAGACAAATAAAAGCCTGGCAATACTAAATTCTAATAACTTTAAGGGGGAAAAAATCAACCACACAGAAAGATAGTGGAAGTTTTTCTGTAATATTATATATTTAAGAAGTCCTTGAAGTAAATAAAAATACATTAACATAAATGTTCTGACTTACTGAATGAGCTCTAAGAACAGCAATTATCTTTGAGAGGGCCATGTTCCAAAGTTCATCAGTGTATGCCCTGGTTACTAATCCTTGAGTCACATGTAAAATGTGATCTTCCACTACAAAAAACCTAAAAAGAAGCAATCACAAACATATGCTATAAAAAATTCAAATAGAAAATAACTATTTTTGACAGTTAATATTAAAGGATAATAAAGATATTTCCATACAGGATACATACCCTACAATTTGAGTGAAATATCTTCTATAGCCATCAACTGTTTCATGCTTTAAATAAAAAAGAAAAATTCATTTAAACTAAAAAACATGAGTAACATAAAACATAAGTTCCTACAAGATCATTCACTTAACAAGTATTTCCTGAAAGCTTACCATATACTATATACTTTAGGACAAAAAGTCCTGAAGATTTTATGCAACTTTGCAGGGAATTTGATAACCAAGTAACTACGATTTCAAAATTTGTTCTTAACAGGCTGGTTCAAGCCACCATCCAAGGCGCACTTGTGCTATTTACATTACCCTCCAACCTGTTCTCCCCAGCTTCCAGGCTCATCCTCTATTGTCTATGTGTCATACAGCAGAGTGATTCTCTTAAAATGGTAATCAGAGCCTTACATCTGTGAAAATCCCACTGGTAATGTCATCTAATTCCATGGGAAAGTTAAACCCCTTACCAATAGTCTACAATTACTTACAATTTTACTACATTCACTATTTTCACAAAACAAATAATAGGGAGATATTTAATCATAATTTTGTACATAAAAATTCATTGCATGTAATAGTTCAGTATCGCAAATAATTTCGTTTATATTAACTTCTAAATTAAGTTAAAAGTGCCAAATGACCTAGCAACCTCAAATGTAGGTATATATTGAGAAAATGAAAAGGCAGGAATGCTAACAGAAATCTGTGTATCAAATGCTTTGCTTCATTTTTGACATACCCAAATGGTAGACATAATCAAGATGTCCATCAGCAGATAAATGTATAAACCAAATGTAGTATATACTACTCAGTCATAAA
Organism: Elephantulus edwardii; assembly: GCF_000299155.1. NCBI lineage: Eukaryota > Metazoa > Chordata > Mammalia > Macroscelidea > Macroscelididae > Elephantulus > Elephantulus edwardii. The sequence continues at coordinate 36,606,155 of NW_006399757.1, read as the reverse complement.
GAGAAATGAAGTCTTGATGTATGCCAGATGATGAACCTTGGAAAAATCATGCTCAGTAAAATGCCACAAAAGGAAAAACACCATGTGATCTTACTTACATGAAATAATTTAATGAATAATAAATTGAAATCCGAGATGTAAAATAGTATTTTTTCCAAAATCTTCAGGGATTCTTTTTACAGTTGGTAGTTAAACAAGGTACATCATATCATCAGGAAGTAATATTTGCTTCTTCATAGTAATGAACAGTCCCTGACATTATATTAACTTTTATTATATATCTTCCATAATAGAATGCATATAAGCTCATAATGAAGGGCTTAACTGCTATATACTCTCAAGTACATAAACCAATGATGGAAATGAAAATGTACAATAAACATTTTTTTTGTTGTTGAACCGTACTACAGGAGGCTATGAAAAACTGAAAGCAAGTTAAGGTTATAAAAAGTGACAACATAACCAATTCATTCATTTTACATACTTACCATATTTGACTGGGGCTGCAATACTAGTCTTGCTTGTTTCTTTCTTTGTTTCCGGTAATAATTTTCAAATGTTTCCTCATTGCCCTAAAATAAAACAAGCAAAATAATCATATTCGTACACACACATATATGCATAGCTAAAAATTCTCTGCCGACAGGGAGTTATTTTCACTTTATAAAAACTGGCATATATAATAAAAAATTTTAAAAATATACAAAAACTGGTGTATAAATGCTGAATGGATATTTCACATTGCATGGCAACAACAAGACTAACTATAAAGTTAAGTAAGTGGTCCTGGAAGGTAAACATGATGTTGAAGGTTGAGGGGCCTCCATCCACAATTCAGACTGCGGCCAATGCCCAGAGTCTGTAGAGTTGGGCCATTGTCCAGAAAGACCCAGAAAACAGAGGATTTTTTTTAACATAAGATCATTTTTTGAGCTTAAGAATGAATGAGATTGTCCCCACCAAAATTTAAATTTGCTTGATAATAAAAACCTTGATATATTTGTCTTCTAATTTTTCCCTCCTAGAAAAGAAATGCCTAACTTGTGCGATCATGGTATTTTTTAAAACAGAAAAGTTGTCTTTTAAGTTTCCTATTTCATAGATGGAGAAAAAATGTTGCCCTGAGATGAAACACAGTGAAAATCTTATTCATACTGTATTTAGATGGTACAGAAGATGATATTTTGGACTGAAAAGCTGATATTGAAATAGGTTTAGCAGTTTGAGAATAGCAAGATAATTCATGTATTTTGCATTTGGGGAAGATATTAGTTTTTAGGGGTTAAAGTATAGTAACTTAAGGAGTCAACTGCATAAGACACAAAAACAAGAAGGAAGAAATTAAAGCATACTAATATAAGGGTGTATGTGTGAGAGAGAAGAGAAAAGGTGTGAAAGAGAATGGTAAGGCTCAGAAATAACATCTAAGCCTAATAAAATGGAAAACTATGTAACAATGAATGAACAAAAACCCAACTTTTCTGTAAATTTTTGTTAAAACACAATTTTAAAAAAAACCAAACAGAAAACTACTCGTGCTGGTGAGGGTATGGAGAGATTGAAGCTCTGATAGATTGCTGACAGAAATGTAATAGTCATGTAGAGAACAGTATGGTAATTCCTTAAAAAGGTGGAAATACAACTGATTCATCAATTCCACTATTAGGTACATATCCTAAAGAAGTTAAATCTGTGACCCAAATAGATACATCCATCTTCATTGCAGCATTATTCACAATAACAAGGATATGCAAACAATCTAAGCGCACATTAACAAATCAATGGATAAACTATGATATATATATATACATCATGAGAGGCTATGAAATTCAAAAGATACTATATACCATGGATGACTCTACATGACATTATGCAAGTGAAATAAGTTCATCACAAAAAGACAAATATTTTATGAGTCCACTATTGTAAAAATCTAAACAAAGCCTTCCATGCAGAAAGAAACCTATTTTGATTGTGTGGACCACACATACTATTTTGAGGTGAAGAACCAGTAAGACGTAAGAAAGACATAAGCCTTTAAACATGCCCATACACAGGTCTGGCAGACAATAATTCTACACGTATCTGCATATGCTTTAAGTATGTGCCGGTATGTCATGGGGTCAACAGAAGGCATAGTTATGTAAACTTCCAAAATAAGCTGTATCACCTGCATAAAGCAAATTGTTGATGAACAGTCCTCCAATCCTTTTTTTTTTTACTGTTTTTTTTCTTTTTTTGTTTTTTTTTCCTATAATTATATTTTCTTAATTTTCATAAACATTTAGTCCTCCAATCCTAATCCCATATTATTCTTCATACAGTCCAGATTCTTATTTACTCGGCATACAGAATACAACTCTGACGCTCACTCTTCCTGATTATAAACCATGCATGTTTCCTTGTTCTGTTCATACAAGCACAAATAAAAGTTCTGAGATTCTCACCCCTCTCAATGTCATTCATAAAAAAGTTCTGAGATTCCCACCCCTCTCAATGTTATCCATAATTTTTATGATCCACACAGACTATGTTTTTGCATAGTCAATAAAATACAACTAAATTATCTTTCTGATTTTCTCTGTTTCCAGTCAAGATCCATCTGAGAGCAGCAATAACCCTGCAGCCACAACCCTTCTAAATCCAGCTTAAATTTCTGGAAAGACTCTACTGATGACTATTTCAGAAATTTTTAAATAATTTTCAGCAAGATTTTACTTGCATGTGTTATTGTTATTATTTGATAATTTCTGCACCATTGGATCACACTTTTTTTAATGGAAACTACTATGCGTTTCTCCTAGCCAGTTGAAAAGGTGACTGTCTTCTAAATTTCTTCACATAGACTAGTGGGCCGATCCAGGGTTACCCAATTCTTCAAACACTTCAACTGGTAATCCATCCATTTCAGTGGATTTCTATTTTTGTCAATGCCTTCAGTGGAGTGTGGACCTCTTTCTTCAGCACCACTGGTTCTTGTTCATATGCAACTTGTTGAAATAATTCCATACGGACTAATTTCTTTTTCTGATACACTGACAGTATGTTCTATTTTTTTCTTTTTCGGCCAGTTTATTTACAAAATTTGAATTTCCATACCTTCAGAAATCATAAATGATGAAACAAAAGACCTAAATTGGTGTCAGAAGGTACAAGAAATTTTGTACTCGAATGTAGAGAGTCCAAAATAAAGGGAAGGAATTGTGAATAAAGAGATGAAGAGAAGACTTCAAAGGGAAATTAAAAAAGATAAAGTATTATTACAAACTATGAAAAGAGCTGGAGTAGAAAAGCAAAAGGAAAGAACACACAGGATATTTCTCAAACTGAAAGGAACAAAAAACAAATTCAAGTCTGGAGTTGCAAAGGATTCTCTAGGCAAAATCTTCAATCTACTGTTACTGGACATGGCAAGGGAGGTACTACTCACTCCTAGAATGATCAAGAACAAATCATTCAATCAAGAATCACTCCTAGAACAATCGAAATAAAAATCAATATAAAACAAAAAACGGGAGCATTTGCCCATAGGATAAAGGGATTCATGAAAATGAGAATGCCAGAAACTGTGAAAAGTAAGGCTACAATCTGGGTATTATAATCGTTACAAAACAAAATGTTCATGAATAAGTGGTTGAATGGAAAAACAATATGCTCTCAAACTGCTTTTTCACTCAAATCACACACACACCTACACACACACAGACACACACAAAAGTACACAAAACAAAAAAAGTCTAACAAGTTTTTAAAAAGTGAGTACCTTACATGCCATGAATATTTCACAAATATCTGTAGCATTTATATTTACAGCAGCCTGAACTTATGGTCAGTCTTTTGAAAAACAAGCCTAAAACAGCTACATGTCTCTTTAGTATGTCAGGAAATACACTTACCAAAACAGAGTAAATGTGCAAACATCGGTAAACAGGGGAAAAGTCAACAAGATCTTGAACAGTTAAGACCTGAAAAATAAAACCATTCTCATAAAATTATAGGCCAAACTATTAGCCCTTCATTGGAAAAGTTAAAACAGACAAGGAGACTCACGGATTTCATGTTGTAACATTCATTTGTCCCACAGGAAGAAAGAATATAAAGTTATACCATTTTAATTTTGGTTTTATATTTGTTCAGTAGTTAATTCTTAATGTTGATTATAATTGCTGACTGCTTTAAGGTAATACAGTGTAATACTACATACTATATATATATTGCACATGAAGGGCTCCTAATGATAAATAGTTAAATAAGTGCTCAGATGTTAACTGAAAGGTTGGCAGTTCAAACCCAGTCAGTGTTTCCATAGGAGAAAGATATGACACTCTACTTCCATAAGGACTAAAAAAACCCCCAAATGTACTGCCTTAGAGTCAATTCTAACTCATAGCAAGAGAACAGCCTCAGAGGGTTTCCAAGGCTACAATCTTTACAGAAGCAGACTGCCACATCTTGCTCCTGTGAAAGGGTTGCTGGGTTCACTCTGATCATTGCACCCATCCTTTCCATAAAAATTAGACCCTACAAAGAAAGCCCTAGGGGGCAGTTCTAGTCTATGTCTTGGGGTAATGAGCTGAAATACACTTGATACTATCCAACAACAAAAGTATATAATAAGGAATTATTATAAATAATTATTGTTGTTGTTGTGTAACTCTACAGAGTTAGAACCTACCCATAGCTGACCCTCTGGCAGGTTTTTAAAGGGAGTTAATCACACAGGAGGAGACTGCCCATCCTTCTTCCATAGAGCAGCTGGTGGCCTCGAAGCAAGTGCCTTCAATATTCTAGCATAGTTCCTTGCCACTAGGCCACGAGAGCTCCCTATAAATATGTAATTAATATGGAATATAATTTTTATAGGGAACTCTATGGCCTAGTGATAAGAAGCTGCAGAGCAATCTCAAAGGTACATGTTTCAAGTCCACCAGCTACTTTGCGGAAAAAGGATGGGCAATCTCTTTCTATGTGATTTACTGCCTCTGAAAATCCACTGAAGGGTCAACTATGGGTCAGTTCCAACTCAATGGCACACAACAACATAACATAACATATAGATGAAAGTTCAAAGAGGGAAGAGTATAAATGTTTAACACGCCTGGCAGACTGTCAGGAAATTGCTATAGAGGAGTCAAACAAACTGCTATTGAGCCAATTCTAATATTTTTTTTCTATAATTATATTTTATTAAT
>NW_006399757.1:36589312-36598597 GCF_000299155.1 Elephantulus edwardii | reverse complement strand
TTTGTCACTGTAGAGAAATCCAACTGATTTTTGTATGTTGATCTTGTATCCTGCTACTTTGCTGAACTGGTCAACTATGTCCAATAGTTTTCTAAGTATACTATCATGTCATCTGCGTAGAAGGATAATTTTACCGTCTCTTTGCCAATTTGTATACCTCTTATGTCTTTCTCTTGTCTTATTACTATCGCTAAGACTTCCAATATTGAATAAGAGAGGAGATAATGGGCATCCTTGCCTAGTTCCTGTTCTTAAAGGGAATGCCTTTAACCTCTCTCTGTTGAGAACAATGTTGGCTCTCGAGTTTTCATAAATACTTTTTACTATATTGAAGAAATTCCCCTCTAGTCCTATTTTGTTGAGTGTTTTAATCAGGGAAGGGTGTTGGATTTTGTCAAAGGTCTTTTCTGCATCAACTGATAGGATCATGTGGTTCTTGTTCTTTGCTTTGTTAATATGATGAATTACATTAATTGTTTTTCTTATATTGAACCATCCTTGCATTCCTGTTATGAATCCCACTTGGTCATGATGGATTATTTCTTTGATGCATTGCTGGATTCTATTGGTCAATATTTTATTCATGATTTTTGCATCTATTGAACTCTTTTTTTTTTTAATTCACTCATTGTTGCACATTTTCTTCCCTCCACCTCCCTGCCCCTCCCCCAGTTCATTTTGCAATATACCTTTTGCTCCAAACTGCTGTCATACATATAATACCTAATCATATATTCCTTTTGGACATTTTCCCCCTCATCTGTTCCAAAACAATGTTCACTCTTTCCCTATTCTCCCCTTAGCCCTTCATGTCAGTACTATTTTAGAACAATAGTATTATGCAGTATTTGTCCTTTTGTGACAGATATTTCACTCAGCATAATGTCCTCCAGGCTCACCTATATTGTTTCACGAGTTCACTGTTTTTCTATGTGTATAATATTCCATTATGTGAATGTACCATAGTTTTTCCATCCATTCATTTGTTGATGGGCACTTGGCTTGCTTTCATCTCTTTGCTACTGTTAATAATGCAGCAATAAACATGGGTGTGCATACATCTATTTAAGTCATGGCTTTGGCTTCTTTAGGGGATATTCTGAGCAGAGGAATTGCTGGGTCAAATGGTATTTCTATTTCCAACTTCTCGAGAAAGGGCCGGACCACCTTCCATAGTGGTCGTACCATTTTACATTCCCACCGGCAATGAGTAAGAGTTCCAATCTCTCCACATTCTCAACAGCATTTTTTGTCTGCTGTCCTACTGAACTTTGCTATTGCTAATGGGGTGAAATGTCATCTCATGGTAGTTTGTAGAACCCTTTTTAAAAGGAACACATTTATACTCGCATGAATCCCCAGAGAAAAATTATTTTCATAATTATTTAACTTAGTCTGCAGGGACTTGTGTCGCTAACCCAAAGGCAGTAACCACTCTGCCAGTTCAAATCCACAAATGGCTAAAAAGGAGAAAGATGAGCAATCTCATCCCATGCAAATGAGCCTCCAAAAACTCATTAAAGGGTCAGCACTAAATCAGTTCTGACTAACAACGGGTTTTTTCCAATGAGATTAATAAACATTAAAATTAGGCATAAATTTCTTCTGTACTGATAACACACTTATATAATACCAAGTAACACTTAAAAAGACCAAAAAGGTATTAAATTAATTGTATTTTCCTAACACTGTCATCACTGCTCTTCTGAATTTGGCATGCTAATCACATTTCCTGTGATGACTCAGATTTTCCTTGTTTCTTGGTTTGTGAAATTGTTGTAAAAGACCATTACATATCAAATCAATTCTTGTTCAGTACTAATAATCCAACTGGGTACCAAATATAGTTGGGTAATTTTATAGTAAGTTGTTCTTATTATTAGATTTTCCTCTAATGAAAATGCAATTTTTTAAAATCATCTTGGAGAATTCTTAGAAAATCAAGAGTATGTTAGAGGTTCACAAGTTGAAAAATAATTTATACAGAAACATCAAGTTTATAAAGAAATATGAAGGTTAAAATAAAAGTAAAATATGCAAATGGAAAAGTAACACATATGCAAAACCCCCCAGGACTCATCCTAAGAAAATTCAAAGGAAAAGTTCATGAAAGTTAATCAAAGACTTCATTGAAGGAACAGAAGAACAGAACTAGAAAATGTATTCATATTTAAAGGATAAAGAAAACTAAATATTCAGTAATAATTTCAAGGTTTGCAACTTACTAGGAGCCCTAGTGGCACTCAACTGTGAATCCAAAGGTTGGCAGTTTGAATTAGTTCAATGTTATGGGTCAAAATCAATTCAAAGGTATCTAACAACATGTTTACTAAAATTCTATTTTAAGAAGTAAAAAACTTAACATTAACCATATTTTAAATACTCTATAGTATCATATAACACATTGGGGGCAAGGGGGGAAGGGTTAGCTATCCAGATTAGTCCCAATGGCAAAGATAAGGTGTCAAAAAATTATCAGTAGCTTCTAACTGAAACATATCCTACACATCTGTTAAGTTACATACTCTAATATACAAGAGATATACAAGTTAGTATTTCACATGGCTCCACTGTCCTAACTGCCCATTACAAACTGATTTATAGAAATTCAATTTACATGTGGAAAGACTGAGTCACATAAATATACATTGTAATCCAAAAGAAAATATTTACCCAGTAATAGATTAAAAAATAAAGACATTCTATTACCTCTTCTTCATTCTCATCTTCTTCTTCAAGTGCATGTTTCAAATTCATTTCATTCCTTTCTCCTGGAATTCTATCATTGTTTATATACATGTTCTTTCCAAATTTTATATTATTTTGTTTCTGCAGAACTACACTGAAAGTTTTCTGCTGCTGTGCCTATAATGAAAGAAGAAAAATAATGACTATTTCAAAATGCATTAAGATAAAAAGCAATTAAAATCTGTGTTAATAATACTTTCCTTTAATATGTAAGTATAAGTTCTGTAGTGCTGCCCCATTTTTAAATTCAATGATTTTTCTTCCTGTTTAAAAACATTTTTATAGAGGTTTATCTATTTTTAGAAAATGTAAGACCTGACTTGTGGCTCTGTTGATCATTCCTATTTTATTTTGTTTTCTACTGTAGTAGGTTTACTTCTCTCCTTGATTATATCTTTTCTTCTACTTTCTTTGAGTTTAATTGGCTGTGTTGTTTCTCTAGCTTCTTGAGAAAGGTACTTAGATCATTAATCTTAACTTCTTGCCCAAACGAGAAGGGAAGCTCTGGTGGCCTAGTCTTTAGGGAGTTGCACAGATAACTCAAAGACTGTGCCTCTCTGGCAGTTCAAATCCACCCACGGCTTCCACAGCATAAATAAGGGATATCTCCTCCAAGTGATTTGCAATTTCAGAAAACCCCATGGAGAGTCAGCTATGAGTTGCTTCCAGAATGTGGCAGAATGAAGAGCCCAACCCAGGTCCTGGCCAGACTCAAGTTGGCTCTCGGGCCATGATAGAGGCACCACTGCACCACTGGCCATTCTGCCTATCTTGCCATGACCTCCAGGGTTGATTCAAGGTAGTCATTGAGAAGTCTGAGCTAGGTGAGTGTTAGAAGTGTCCACTGGCTACAGCAGGATAAATCCAAGCAAAGGTAGGACACTACAAGGCCTCTTCTATGCACTATCTCTGGGTTTGCACTGAAGGGAAGAAATGGAGCCAAGTGGTAACTACAGGTTTGTAACCAATAATTCTACATTCCTGTAGGGGCTAGAAGTCTGAGCTCAAGGTGTTGACAGCCATGCTGAAGGATCAAGAAAAGAATTCTCTCTTGCCTTTCCACTGATTTTGGTTGTAGCTGGCAATTCTTAGCATTCTTTGACTTGCGTTGTTACCACCTCACTTTCTACCTCCATTTCAATATGGCCTTCTTCACTCCTGTGCATATCTCTGAGTCTATCTTTATCAGGGTAAAAGTTAACTAGGTTTAGGGCCCATTCTAATCCAGTATGACTACATCTTAATTTAATTGTATCTGCAAAGATACTATTTTCAAAAAAGTCACATTCATCAAATCCACCAGATGCTCTGCTGGAGAAGGAGAGATAATCTCCTCTTGTACCAGTCAGATCTGCTTTGATGGCACACACAAAAAACAACAAATTTAAAAAAATTTTTAAAAAGTCACATTCACAGGAACAAATCCTTCCCGGAGACAACCCTATCTACAAATACAGAACCACACTCACCTCTATCACTATACATTTCTAGCTCCCCAGAAAGTGCCTTTAAAGTCTTCCGAGGCTATATGGCTCCCAGAGGCAATCAATGTTCAACTTTTTTCCACCCTAAATTAACTCTGCCTGCTTTAGAACTGTATATAAACAAAATAATACTGTGTGCTTTCATGTGTCCACTTCCTGGAGGTCAGCAGACTGTATAAAATATGTATACATATTGTTCCATATACATATTTGGTGATTCAACTCTTTTAATTGCCATGTAGCCAACTGTATAAATATAATTTGTGCATATATTCTCCTTCAGATAACCATTTAGATCCCTCTCCTCCCAGATTTGGCCACTATGAACAAAGCTAACACAGACATCACTAAGTACACTGTTTTAACTTTTCATTGTGAAAATATGTTTTCATTAATTTCCCTAGGAGGAAAATATCTAACTCAAAAGGCAGGGTATATACTGACTTTATAAAGGTCAAATTTTTTACACTGTCTTTTTACTACAAAGCTACAGAAGTTTTCAACTCAAAGCTAATTTTTTTTAAAATAAAAGAGAACAATTTAGGACCTTTGCATAGAAGTGCTTATAATTGCCTGTAATACTGATATTTCTTTTGTGATTTTAACAAAAGTTTACAGAAAAGTTGGATTTTCATTCATGCATTGTTGCACATTTTCCTCCCTCTCCCTCCATCCTCCCTTACCCTATTCATGTGGGGGTTTTTTTATTTACTGTTATTTCCTCCCTCCCCTCCTTTATTCCCTCATCCCTCCCCCAGTCCACTTTGCTATGCACCTCTTATTCTGGACTGTTCTCATATATGCAATGCCTAATCATATATTCCTTTTAAACAGCTTTTCCCCCCTTCATTATCTATCTCCTACTAATTTCTTTCCAACACCTCATAACACTGACATCTTTAAAGTTTGTTTTATGCTATATTCTACTGCTGGTAAGGATTATAGTAACATCACATACATGAAAAAATTTGCTGAGTTTGGTTAGTGAGTACTTGATGAATTCAAGCTGGCTTGACTTTACTTAAACAAGGAATAACCACAAATCCAAAGAAAACCCTGGTGAAACCCATTCTTATCTACAATTTTTAAAAAGTATATATGATGGCAAAACTAAGGATTTTATATAAGTAAATAAGACTAAACTCTGAATACATTCTATTTCCTAGATTATGAAATAGCATTAAATTAAAACTTCCTTTAAAATCTCACCTGTTTCATAGCTGTTTCACCTATTTTGTCAGAGTGTTTTCGAATACTTTCCAAAAAGTCCTTGAGATCAGACATGGAGATTTCTTTAATATTTTCACGTAGTTTAGGAAGATTTTCTACCATTAGCTGACAAAACCGGTATTGACTAACGCGCGGAAAGTACACATTCTCTAACTGTTCCATAGTTTTTAAAGCAGAGTAGTACCTGTCAACATTTAAAAGTGTATAAAAAGTTATTAATTTTACAAGTCCAAATAAGAATTCAATTTCTCATTCTCATCAAAAAAGATATGTTGTTGTTATGTGCTGCTGAGTCACCTGAGACTTAAAAGCGACTCTCTGAACAACAGCTCTGAAGCCTGCCCTATTCTGAGCTAATGTCACTGACTCCAATATCCCTACTCCCACTGCCCCAGTTACTGTCAATTCATCTCATCCAGGGCCTTCCTCTCCTGCACTGTCCTTCCACCCTTCCAAGCATGATGTCCTTATCCAAGGACTTTTCCCTCCTTGCCACATGCCCAAAGTATGTTGGACAGACTTCAAAATCCTAGCCTCCAAGGACATACTTGGTTCCATCCTCTCCAAGACAGACTATGTGTTTTCTTGGCGGTTCAGGGTATGTTCAAGATTCTTCTCCAGCACCACAACTCAAAGGCATCAGTTCTTTTTCTGCCATCCTTAGTCACTGGTTAGCTCTCTGATGCATAGTAAGTAAGTGAAAAGACATGGCCTAGATCGGGTGCACCTAGTCTCTAGACTGACAAAATTGCTTCTCAGTACTCTGGAGAGGATCCTGACAACACAATTTTCCCAGTACAATTTGTCTTTTGATTTCCTGACTGCCGGTGTTAACACTATTGACTGTGGAGCTAAGCAAGCTGTAATTGTCAACAACCTTATCATGGTGCTACCAGTTGGCCCAGTGGTGAGAATCTTCTTTGATGTTATGCTTCAATCCATACTGAAGGCTGCAGTCCTTGATTTTCTGTAGCAAGTGCTTCAGGTCCTCCTCAGGTCCAGCAAGTAAGATTGTGTCATAGGTTGTATAATGTAGGTTGTTGGTGAATCTTCCTACAATCCTGATGCCACATTACTCCTCATAAAGCCCAGCCTCCTGAATGATTATTCTGTGTATAGATTGAAAAGGTATGGAGCATCCCTGACACACTCTTTTCCTGATTTTGAACCATGCAGAGTTTCCTCGCTTTGTTCTGAGGACTGTTTCCTGGTCCAAGTATAGGTTTTGCATAATCACAATCAAGTGTTCTGGGATTCCCATTCTCCTCAAGGTTAACCATAATTCGTTGTGATCCACACAGTCAAATGCCTTTGCAAAGTCAATGAAACACAGAGAGACATTCCCCTGGTACTCTGCTTTTAGCCAAGATCCATCTAACATTGGTGATAACGTCTCTAGTGCCACAACCTCTTCTAAACCCAGCCTGTATTTCTGGTAGTTCTCTGTTGATGTACTGTTTCAGTTATTTTGGGATAAGCTTCAGCAGGATTTTGATTACATATGATATCAATGATATTTTTCAGTAATTTCCACACTGTCGGATCACCTTTTTTTTTTAATGGGAATAAAAATGGATCTCTTCCAGTCAGTCAGCCAGGTAGTAGTTCTTAACACTTACTTCTATTAAGCACAAACTATAAATCACAAGCTGTCCACAGAATGAAAATTCATGGTTTACATTAACATATATAACGTGTTTCAGTTACTCTATTTTATCTAAACCTGTAGCATCATGAGCATTACCATAATCATTATAATAAATTTAAGAGCGGTAAGAAGCTGTGCTGCAATCCCGAAGGCACGCTGTTTGAATCCACCAGCTTTTCCATGGGTGAAGGATGGACAATCTCCTCCTGTACGAATGATTAACTGCCTCTGAAAATCCACTGGAGAGTCAGCTATGGTTCAATGCCGACTCAACAATACCCACCACCACCACCATAAAGTTTACTTATTTGATGTATGATTTCATAATATCTCTTCCAGTCTATAGACCATTATCACTAAAAATGAATCATAGTACTTTTAAAATTCTAATTATACTAGAACTTAAAGGACTTTTTGAAAATGTACACTACTACTTAAGGCAATTAGAAACAATATTCTATCTCTAAAAGCCAGGTAAGCTAAAGTGCTGGTAGATCATTAAATTAAATACTCTCTATTATTAAACTAAATACTCTCTATTTGGCATTGTTTGACATGCAAGAAGTTGATCTGATTTGATTTTGGTTTTGTGGGCTTCTCTTTTTATGACATGCAAGAAGTTGTAACTACAGTTAAAAGCATGAGGCTCTTAACCCAACGTTTAGTAGCCTAGCTCTACTAGCCTTTTTAAAGGAAAAAGATGGGGCAGTCCACATCTGTAAATAGTTAAAGCCTTGCACAGCTTCTGCAGGAGTTCTACTCTGTCCTACATAACCACCATTAGTCAGTCAGAACTGACTTGATAGCTGTGAGGCTTTTTATGTATAACATGTTACTCATGCCATAATTTGTACTGTACAGGAGGGCTCTAGAGAAAGCTACATAAGCTTTCATGTACATTGTTTTTTGTCAGGCTTTTATGAAGCAGAATAGGACAGCAGATGTTACTATTAATATTCTATGGATGAAAAAACTGAAAAACAGAGAAACAATATACAGTTTGGCCACACCATGGTTAAATAATAACAGGATTACTATTTTCCAAACTTGCCACTTTCCTAAAATATTGACCACTATAAAATCCATCTAAGAGTAGATGCAAGATTTTTAAAGGAGTCTCTGTGTAGTTAAAAAAAAAAAGAGGCCTCTGGTAGCAATAACACATAATGCATTGGGCTGCTAAACAAAAGGTCAACAGTTCCAATCTACAGCCACTCCACAGTGGGAGCAGTCTTCTCCAAAAAAGATTAGCAGCATCAGAAACCCAACAGAGGGTTGCTATGAGTCAGAATCAGCTCAGTGTCAGAATTTGGTTTTTGAGTTTGGGTGGTAAACATGATTAAGTATTCTGCAAACTAAAAAGTTGGTAGTTCAAATACACCCCTAGGTGTCCTGGAAGAAAAGTATGAAAATTTAATTCTGAATGGTCACAATAAAAATCCTATGGACAATTTTATTCTTAAAGCACATGACATCATCACAAATTGGAACAGATTTGACAATAACTGGCTTGATTATTTTGGTGGGAGGAGGACTTTTTTTAAAAAAACATGAAATAATAAATTCCCACTGAATTGATATATATTCATATTGTTATTAAAAATGGAAAAAATCACTATCTAAATAAAATACTATGTAAGTAAATTAAAAATGTAAATTAACTTAAAAGCTATTTAAAAATACTGGTTTGCTAGCTTATATTCTCAAAGATGGAGTGAATTTTGAAAATTGCTTTTTTAAAATGTTGTTCTGTGTTGTCGAGTTGCTTGTGACTCATAGTGACCCTATGTACAAGAGCCCTAGCCACTGCTCTATTCTGTGCCACCCTCGCCATCTCTGACACACTCATTCCCACCACCCAATCACAGAATTGATCATCTCATCGATCGAGGGTCTTCCTCTCCTGAACCATCCCTCCACTATCCCAAACATGATATCCCTCTCCAAGGACTGGTCCCTCCTTGCAACATGCCCAAAGTATGTCAGATGAAGGAGCACACCAGCTTCACTCTCTCCAGGACAAACCTGTTTGTTCTCCTAGCAGTCCATGGTATATTCAACACTCTTCTCCAGCACCACAGCTGAAAGGTATAGATTCTCTTTCTATCATCCCTATACACTGTCCAACTCTCCGATGCATAGCATGTAATTGTGAAGACTATAGCCTGGATTATG
>NW_006399757.1:36585089-36588242 GCF_000299155.1 Elephantulus edwardii | reverse complement strand
GCAAGCAAGATTCTGCTGAAAATTATCCAAAAACAACTGGAGCAATATGTCAACAGAGAATTGCCAGATGTGTACGCTGGATTTAAAGAGGTCACGGTACTAGGGATATTAAAACTAATGTTAGATGGATCTTGGCAGAAAGCAGAGAATACCAGAAGAATGTCTATCTGTGCTTCACTGGCTATATAAAGGCTTTTGACTGTGTGGATCACAACAAGCTGTGGCTGACTCTGAGAAGAATGGGAATCCCAGAAGATTTGATGATGCTAATGCGAAACCTATACTTGGACCAAGAGGCAGTTGTCAGAAAAGAGCAAGGAGACACTACATGGTTCAAAATCAAGAAGGGGGTGCATCAGGGATGTATTTTGTCTCCATACCTCTCTTCTTTTTTAAAAAATACTACCACTAATTTAAAAATTAGACCATCTAAATTTTGTCTTGGTAATTTATAATTCATTACAATTGTTATAACATAAACAAATTAAACATTAAAATAGTTAGGTGGTAGGATGGTTAGGAGTTACCACCCATGAGAATACTGTCATACTGTGGTGGCTTTCATCTCACTGTCGAGCTGGAAGCTGTGCCAGTACTATTTAAAACACCAGTAGGTAGCCAGTGAAAAACTTACAAATAGCAGCTGAACACTCTATGATACGGTGCAAAAAAATGTGCCTTTCAGGTTGACAGGCACTCAAAATGTGACTCAGGAAGAGCTGTCTCCTCCAATAGCCAGCCTTAATGACGTAGATGAAGTAAAGTTGTCAGAATCTTCACCTCCTAATATGATGTGGCTCAAAATAAGAAGCAACAGCTGCAAATACAGATTAGCAACCAGAATGTGGAAGGTATGAAGGTATGAAGTACTGATCAAGGGCAACTGGAAGTAGTCATAAATAAAACGGAATATAAAAAGATCAGTATCTTAGGTATTGCTATGTTGTTATTGTGTGCTATTGAGTCAGAACCAACTCATATCGGACCCTGACACGGGTTTTCTGAGGCAGTTAAATCACAGAGGAGGACTACTCATTCTTCTCCCATGGAGCAGGTGGTGGAGTCGAACCTCGTGCCTTTAGGATTGTAGCGTAGCTTTTTACCACTAGATGACCAAAGCTCCCTGATGTTGTTGCCATCAGCTTAGTTTTGTCTCATAAGAAGCCTACGTACAACAGAATAAAACATTGCCCAGTTCAGAGACACTGTCACAATTACTGTTATGTTTAGGCCCAGTGCTGTGAATAATATATCAATCCATCTTATTAATGGCTTCTTCTTTTTCATTTATCTTCTAATGCACCAAGAATGCTGCCTTCCTCTAAGGACTGATCCATTCTAACAACATATGAAAGTACATGAGACAAAGTCTCACCATCATACTTCTAAGGAGCATTCTAGTTGCACTCCCTCCAAGATAGAAAGCTCATTCTTCCTGTGGTCCATTGTTTAGTATTCTTCACCAATACAAAGGAATCAATTCTCTGATCTTCCTAACTTACTGTCATGCTTAAAGGGCAGTTAAAAATGCCATGACTTGGGTCAGGCACACCTTATTCTTCAAAATGGTTATCTTGGCTTTAAAAAAAACAAAACAAAAAAAACCCAAACACATACTTTTAAACTTTAGTCACTGTCATCAAGTCAGAAGAGACTCTCCAGCAGATTTTATGAGGCTCTAAAGCACAAAAGAGATCCCCACCCCTCTATGACGCCAACTGTGGATTCAAACTACCCGAGAGGCATGGCATTTGGGTTAACAATACAACTCCCTATCGACTATACCACCAGAGCTCCCTACACTGGCCGTTTTGAAGCAGATATACAGTCTGCTATGCCAGCAATGACACATATAATCCAATAAACTAGACTACATAAAGAGAAACAGTGTTATCAGAATTGGAGGGAAAGGCAGATGATATAACCTTAAGTAAATGAAAGCAAAAAGAACTTGAAGCACTTAAAAAAATCAAACATTGAGGTGTATTGATTACAACACCAAAGAAAAAATTTGTTTGAAAAAAGAACTTGAAGCACTTAAAAAAATCAAACATTAAAGTGTATTGATTACAACACCAAAGAAAAAATTTGTTTGACAATCTGCTGCAAAAGATACCTTTAAAAAGTCTTAAGAAGAATGGAGGAATGTATAAAACACAATGTACAGAAATGAAACACAATGTGAATAACTTTTTGTAAGTAAACCAGTATTAAAAAGTATTAAGAAGCCTTTGCTTCTTGTCCCTTTGAAGACTATTGTGCACATGACCATAAATAGGGCTTTTTCAGTCACCACATATGCATGACATAGACAGGCAAAGAATAATAAAGACCAAAGAATGAATGTGTTTAAACTATGGTGTGGGCAAAGAATACTGACTATACCATGCACTTCCAGAGAGCAATCACATCCACCCCGAGAGAAGTACAGCCAGCTCGCTCCTTCGAAGTGATGACAGCAAAACTTCCTTGCACATATTTTGGGCATGTTAATAGAGATGACCAGTGCCAGGAGGATACATGCCAAACTAGAGGGTGAGTGGAAAACAGAAATCTTCAACAATAAAGATTTACAAAGTGGTTGAAAATATAAGCTCAAATACAGTAGCAGGTTCCTGCACCGTTTTATGATGGTGGGTGCATGTGGGTCCACTAGTGGCTGCAGGATTTGTGTAGTACCTTCCAACAGTGGTGACTCATCTTCCAGTGTAAGACAATAATTTGTTGTGATCCATACGATTTTACTGGCTAATTTTTAAATATGTTGCTAACTCTTTCTTTCTAGTCTGTCTTCATCTGGAAGTTCTACTGAAATCTGTCCTCTATGGTGACTCTGCTGGTGTTAAAAAGACCGAGAATAGGCCAGACCAGGGAACGCCGCCGCCAGACGGGGGAACGCCGCCGCCAGACGGGGGAATGCCGCTAGAGGGACCTGGAAGAGACCCGGGAAGAACAACAGCCAGCCACCTACCGTGGACCTCCAGAGGAGCGAAGACTGTGAGACCCCAGAGGAACGAAGACTACACTGTGTGAGCCCCCTGCAACCCACACCTGTGTGACCCTTAACACACAGGGTGCTGCTGCATAAACCCCAGCAGTGCCCAAGCCCCGTCCCGACCTCTTGGTGATAGTGTCCAACACCTGCGCTCCTTG
>NW_006399757.1:36566836-36577905 GCF_000299155.1 Elephantulus edwardii | reverse complement strand
AAATCCCTGTAAATGTTCATTAAAACTAATAAAATTTAATAATAAAAAAAAGAAAAAAAAAGACCGAGAATATAGTATCACCATCATAGTAACATGAAAACCACTAAATTACAACAAAGTGACAGATGAGTGGCAGAATTATGTCTTTAGAATTCCCAAGAGGTTCAGGAATGCCACTACTTCTGGAAGTAGGCTTAGAAATACTGGCTAAAAATCTACCTACGGAGGCATCAGAACCCAGAGTTTCTCCTCAATTTCAGGTATTCTTCCCCATCCTGAAAGATTAAAATAGCCTCAGTGGCAAGAAGCTGTGCTGCAATCCCAAAGGCACATGGTTCAAGGCCACCAGCTGCTCTTCAGAAGAAGGATAGACAATCTCCTTCTGTGCAATTAACTGCCTCTGAAAACCCACCAGAGGGTCAGCTATGGGTTGTTTCCAACTTGACAGTTCACAAAAACAACAAATCTCTAAATAGGGACACCAGACAACTGTGCTATTCTGAACATAGGAGAATTAGTTGAATCTATATTATATTTATATAGAATATGAACAATCTTAAAGGAAAGATAAAACATTAACAATGAATCAAGAACAGACTTTAAAAATCAGAGCAGAAATGAAAACAAAAAATACCAAAACACTCAGCCCTTGATGGTATGCAATGTTAACATGTCAGCAAATTAAATCAGCATCAGTTTGATTTCAGTTCAGCTGTCCTCTGTCCTTCATCAATATTAACACTTAGAGAACAAACAGGTTCATCCTGGAGAGGGTTAAACCAGGCTGTTCCTTGGAGGCAAGGATTCTGAAGCTTCATCTGACATACTCTGGACATGTTGCAAGGAGAGACCAGTCCTTGGAGAAGGACATCATGCTTGGAAGGGTGGAACAGTGCAAGAGAGGAAGACCCTCGATGAGATGGATTGATTCAGTGACTAGGGGAATGGGAGTAGGTGTGTCAGAGACAGTAAGATCAGCACAGGATAGAGCAGGCTTTAGGGCTGTTATACACAGGGTCGCTACGAGGAGGAGGTAACTTGATGGCATGTAACAACAAGAAGAAGGGTAATTACTAGGTGCCACTGAGTCAAGTATGACTCATGATGACTTTATGAACAACAGATCTGAACCCTGTCCTATCCTGTGCCATCTTCACAATGTAGTATATTCAAGCTCATTGCTGCAATCACTGTGTCAATCCATCTGGTTGAAGGTCTTCCTCTCTTTCATCATCCCTACACCTCTCCAAGCACCATGTCATTCTCCAAGGAACTGCCTCTCTTAACAACACTCCCAAAGTATGTGAGACAAAGTTTCTTCACTTTTGCACCCAAAAAGCACTGTGGCTGTACCTTCTCCAAGACATATGTTTTGTTCTTATGACAGCCCATGGGAAATAGAGTACTCTAACACCAGAGTTCAAAGGCATCAATTCTTCTGTCACTATTATTCACTGCCCAACCCTCAGATGCATAGAAAGTGACTGAAAAGATCTGACCTGAATCAGGTGTATCTTAGTTCTTGAACTGATATCACTGCTTCTCAATAATTTTGAGAGCTCCCTGACTTGCCCAGTACAATACCTCTCCTAATTTCCTGACTGCTGGTACTAAGGGTGTTGATTGTGGATCCAAGTAAGATCTCTTCTCCATCTATTTTGATACCAGCTCTAAGTCCAGTGGTGAAAATTTTTGTTTTCTGGACATGGAGATGCAATCTTATTGAAAGTTATATTCTTTGATCTTCTGAAGCAAGCCTTTCAAATCCTCCTCATTTTCAGCAAGTAAGATTGTGTCATCTGCATAATACAGGTTGTTGATGAGGCTTCCTTCGATCCTGAAGCCACTTTCTCCTTCATGGAGTCCACCTTCTCAAATAATTTGCTCAGCATACAGATTGAGTCAGTATGGCAAAAGACTAAACCCTGATGCACACCTTTAATAAATTACTAAAATTTACTTTATTTGGTTTATCCTAATAAGCAAATTCCATGAGAAAAGAATAGTTAAGGTAAAAGGAAAATATGACTATAATTTATAGTAAGTGTATCCACACTTTTAGTAAGGAAAAAAAACACCATTCTTGTTTAAAAAAAATTATAAAGGAAAGCAACTTACCTTTTTGCACTCATCTGTTCTTTTAGCTTACTGTACATTTCCAGCACTGCATTTAAAAAAATATTTAATATATTTTAGTTCTCAAAAATGAAAATATTTTAGAAATAACAATAAAACCTGGCAAAGTATATTAAAAGCTAATTCTGAGTATAAGCTCAGTATTATATAACATAAATAAAATGCGATACTTCAAGTAAATGAAATTATTTTACTTTCCCGTATATCAAACCTTACCACAGAGCCAGAACACTTGCATATTGTTACAGCCATGAACCACAATCAATATGACAGCAACTGTTATAACTAAGACATTAACCACCAAGAATCCTATATTCAGAAACCCACTAGCACCTCTTCCCTTTTAGCAGAAGTTAGTAAAATTGTACTTCAGTTGGTTTAGAGAGAAAGCTAAGTGACAGTGTGATTTAAAGATTTTGATTCAATACACCAAATAATGCCATAAGCAAAATGTTATACCAAGTCCACAAGCAAAGAAAAACTTCAAAAGCTTACAGTAGAATAACTGTATACCAAGGTTCATTGTAACATTATTCATGATAGTAAAAAAGTGTAAATATCCCAAATGCAGTACATCCATATATTGTTGTGGGCTGCTGAATGAGAAATTTACTTATAGCTGACCCTCCAGTGGGATTTAGAGGCAGTAAATCACTCGGGAGGAGACCACCCATCTTTCTCCTGCACAGCAGCTGGTGGATTTAGACCATTTGCCTTTGGGACTGCAGCTGACCTTCTTACTACTAGGCCACCAGAACTCCCTGACATGTAATGGAATAACAGTGGGATATTATTTTGCCATAAAGAGAAATTATGTTCTAATTATATATTGCAAGATGAAATAAGTCAGTTACATAGGACAAATACTATATAATTCCATGTATATAAAACAGGCAAATATATACATATCAAAGGTCATTAGTAGTTACCAGGAGTGGGAGGGAGTAAGAAAGAGGAAGCCTTAAAAATATTTTGTTGAATGAATGAATAAGTGGGACCCAAAAGAACAAATACTGTACATTCCCACATATATGAAATATAGACTAATAGGTAAATTCACAAAGACAAAAGTTTATTAGTGTTATCAGGGGATATCATGCTTGGTGAAGCAGAGGTTCAGAGAAAAACGAGGAAGACTCTAAATGAGATGCACACTGTGGCTGAACAGTGCACTCTAGTATGACCATGATTATGAGAATGATATGGAGACGAGGCAATGAATCATTTTAAGGTCACTATAAGTTGGGATTGACTCAATGGCCCCAGTAAATAATTAGGGGTTGAAGGGTGAAGAGGATGGGAAATTAGTGCTTACGGAATGCTCAGTTCTGTTTGAGGTGTTGAAAATGGATAGTGATAACAGTAGCTTATAGTACAGAATCAATTACGTCAAAAGGCATCAAAAGGAACTAAACCTGTTGGAGGATCTAATTTATAAGTTTTACCCTTTTATCAAAGGCCTAGAAATAAAAGTATTCGATAAAATTGTTATTGGGCTTCAGAAAAATAACATAATTGTTTTAACCACAAAAAAATAGCATTAATCCTTAAAAGAATTAAATAATAAAAGTGAGTAGTAAATTATTAATGGGTTATCAACTAACATTTTCCCAGGCCACAGAGATCAACAAGAATTTTTTCCCAGGCTTTATTTAGTTGCATGTGCTACTCCTCAAGTCACTCCAAGTTTACAAAAGACACAGTTTACTCATCCAAAAATGATAAAAATTTCAACCTGCCCCAATTTTCTGGCCTCACAGGACCCTACACCTACCTCTACTATATCCCCTATATTGCAATACAGTATTTCTCATGTTTTCAGCCAAAGCATTAGAGTGAACACATAGCCTGGGACAGGGACTAAAACAGCTGCTCTAAGTATAAACTATCTTTGAAGTCTCCTGTTTTAGTTCAACAATACATGTACATTTCACATCTATCTCATATTATTTTTCTACAAAATAAAGCTTCTCTCAAAAACAATCAAGTAAAAAGAATACACTAGAGAGTGCACCATGTTTATGAGGTGTTATATATTCAAATTGCCAGAAAAGTACTTCCTTTAGGTTAACAGTACAACTATCTACACCACCAGAGCTCCCCTGAGGGAGTTGTGAGATACGAATGCACAATCCCACATATATTAACTAGGCAAATACATACAATTTATGTGTGTGTATTTTTATATCACCTCTAACCCAAAGCATAATTAAGCAATTACATTATAGTTAATGGCATGAGCTGGGTGTGTGCTTATTTCAATTTTATATTTCTAATCCCAACCATAGAGCCTGACGTATTTTAGAATAGACAGAGTGGCAAAAAGATAGAAGAAAAGAGGTAATTATAAATGCAGCTATTAGGAATACAATGTTCGTATGACCCCAGAGTTGCTGCTCAGCCTTGAAACAAGCAGCAGTAACAAAAGAAAAAGTCTTCTTTTTAGCTGTATTTCAAATAGCCCACCAGGGGAATACACTGAATTCAATCTTTTTTTCATTCCCTCACTACCTAAGTTTTCAGGCTTATTACACAGGGACAAAGCTTTCAAACTTAGAGGTTGTCTTCACGGTTTGTACAATGTTTCTGATTAAACACTATTCTTAACAGGTATCTTAATACTGAAACTCAATATGATATGCTAATATTCTATTAACTTTAAGCTAATATGCAAATACCTTAGGTTAATCAGATACTGAGTATAATCTCAGTGATTGTGTAATAAAGGAATGCTAGTCTCAAAAGTAAAAAACAGTAATAGTTTCTTTATTTGCTAATAAAAGGAAATAAAATTGCTGATAGTTTTAACATATAATACGCATGCTGTACTAAACTTACTTTATAAAAATATTATACAAAAATATCTCATTCTATTCCCCTAGATATGGGGGTTTAACTCCCTTCCTAAAAAGAAAAGGAAGGGGGAACGTGGGACACCGTGGAGGGTTTAGTTACTATATTAATAAAAATGACATATACCTGGCTCCTTGTGTCTGAACAGGATGCATCCAACTTAAAGTACATTAAATCCAGGTAAAGAAAATACTGGTTAGTTTCTTCAGGATTTATTTGATGTCCCAGAATATCTGAGCCCTAACAGAGAGACCAGAAACTCAGAAGTCTTAAAAGCCAGTCTTTCCAAATACAGGAGGAAAGGCAAAGAGGGAAAGGAAGACAAACAGGTACTTTGGATGTTTTCTTACCTTATCAACAAAATGAAATTATGAGGAAAGTAAAATAACGCCTAAGTCACAATGACACTAGAAGTACAAAATTGGACAAAGGAAACAATGTAATAAAAAGACATTCATCCCCATGGGCAAGCATTCTGAGAGGGGTTGTGGGGGTTGGGGGCAGTGGAGAGCAGGGACAAAGAGCCAAGTACGCAGAGATGAATGGACAAATAAAAAGGTAGAAGTTGTTCTGAGACTGATGTAATAAGATAATTAAGCAAAGAATTGATAATACAGAAAAACTATGAAAATCCAGGGCAGCAAGTGGTTGAGAGGTCATATAATCTGTAATTTCCCCAAAAAAGAATGACAATATGCCATCACTAAATTATACTTTTATCAAGTCAAGCATTATATTATAGATAAGTTTAACTCACCGGGAAGGCATAATTGCAATTTTTCTACCACCATTGTAATATTCCTCTGCTGAATTCTACAGCGAATAATATCTTCTGTTTGGATAATCACCTTAGAAAAAAGAAATGTTTCTCTTTTTAAGTGAACGGTTTGAAAGCATATATATTGGCTGTCCACAAAAAAAAAAAATTTTATTTTCTCACCTCTTTTCCAGCATCTTGAAACCTTCGGTTGGTATCAGTAACTTGCACCTTTAAAATAATTTCACCTTAGTTAGACAAATATGCATAAACTGCCCTGATGTAACTGCTCACCCTTGTAATCAGATCATGCTTCATGAGAAACTTAGAACAAAGAAATGCAAATTCAAATTAACTCTACAGCTTGAACTTGAACTTTTGATTGAAAAGGGCTTTTGTTAACTTCAATTACTTATGACAGTTCTTTTTAACAGATTCTGTGGCAAACTTCTCAAATTTACTCAGGATTTTTGAACTTTACTTGCTTCTCTAAGTCTGTCAAACAATTCAAATCACTGACCCAATTGACCACTGGTCCCTTTTTGATAACTTCAATGAGGTCTATGTGCCATTCATTGTCTGTAGGAAATGGTGATTGCATTTTATGGTAATTAAACATTCATACTTTGCTGAATGCAAACACTGGGTGGTTGATTAACATCAAACACGGAAATCTCCAATCCACAGCAACATTTTAATGCTGCAGGTGCAGGCAAAGCTCAACCTCGAATTTTCCCACATATTAAGTGACTCATTAGGTCATCATAGTAAGGAAGCACATTCTGGTTTATTAAAAATCTCATTAATTTCTGAACAAAGATGCTCAGTGACCTCATTGATGCTGTATTTGGTCCCTTGTTATCTGAATATCCTTTATATAATGGTTTTCAAATCATAACCTTAGGTGGACCAGAGCCATTCTTGCCTGCTAAGCTCTCCAAATGTAAAGAAAGATAAATAGGGCAATTCTGATAATTAAATATTTTCCTTTAGGTAGTACAAATCCAGGTCTCATGTAATAAATATTATTTCGAATGTGGTGCAGAAAATGTAACCAATTTTACTTAAGAAAATTACTGACTGCTGCAAAACTCTAAAGACAGTTTCAGTATATTGAGAACATGATAATTTAAAATACGGTTCTAAATATGTTTCGAGCATAAACTTTTATCAATATAGCACTATCCATACAAAAATTCCAAAACTGCAAAATTGGTCGTTCATTATATGCATTTTTTTAAAAAATAATTTCCCTAAATAGAAAGAAATTCTGTTTAGTGAATAAATTATATGCTTTAGGAAAGAGGAGATTATTACTGTCATTAGCATGACAAGGGCTAATAGAGCATAAAAGGCATCATCAAATACATACACATTTCTTCAAAGTAGCACACAAAATAATGTGTATATATATTTGTGCATATGCTGTATAAACTATTACTTAAGTCATGTAATGGGAATGAAAGTAAATGGAATTTCTTACCTTCAGTTTTTCTGCATCAGTCCTTACTTTAAGGAGCTCTGTAATTGCATCTACAAAACCTTGATGATGAAAGTTACACATTTTCTCAATTTCCTTGTCATGATTACGGATGCAAGCATCCAACTTTTCCATAAACTTCTTATGTGCATTTGGTTGATCATCATACACAGATCTGCATGTATATAAGAAAAAAGCTAAAATTAACTTCTGTAAGAAGGCATAATCATGAGTTCAACAGCTTTATTGAGTTCTATGAGTTCTTTTTATGAATTTGGTTTTGGAGACCTTCCAAACTGCACACCTCCAAATATTCCCTAACCCTTGAGGCTAAACATGTTTTATTTCTCTAGACGAGATATTTGCCAATCATTTTTATAACAAGTGAATTTTTACATGGAAAAAATAGATACAAACTCATAGCCACTTACAGTAATTCAATATATAATCATATAGAATCAATCTGTAGAATGATTTAAATTTTTCATGTGTATACCTTTTTAATAAGTTTCTGCTGTAAAAGCAGACAGATCAATACAGGATAGCAATTATTAATTGTTTAATTCTGTAAGAGCTAAACTAGAACTGGGATCTGTTCTTCTACCTATTCTCTTAATCACAACCATACTTACTGCTTTAAGTTCTATAACTATACTTATGTCTGCTAAATTTATATTTTTTGCTCTAGCCCCTTTCACCTGAACTTCAAGGTTATGTATATGTCTAATGGATGTCTACTGAGTCCAAATATGTGCAAAAATTAACTACTGATCTAAATATGTAAAAAAATTAATTACTGGTCTTCTTTCCCCAATATGTTCCTTCCATACACTGCCCCATCCAATCTTCCTATTGTTCAATCAAAACAAAAACTGTGACTATTTAATGATCCCCATTAAAAAAACAAGGGCTAGATCCCATGTCTCTCCTCTGCTGAAAATCCAATTTCTCTTATAGCCCAAGTTAAAGCCCTACATAATCATGTCCCTCACGGACCTCATCTCTTACTCCTCTCCACCTAATGACTCCATGCCAGCTGGCGTTCTCAAGGCTCCTTAAACACATGAGGCAAATTTTTGTTTTCTCCACCCTCTCCTGGGTCACTTTTCTCACATGTGTCTGCTGCCCTGACATCTTTTAGGTGTTTTGTTCTTTTCCTGGGGAAACCCTCCCTGGCTATTGTATCTCTATTTCTGTCTCTCTCTTTTGCTATCTGTCCCTCTTACTCTTCTCCTCCTGGCTTTATTTTTCCTTTTTATTTTCTAGAAATAAATTTATTTATCACCAGATAACTCAATATACTCATCCTTAACTTATTATCTATCTTCCCCTACAGAATGTAAGTTGCACATGGGCAGAGTTCCTCAGTTTTCTTCGTCCCTGTTGTATTCTAGACACAGGTTGTCATATAACACATTCTCAATAATTACATGAAGAGTAAATGGAAAGATGGATGAAATGTGAAAGAACATCAGCTAGTTATTCAAGTTCAGTTAAGCTGCAAGCTACTTGACTTTTCTAAATTTCCATTTCCTCAACCTCAAAATGAGAGGAAAAGATATTTTCTACATCAGAGTATTATGGTGAATAAATTAGTGAACATCTGAAAAATTCTAAGCACAAAATACATTACTTTAAAAAACATAATACTTGGTTATAATTATAATTTTAAGTATATACTAGCTACCAGTTTGATGTGCACATAAAAACACCCAAAATCATAAACACTCCAGTATAAAAATCCAAATATGTTTCTATCAAGTTGATTCCAACTCATTAATGACAATATAGGACAGAGGAGCCCAATAGGGTTTCCAAGACTGTAAATCTTTATAGAAGTAGAATGTCTCATATTTCTCCTCAGTTCAAATCATTACTCTTTTGACTTGGAGATAAACATAATCTGAACCCTAACCATTTTTCACCTACAATACATTAGAGTTAACACAGAAATAATGAAGATCAAGGTAGAAAAGTTCTAAATTCCAGGAAATAATTACATCTAAAAAAAGTACTACAGACTCAACAAGTGTCAGACTCCCAAAGTCCTCAAATGACAAGATGTTATCTTTAGAAAAAAACTCTTAAATTCTTCTGACTCTCACATTTTAGTAAACATAGCTCTTAAAACAGAATTAATTATTACATGTTGGTTTAGTCCTTCATCCTTTCTGATGAAATGTAAGGCTAACAATAACCAGGCTACAATACATATGAATGATAAAAAATATTAATTAAAAATAATAACTAGGCTAGAAATCTGCTTTTAAGGACAGCGATCAACAGTTTAAATAGAGAAAAGCATAAAAGGAAACATGTATGAAGACCCGAAAGGATCAGAAAGCAAAATAATTCTTATTCCAAAAATGTGTTGACACGATATAGACTGCAAACATCACCAATCCTCTCTCTGTGAAGGGATCTGGAGAGAAGGTGAATTAGCACCTGTCAACAATTCCCCACGGTGTACTAACTGGCCAAGAAGAGAAGTGAGGGCTACAGCTTCTGGCTTAATCATGGTGATAATAACAAACAGCCATACATCTATTATGTATTAAGTGTTTATTTCATTATCGCACTAAATATTCATCACAGTTTATGATTCAGGTTCTCTTATTATTCCAATTTACAAATACAGCTTGAATAGATGAAGATATTAGTCTCCAAAGTCACAAAAATCCAGACCAAAAACCTACCTCACTAGTGCGGAGTCAATTCTAAGTGACAGCAACCCTAGAGGATACAGAGCAGATCTGCCCCACAGAGGCAGGCCACCGACCTAGGGATAATCTTTTTCTTTCACAGGGCGGCTAGCTAACGGTTCCAAACTGCTAACCTTATGCTATCTGCTAAGCACTGTATCAGGGCTCATAAAGTAGTAAAGTCACTAAATAAACCCAGGTCTACCTGGCTCCAAAGCCAGTCCTCTTACCCATTATGTTTGATAGATTCGCTGAACTGAAAGTAGTGATAAGTAGCATGAAATGAGGAGAGGAAGTTATGGTCCTAGCAACCAACTAGATCACCTTTGAAGATCAACAATTGAGAATGACTCAATAAGGAATCCCTGATGTGCACTGTTGCATCCATCAGGTGAAATCATCCAATGGACAGAAAAGGAAGATGAGAACTGAAGCATAGCTAATCGTTAAGCAGCATTAAATCATATGGGGTCGCCGTGAGTCAGAATCAATTTGACAGCAACTAACAACAACAACAACAACAACACTAAGTTACAAACCAAAAAACAGAAAAAGTAGCAAAATACAAAGTAACTAAAGTGGAGTCCCCTTAATCATCTGATGATGTCAGATGAAATAACTCTAAGAAATTTAGTGTGGGTTTGGTGGGTTTTTATTCTCTTTGAATAATAATAATAATGCTCTTGAAATTTTTATTCTTAAGGAAGTAAATACTGTTCAGCACTATTTATTCTGAGTCCCAAATTCTTCAGCACTATTTACTCTTTGAATACTTACTCTATCAACAATCTAAATACACTGTTTTAAATTTTTTCTAAAAAAATTATTTACTTTTATAATTTTAGTGCATTTTTTATAAAATTTTTTAAAAATATTCTAAATTTTCAAGCAACTTGAAACTGTAATTAATTTTTTTTCTGTCAAAATGTACTCCAAAATTTTACAATGGCTTGAGGGAGCCTACTCACATTTCCAGAAACACATTTGATAAACCATCAACAGTAAATATTAAAAATAAATACACTTCCTTTCTTCATTCTATTTAGTTTTCCACACTAAGGCAAAAACAACAGAGAATTTGAAAATCTGTTGTCAGGTTTACGGCATTGAAACAATTCTCTTTTAGAGATAACTTCTTAAA
>NW_006399757.1:36526940-36566736 GCF_000299155.1 Elephantulus edwardii | reverse complement strand
TGTGTGTGTGTGTGTGTGTGTGTGTGTGTGTGTGTGTGTGTGTGTGTGTGTGTGTGTAGGGCTCCACCTAGTGGTAGTAAAATATGAAAATAAAACTAAAATGTTAAAAGTGGCTCATCAAATTCTGGAAGCCCTCTATAGCATGAACAGACTTTCATGCATAATGAAAAACCTACAACTAGGAAAGAATAAAACAGAGGAATGGTACCTTCTAAGAATAAAAAAGCTATTAAAACTGTTCTTTTTGATACAAATTGCTCACTACCCAATTATTTGTTATCCTCAAAAAACATGTTTTTAAAAAATTTTTAACACAACAGGTTTTGGTTCATAAGTAACTTGGGTGAATGCAGCAAACTTAATGCCAACAAACTGATCATTTGGCCAGAGTGATCAAAAACAGAAACTTGAAAAATCTTCCTCAAGATAAGTACATGAATAGTTAAATTCTTTGAGGGGAAACAGTAAGCCCCAAGTACAGAAAAGCAGTAATGTAGTAAGATGTAAGTTATTGATACCTTTATTTTGAACAAATAAAATCATCAACAGTTCTCTCTGAGTCCCCTGCACAGACCTTGGACACTAAGAGCTGTTATGTATGCTTTATCAGTTCCTAGCTATTCCTGAGTGGCTACTGTTTCTGATAGGCTTTCTACCACTGGAAGGATGACATTTAATCTAACTTCCCAAAGGGGCAGTATCTTCCTATCAATTTATACTCTACTTGAAACTCTGCAGCTAGAGTGAGAAGAAGAATTTGAAACACACCATTCTTTTTCAGTAGTCATCAGATACATCTGTTACTGTTAGCTGTCTTCAAGCTGGACTAGGCTCAGTTGCCCTATGAATAACAGATCTGAACCCTGCCCTGTCCTGCACCATACTCACAGTCTCAGACATACTTGAGCCAATGTATTGTGCACCAATGTGCTGTGTCAATCTATCTTGAGTTGCAGGTCTTCCTCCTTCTCTGACTTTCCACCTTTCCCAGCATAATGTATTTTTCCAAGGCATGACATAATGCCAAAGTATGTGAGATGAAATTTCACCACCCTTGCCTCTAAGGAGCACTCTGGTTGCACTTCCTCTAAGAGAGACTTGTTTGTTCTTTTGTCAATCCATGAGATATTCATCCTGAATCTCTGTAGCACAGGCAACAAACAACGTTCCCATAGCTGACCATGCAGTGGTCAGAGAGAGGTTATAAACAGCATCAGAGGAAACCACCCATCCTTCTCCCAAGAAGCTGCTGGTGGATTCGAACCACCACAGAGACCCCGCCTCTGGGTTAGCAGGCAAATCCCTGCTAAATCACCAGACACCAAAGAACATGCAATAGAAATTTAAAATTAAGTGCAGAAAATTAGTCATATACACAGGTAACTTTAGCACTCAAAATAATTAGTCTCAGGGAGCTCTGGTGGCCTAGTGGCAAGAAGCTGCACTGCAATCCCAGAGGTACGCGGTTCTACTCCACCAGATGCTCTGCTGGAGAAGGAGGAATAATCTACTCCTGTACCAGTCTGATCCAATTTGACGGTACACGCACAAAACAATAATAAAATTAAAAAATTAGTCTCTAACTCATGACATTTTATTGCACTGAGTCTAAATTCTCAGGGAGGCAGAAAAGTAAAATGCAGTCATTTTATAACACAGGTCTGAAATTCTTAGAAATAACTTCCTGTGATAGACAGAGTTTATATGCCCCTCCCTGACTCTAGGTAGGCTTTGACTACTTCGGTCAACAGCTTATGACAGAAGTACTGCTATATAACTTCCACTTGAACCTCATAAGAAATATGACCACTCTCAGTACAATCTATGGGAGAGGTCACTGTAGGCGTTTTCAACTTACAGCTAAATCAGCCATCAGCAAATGAGTGAGGGTGAGGTGGTTCAATAAAGTCTTAAGACTAGTTCAATAAAGCCTTAAGTTGACTGCAGTTCTAGCAACTGCAATTAATGTCAAATAGCATCTGCATATAAGACCCAAAGTCAAGCCCTTTACGAATTTCTGAAAAAAATTTATGTATGACACAAATTATTTCTAAATTTGCATAACATATTTAAAATACTATTAAAAGAAACATTTTTCCAAGATCATTCCCTTTTTCTTTGCATGCTTCCTTTTGGCACCAAGCCTCTCATATACTGTATTTAATTTCTTTGTCATCCCTCAGAATACCCTTTCCACTGCATATGCCTCAATTTTAAACTTCAAAGTTAGACTCAAAATAAGTCCTTTAAGATAATTCTATGTTGGTTATTTGGCATGCAGAGTGAAGACTGCTCTGTGGCAAAACATCACCATGGCCATTTGCCCATTTTTCCTTCAAAGAACAATTCTTCATTTATCATGTTGCTGATTGGCTCAGCTGTATGGATTTGTCTTCTTTATATTAAATTATAATCTGACTTTCTGACAGTCTCTGACCATCAGCAAGTGATTCAAATCCTCTGCACTTTCGGGAAACAAGTTTGTGTAATCTATAAGTTATAGACTGTTGGTTGTTGGTTGGCTTTTTTTGGTGAGTTTGTTGTTTTGGGTGTGACTGGGTGTCTTGGGGTTTTTTTTGGTTTTTGGTTTGTTTTGATTTTATTTTGGTTTTTAGTTTGGTTTGGTTGTGAGAATAAAGGTTTATTAGATGATTTTGCAAAATTGAGTGGTCTGGTCCTAACAGAGAAGCAGGCCAGCACGACTTCCATAGTCTAACAAGAGTTTTTATCCTGGCTCACAAATCCCTTCCCCCAGCCTCCAAGGAGAAACTTGGTTTCACCCTCTCCAAGACAGACTTATTTGTTTTCTTGGTGGTCTATGTTATGTTCAAGACTCTTCTCCAGCACCACAATTCAAGGGCATTGATTCTTCCTCTGTCATCCTTAGTCACTATCCAGCTCTCTGATGCACAGCAAATAGTTGCTAAGACCATGGCCTGGATCAGGTGCACCTTAAACACTAGAATGTTATAATTTTAATGAGACTTCCTTCACTCTCGATGCTGTCTTCTTCTTCAGAGAGTCTAGATTCTCAGATTTTTTGTTCAGCATACAAAAAGAATAAATAATGGTGAAAAGACACAACCCTGATTCTCCCTCTCCTAACTTTAAGCCACCAAGTATTCCTTTACTTTATTCTAATCACAGCTTCTTGGTATATGCATAAGTTTCACATGAATACAATTAAGTGTTCTGGGATTCCCACTGTGAACAATACTATCCATAATTTGTCTTTATTCATAAAGTCTATCTTTGTTGCAAGGGAGAACTGGTGGCCTAGTGGTAAGAAGCTGTGATGCAAACCTAAAGGCTCTCAGTTTTAATCCACCAGCTGCTCCACAGGAGAAAGATGGGCAATCTCCTCCTGTACGATTTACAGCCTCTGAAAACCTGAAGGAGAGTCTGCTATGGATCAAATCTAACTCCAAAGTACATAACAAAACCAATATTGTCTTTTCACAGATACATCTTTCTTGTACTCTCTCCTTTCAGTTAAGGTCCACTTAACATCAGCAATGAAATCTCATTATACACATCTCTCTTGAATAAGCCTTGAATTATATATCATTTATTTCTACTTTATAGACAATACTATACTATTAGTTATTTCTATAAAACATTAAATTTATTTAGTATATGTTGTATCTTCTAATATCCTGGAAATGAAAGTGTCTTCTGGTTCTATATTCCATTAACAAGTACTGTGAAGATGCAAAGAACCACAAATCCTAATAGAAGAGGTTCACTAGAGGGCACCCTTCCACTAAAAACTAACTTCTAAAAAAAAAATCCAAGTATTTTTCTCTTATCATTTCCATTATTCAAATAGTGTGAATCTCATATTCAACCTAAATAGCACAGAAATACTAAAAAAACCCAAAACCCAAATAAAAATAAGATTTCTTCTTTTTTTGAAAATAATATTATCCTGTCACCTATTGCTTTAACATAAATCCCATAGAGGGTACACTGATTCCAACTCATCGACACCTTATCGAGGTCCATCTCATGAAGGACTGACTAGAACTGTCTCATAGGGTTTGGTTTCCAAGGCTGTAAATCTTCATGAAAGCAGTGTCACAGCTTTCTCCCACAGAACAGCTGGTTGGTGAGAATCACTGTACATTCAATTAGCAACTGAGCACTTAACCATCATGCCACTAAAATGGTTTAAAATAGTAGAATGGAACTGTGAACACTATAAATTCTCCAGCAATTCCAAAACCTGAAACTTAAGCATGGACAAACTACCATGGGAGAAACCAGAGCTCCCTGCGTATTTGTAAGGAGTTTGGGGGGGGTGGTGGAAATGGGCATTCAAATGTTCAAAGAATACATACAATTATTTATTAAAGAATGTCTTAAAAATCAATGTTTGAATTTATAATAGAAGGTCACTATGAATTAGAATCCACTAAACAGTAATTAATTGGTTTTGTTTGGTTTATACAAAATAGTAGGTGTGCTACAGGGAGCTCTCTGACCCAGTGGTAAGAAATTGCACTGTGAACCCAAAAGCATGTGGTTCAAATCCATCAGCTGCTCTGCAGGAGAAAGATGAGCAATCGATTTCCATGCAAATAACTATCTCTGAAAACCAGCTAGAGGGCCAGCTATGAGTAAGTCCCAACTCGATGGTACATTCCACCCCCAACACAACAGGTATATTATACCTACTATTCACCAACTATCTCATTTGACATTACAATAATAAAAACCTACTATTTTGTGCACTAAAACATTTGGCAGTATACACTGAGGTTTCTGATGGATCCCTGACCCCATACGCACTTAAAAAGGAGAGTGTACTGTAGTGTTTCACTGCTTAGGAAGGGAGAAGGAGCATGGTCACCTTCAACTAAGGTGCCAAACAGAGTTAGAGGCGAGGAGCTGAAGTGGAGCAGAATGAACTGGATGTTGCTCAGCAGGTTCTGAGTGCCCACAACCTGTGTACTAAGTGCAGGCCATCCTCAGGGCCAAAGTGGACATGGGAGCAACCACAGGATCTGATCTCGACTCCTGGTCCTGAGAGGCAGCAAAAACTGGAAAGGCTGCCATGATGATAATGAGCCATGAGATGGAGCACTGGGGTGCCTAGGGCCTGGAGAACCTCACATCAGCTGACTAGCACCTGTGCAGCTCCTCATGCTTCCTCGATGCTCCATTCTTTGCAGGCACAAGGTAGAAACAATCTACTCAGGGAGCAAGTGGATCATCAACATCAATGGTACCTGAAGTTCAAGGCCAAAGGCAGGAGCCAGGCCTGGCCATCATAGCCACAGAGGAAGCTCTGGTTATCAATACTCTGGCTACATGGGGGCATAAACAGGCAGGAACTAGAGGTAAGGGACTGTGAGGTCAATAAGGGTATGATTCAGGCCTATCCCTCCAGAAAATATGGAGGAAAGGAACTTCTGAACCGGGGAGGGAGGGGAAGAGGACAT
This sequence comes from Elephantulus edwardii, assembly GCF_000299155.1. Lineage (NCBI taxonomy): Eukaryota > Metazoa > Chordata > Mammalia > Macroscelidea > Macroscelididae > Elephantulus > Elephantulus edwardii. The sequence continues at coordinate 36,561,292 of NW_006399757.1, read as the reverse complement.
GGGCTACCCTGACTCTGTAAGACTTGGCTACTCACACAGTGGGTAGTGGTGGGGGCCAAGCTCTCCTGAGATAAGGCAGAGGGAAAGGCAATGGTGACAGATGGCCTCAATTGGGGCCTGCCCAGATGTTCACAATACAAACGAAAAGATGAGGTGAGGTAGTCATCCTCCATTTTAATATAACACAGATTTTCACACAACAAGCTGGTCTTTGGAACCTAAACATGGTGGGTATATGTTGAAAGGAATTTGGCGGCACAATGGTTCAGTGCTCAGCTGCTAATCAAAAGATCAGCAGTTCAAACCCACCAGTGGAACCAAGAATTCAGTGACCGCATGCCTTCAGCATGACAGTTCAGCTTCTTGCCACTGGACCAGGCAATTTTACTGTCTGCTACACAATCACTATGAACCCAAAACTCAACAATGGGCTTAGGTTTACAGGTATATGAAAACTAATGGGGAGTTAGTACTAACTCCAAAGTCTAAGATTTGGGAAAAATTGAACATAAAATAAATGTTACAAAAAATAATTTTCTCTTCTCCATCAAAAATAGAAAAAATATATACAAATATATTCTTTTCATTTTTAATGCATTAGAGAATAATGATAAAACTATATATATTAATATGTAAATACAAAAAGGCTTATATAAAAAATATATAAAATTAAGTAATCTATAAATTTTAATTGGCTTGCCTCTGGAAATTCTATGTACGAACAGTGTTCAGGCTGTTCGTTCATAGTGTCGCTATGAGTCGTCTACGACTCGACGGCATTAAACAACAATAACAATGACGACGACCAAGAGAGAGCTACGTTGGCCTAGTGGAAGGAAGCTGTGCTACCAAGCCGAAGGTGGGTGATTGTCATCTGTGGCCCTCGGCCAGGTTCAAATTGTCTTCCTGTCAAACATTCTTCTAGGTGGTATAGCACTGGTCTGTGCGTTGCTGTACAGAGGTAACTCGTGGTTGCTGTGATGCTGAAGCCTGTGACAGTGATGTGCCAATCATGGTAATGGGCACCCATGGTGGACAGTGTTGGCTGGAGCTTCCCGACTAAATCAAGCCTGGAAGCAGGAGCGGCATCCACTTCCAAAATGACTTGCCTAGGGAAACTCTATGTACAAACACTGTTCAGGCTGTTCGTTCATAGGGTCGCTATGAGTCATCTACGACTCGATGGCATTAAACAACAACATATATTTTAATAGATCTAAGACATTTTTCTTAGATTTGCTTCTAATTTGACACTGTGAGGATGGCACAAGGCTGAACAGAGTTTCGATCTGGTATAGGTAGGGTCAGTTTGAGTATAAGTTGATTCAATGGCACCTAGCAACAACTTCTAAGCTCTTCAATATCTGCATTTTTTATACAGTAAAATTAACTTCTCAAGAAATAATTTTCAGAGGTCTTAGAAAAGATTCTTGCATAAGTACTTCCTGAAGTAAAAACAAGAACTTAAGTCAAAATTCTTCACCAGCACCAAAATTATTCTTCAGTCTTCCTTATTCGCTGTCTCAGTTTCACATGCAAATGTTGTTGTTGTTGTTGTTGTTGTTGTTGTTGTTGTAAGGTGCCGTCCAGTTAAATACAACAATGTGATCCTATGAACAGACCTGAATCCTGTCCTATCCTGTGTCATCCTCATCATCTTCCAATCTGTTGGCCAAACAGCCATTCTCCAAATTTCCTGACATAGATTGATGATCGCATCCAAGGCTGCATCTGTCAATTGAAACAAGTCAATTGGTAATACCATCGATTCCTAGGCCTTATTTTTTGCCAGTGCCTTCAATGCAGTTTCCATTTTCTCCCTCATTACCATTGGTTCCTGGCTCATATCGTACTTCCTGAAATGTTTCAGTGTCAGTCAGTTCTTTCTGGTACAGTGATTCTGTGTATTCCCTCCATCTTCTTTTGATGCTTTCTGGGTCATTCAATATATTGCCCATAGCATCTTTCAATATTACAACTCGATGCTTAAGTTTGTTTTTCAGTTCTCTCAGCTTGAGAAATGCAGAGCAAGTTCTTCCCTTTTTAGTCCTCAATTCCAACTCTCTGCACATTACTTCACAATACTTTCCTTCTGAGCTGCCCTTTGAAATCTTCTGTTCAGCTCTTTCACTTTGGCATCTTTTCCTTTTGTTTTGGCTTTTTGGTGCTCCGGAGAATCAGATAAGCATATGGTATACTATACTGGGAACAAAAACAGAAGAATGGTGTTGCATTCATAGTCAAAAAGTGAATTTCAAGTTCTATCCTGAAATGCAATGTTGTAAGTGATAGGATAACTTCCATATGAATACAAGACCTGTTAACACAACTATTATTCAAATATACACTCCTACATCTAAAGCCAAAAGGGGGGAAAATGAAAATTTTTACCAAATCTTGCAGCCTGAAATTGACTAAACATGCAATAAAAATGTGTTAATGATAATTAGTGATTAGAATGCAAAAGTAGTAAACAGTGAAGAAATAATGTTGTTGTTGTTATTCTGTGCTGTTGAATTTGCCTGTGACTCATAAGAGACTCTTATTTACAACAGCTCTGAACCCAATTCTATCTTGAGCCAACCTTTCTTGTCTCTGACACACTTCTATCACGGTGCTGTCAACTGGGCTAGTGGTGAGAATCTGTTTTCTTAATGTTGAGCTTCAATCCATATTGAAGGCCTTCCACAGCAAGTGCTTCAGGTCCTCCTCAGTTTCAGCAAGCAAAGTTGTGTCATTTGCATAACATAGGTTGTTGATGAATCTTCCTCCAATCCTGATGCCATATTGCACCTCATAAGGTCCAGGATGATCTGTTCTGCATATAAACTGAAACAGTATAGAGACAGGATGCATCCCTGGTGTACACCTTTCCTGATTTTGAAACATGTAGTGTTTCGCTGCTCTGTTCTGAAGACTGCCTCCTGGTCAAAGTATAGGTTTCACATAAGCACAATCAAGTGTTCTGGGATTCCCACTCTTCCCACAGTTTGTTATAATCCACAGTCAAATGCCTTTGCATAGTCAATGAAACACTGATAGACATTCCACTGGTACTTTGCTTTCAACCAAGATCCACCTAAAATAACATTAGCTATAATATCCCACTGATTTCACATGCAAGATTTTACTGAAGATTATCCAAAAAACGACTGGAACAGCACATCAACAGAGAACTACCAGAAGTCCAGGCTGGGTTTAGAAGGGGTTGTGGTACTAGAGATATTGTAGCTGATGTTAGATGGATCTTGGCTGAAAGCAGGCAATACCAGAGGAATATCTATCTATGTTTCATTGACTATGCAAAGGCAATTGACTGTGTAGATCATAACAAACTATGGCTGACTCTAAGAAGAATGGGAATCCCAGAACACTTGATCGTTCTAATGTGAAACTTATACTTGGACCAGGAGGCAGTCGTCAGAACAGAGCAAGGGAACACTTCAAAACTGGGAAGGGCGTACACCAGGGATGCATCCTATCTCCATACCTTTTCAACCTATATGCAGAACAGATTATCTGGGAGGCTGGGCTCTATGAGGAGAAATGTGGGGTCAAGATTGGTGGACGATTTATCAACAATCTGCGTTATGCGGATGACACAACCCTGCTTGCTGAAACTGAGGAGGACCTGAAGCGCCTGCTGCAGAGTGTCAAGGACTGCAGCCTACAATATGGATTGAGGCTCAATGTCAAGAAGACAAAGATTCTCACCACTGGACCAACTGGCAGCATCAGGATGGATGGTAAAGAGATTGAGATTGTACATAGCTTTAGTTTGCTTGGCTCCATAATCAACAGTCTTGGCACCAGCAGCCAGGAAATTAAAAGGCGCATTGCCATGGAAAAGTCTGCTGTTTGGGACCTCTCCAAAGTACTGAAGAGCAATGGTATCTCTCTGGAGACTAAGGTGCATCTGATACAGGCCATGGTCTTAGCAATCACTTGTTATGCATCAGAGAGTTGGACAATGACCAGGGAGGATAGAAGGAGAATTGATGCCTTTGAGCTGTGGTGCTGGAGAAGAGTACTGAGAATACCATGGACTGCTAGGAAAACAAACAGATTTGTCCTGGAAAGGGTTAAACCAGGTGGCTCCTTGGAGGCAAAGATTCTGAGGCTCCGTCTAACATACTTTGGACATGTTGTGAGGAGGGACCGGTCCCTGGAGAGGGATATCATGCTTGGGAGGGTGGAGGGACAGCGCAGGAGAGGAAGGCCCTCTATGAGGTGGATTGATTCAGTGACTGGGATAATTGGGATGGGAGTGTCAGAGACAGTGCGATTGGCACAGGACAGAGCGGAGTTTAGGGCTGTTGTACATAGGGTCGCTATGAGTCGCAAGCAACTCGACGGCACATAACAACAACAACAACATAATATCCCTACTACCATGGCCTCTTTAAACCCAGTCGGCACCTCTGGCAGTTCTCTTTTGATGTGCTATAGTTGGAAGATATGGGTTTGATGATAGAAATAAGGCTGGAAATAGAATGACTGAATTTTGTATTTAAAACTATTTATTCATTGCAAATATGTATTTTTAAAAGACATAAACGATGACTTTACACATGAATCTCACCTGATGGACTGCACAGGAATCAGACTGACTACATTTGTGGAAGAAATCATTGAAGCAGCTCAGTAACGGCAGTCAAAACTAGGCCAGGGCTGACTGTGGGTCAGACCATCAGTCACTCAGATGGAAGTTCAAACTGAGGCTGAAAAAATTAAAATAAGTCCAGAGGAACCAAGATATGATCTTATATCAACCCAGATTAATTTAAAGATTGTTTTAGAAATAGGTTTGAGGCACTGAACACCAAAGATCGAAAACCAGATGAGTTACGGAATAATATTAAGGATATCATCCATGAAGAAAGCAAAGGTCATTACAAAAACAGAGGAGAAGGAAAAAATCAAAATGGATGCCAGAAAAAACTCTAAATACAGCATTGGAGCATCAAGAATTAAAAGACTCTTGAGAAAAACCATATACTAAGCATGGCTCTAGAAAAATAACAATAAAAACAATGTACTATGATGTGCCATTTAGCTTTTCTATAACATCCTTCTCCATCCAAACTCCCAAATACACACTTTTATACTAGTAAGTAAAGAATTCAAGATAAGGTTAAGTATCCTAAAATATTATTATTTAGTATCTAAAGCAAGTAGTTATCTTGTAATTGTCAAACAATTATGGAAATTTCTAGCACATTTAAGAGGCAAGAATAAACACATATAAACAGAGCCCAACCTATTTCAAGATAGAGTATTAAAAGAATTTCTTTTTTCAAAATATTACCCCTGAGTATTTTCCCATTAAATATTTCATTTGTTTGTTAAATGTACTCTTAAAATATTTTCTAAAATAATGCACAGGTGTTTCCTATAATTAAACTGAAGACATTCCATCAAGTTTGAAATAAGAATTGGCATACACTGATTTTTAAAGAGGGTAAATTAATATTTCAAATGTCCTACAGCCTCTCAAAGTGTTAAGATCAAATAAATGCAGAAGCATAAAGGATGACTTTCTTCATATTTCTGATGTTGCATTTCACTTGTTTTCCTTTCCTCTATGTTCAATTTTTGTGTCTTGTTCTCACTAAAAGCATCCTGTTTCTTTGCATAGGAAAGAAGTAGCACAGTGTGTTAGTTAACATTACTTCCTATTACCAGGGTCAACATTCTCTAGTACTGATATTAAGACTCACTGTAATTATGAATAACAAAATAGCACACTGATTATCATTAATGGACATCCTCTATGGTGAAACTTGAATTGATAATCAGTTAACACAGATGTGCAAGAGACTTCCTCCTTCCTGTTTTTATACTCTTGACCAAGGGGATATCTCTTCCTGTTGACTTTTGTTCTACTTGGTTAAATGCAAAAAATCAGAAATGGAAACACCCAATACATGCAATTTTTAATCATCCTTTATAATAAACTAAATTGCTAACATAAATATTAATTCAAAAACCTTAAGAAATAAGCAGATTAATGAGCACAGCTGTGATCGCTTCAATAACCTTTAGAAAGACAAACAAAATATCTGCCTAAAGCAGCTCTAGTATGATTTTTGTCTAATGGCTTAAGGAATTAATTGCATGCCTGTCTTTTCAGGACGAAACCAAACTCTCTGTGATCATGACAATTCTGATTTATAGTGACTCCACAGTACAGAGCAGGACTGTCTCATAGACTTTCAAGGGCTGTAAATCTTTATAGAAACAGATAGCCACATCTTTCTCCTACAGAGCAGTTCAGAGCTCAAGCTGACAACCTTTCCATTAGCAATCCAGCATTTTAACCACTCCACCACCAGTGCTCATTCTCTTATTACTGTACTTTATGAAGAAGAATGTGGTATCGGTACCAGAGGAAGAATCATCACCAATCTAAGTTAGACAGATGACACAAACTTGCTTGCTGAAAGCGAGGACTTGAAACGCTTGCTACAAAATAATAAAGTCTACCACCTCCAATGTGGATTGCATGTCAACATCAAGAAGATAAAAATCCTCACCTCTAGGCCAAAAGGCAAGATCATGATACATGGAGAAAAGACTGAGGCTGTTAATTATTTGATCTTACTTGGACCCAAGAATACAATCAATACTCTTGATACTAGCAGTCAAAAATCTACAACCAGGAGAGGATAAAATAGATGAATGGGACCTTCTAAGAATCAAATCCCTATGCACATCCAAAAACTTCCCCAACAGAGTAAAAAGGAAAGTCACAGATTGGGAAAAAATACTCGGTAATGACATGTCAGATAAGGGACTTATATATAGAATTTATTAAGTACTCGAGCACTACAAGTTAAAGGTAAACAACCCAATTGAAAAACAGGCACAGGATATGAACACTTTACCAAAGAAGACATTCAGATGGCCAACAAATACATAAAGAAATGCTCAAAATCGCTAGCTCTAAGAGAGATGCAAATCAAAACAACTATAAGAAAGCATCTCACTCCAGTAAGAATAGCAAAATTTAACAGAGCAGGAAACAAAAAAATGCTGGCGAGGCTGCGGAAAAACTGGAACCCTTATTCACTGCTGGAGGGAGCGTAAAATGGTGCAACCACTATAGAAGGCTGTATGGAGCTTTCTCAAAAAGTTACAAATAGAAATACCATTTGACCGAGCAATCCCTCTACTGTGAATATACCCTAAAGAAACCATAACTGCCACAGAGGCAGATATATGCACACACGTTTACTGCGGCTTTGTTCACAATAGCAAGGAGTTGGAAACAACCTAAGTAACCATCAACAAATGAATGGATAGAGAAGCTGTGGTATAGTCACACAATGGAATACTATGCTGCATTGGGGGGGAAAAGGAACTCATGCAATATTATTCAAAATGGGTGAACCTGGAGGACATTATGCTGAGTGAAATATCTCGGTCACAAAAGGACAAATTGCATAGTGCCACTGTTGTAGAACAGGACTGACATCAGGGTTGGGAAGAAACTGAGAAAAACTGGATAAATTATGTATACTAAATTGAAACAGATGAGGGAGAGAAGTTTAAAAATGATACATGATTGGGTATTAAGGTCATGACAAGAGTCCAGAATGAAGGTCACATAGTGTAGTGTATTGGGGGGTGGGGGTAGATTGTATACCAATGAAGGAATTTTTCTTTTCCTTTTCAAGGAGAGGAGCAAACTGGGGGGAAGAGGTGGGCAGGGAGAAAAGTGCAACACTAAATGAACGGAAATCCAAAATCTCTGTAAATGTTCATTAAGATTAAAAAAAATAATAAATAAATTTTAAAAACCCAAAACTTGCTCTTGGCGAGGCCGGTGTCGCAGCACGAGCCGGAAGCTGACCTCCGCTCTGGGAGCTCTGGGGTGCAGGCAGAAGCACAGCTTGCCGGACTTGCCCTATGACTATGGCGCCCTGGAGCCCCACATCAATGCCCAGATCATGCAGCTGCATCACAGCAAACACTATGCCACTTACGTCAACAACCTGAACGCCACCGAGGAGAAGTATCAAGAGGCGCTGGCCAAGGGTGATGTCACGACTCAGGTGGCTCTGCAGCCTGCACTCAGGTTCAATGGCGGAGGGCATATCAATCACACCATTTTCTGGACCAATTTGAGCCCCAGTGGTGGTGGAGAGCTCAAAGGAGAGTTGCTGGAAGCCATCAAACGTGACTTTGGATCATTTGACAAGTTTAAGGAGAAGTTGACAGCTGTGTCTGTGGGTGTTCAGGGTTCAGGTTGGGGCTGGCTTGGTTTCAACAAGGAACGGGAACACTTACAGATCGCTGCATGTGCTAATCAGGACCCACTGCAAGGAACAACAGGTCTAATCCCCCTGCTGGGGATTGATGTGTGGGAGCACGCATACTACCTTCAGTATAAAAACGTCAGACCTGATTACCTAAAAGCCATCTGGAATGTAATCAACTGGGAGAATGTCGCCGAAAGATACAGAGCTTGCAAAAAATAAAGCATTATCGTTACATTGAGTAGGTTGAGCCCTTATGACTATTTTTGTAGTGGTGTAAAATATTGCAATATATTAATAAACTGCTTTACATGGAAAAAAAAAAAAAACAAAAGGTGAGCTGCATTGGAAAAGTCTGCTGTCAAGGACCTCTCCAAAATGCTGAAGAGGAGCAATGCAATTTAAAGACTAAGGTACATCTGATACAACCTGTGATCTTTTCAATTAGTTGATATGCATCTGAAAGTTGGACAATGGCTATAGATGACAAAACAATCAATGCCTTTGAGTTGTGGTGTTGGAGAAGATTGTCAAATATCCCATGGACCGTCAAAAGAAGGCCAGTTGAAGGGTCAGTGAAAAAGAGAAAGATCCTTAACAAGATGGATTGACATAGTAAGTGTAGCAATGGACTCAAGTATGTCAGAGAGTATGAAGATGGCACAAGACAGGGCAGGGTTCAGGTCCACTGTTCACAGGGTCACTATGAGTCATACTTGACTTGATGGTAACTAACAACAACATTACAAATTTACAAGAATATAAAGTTTTTAAAATTACGTTCTAATTGGCTTATTGGGGTAAATAAAGCATTTATGTAAACAGAATACACACACACATACATATATACATAAGTTCTAGAAAACAAGAAAATTTAATTTCTAATATTTCACGCTTGCTAGGTGTAAAAATAGATCCATAGGGAGTCACACTGCCTGCACAGTGGCTTGGTTGTTCTAATCCACCAGCTGCTCCAAGGGGGAAAGATGAACAATCCTCTCCAGTGTAATTTACAGCATCCCAAACACTTGATGGAAGATCAGCTGTAAGTTTTGCAAGTGGCACAATGGTTAAGTATTGGATGCTAAGGGAGAGGTCAATGGATGAAACCCACCAGCAGTTCTACAGGAGAAAAGATTCAGTGATCTGTTTCTGAAAAGATAAGGAACTATGAGACTTGGGAAATCCTATGAAGCAGTTCTATTTTGTCCTACAGAAGATTAGTTCTACTCTGTCCTACAGGGTCACTATGAGTCAAAATCAACATGATGGAACATCATAGCAAAAGACATAAGAAAGAATCCTTATAGACATTCATTCTGAAAACATTTTATGAATCCTTGTAACTAAAGTAGGTACTATTATTAAAGGAGAGACCCTTAAAAGCACATTTTCCCCAATACAGAATGTCTTTTCACTTCTTGACTACTTCTACCACGGGTGCTGACTGTGGATCTAAGTAAAATTATATCACTGACAATTTCAATATTTCTTCATCTTTCTTGGTCCAGTGGTGAAAACTTTTGTTTTCTTGATGTTGAGATGTAACTGATATTGAAAGCTGTAGTCTTTGATCTGGAACAAGTTCTTACACATTTTCTTCACTTACTGCAAGTGAAGCTGTGTTATCGGCATAACACGGGTTGCTGATGAGTCTTCCTCCAATCCTGATGCCACGTTCTTCACATAGTCTAGCTTTTCAAATTACTCAGCATACAGTTTAAATAGGCATGGAGAAAAGATACAATCCTAGCACACACCTTTTCTGATTTTAGAACATGTGATATTTCCTTGTCCGTTTTGGACAACTGCTTCTCCATCTATGTACAGGCCTCACACGGAGGAAATTAAGTGTTCTGGGATACCCATTATTTTATATGTTAGTCATAATTTGTTATGATCTACAAAATCAGATGTCTTTGTACAGTAAATAAAAAGATAAACATCTTTCTGGTCTTCTTTGTTCTCAGGTGATATTCATCTGACATCAACAATAATTATCACTTATTCAGCAGCCTCTTTTTAATCCAGCTTGATTTTCTCAAGTTCCCTGTAGATGTGCTGTTCTGCTGTTGTTGTTGTTGTTATGTGCCGTCGAGTCGTTTGCGAACAGTTGTGCTGTTCTAGTGGGGTTTTTTTAATAATCTTCACCAAGGTTTTATCATATCACCTTTTTTGGGAATTGGAATAGACAGACCTCTTGGTCAGGTCTTTCAAACCTCTAGGTATAGACTAGTCACAAGTACATCCATTTGTTGTTGAAACATGTCAATTAGTATTTCATCAATTCATGAGGCTTCTTCCCCCCAATTACTTGCTATGCATCAGAGAACCAGACAATGACTAAAAATGAAAGGAAAAGAATCATTGCCTTTGAGTTGTGGTGCTGGAGAAAAGGCTTGAATATACATGGACTGCCAAGAGAACTAACATATCTGTCTTGGAGAGAGTGAAACCAAGTTTATCCCTGGAGGCAAGAATTTTAAAGCTCCATCTCACATAATTTAGGCATGTTACCAGGAGGTACCAGTCCTTGGAGAAGGACATCATGCTTGGAAGGGGGGAGGGGCAGCACAGGAGAGGAAGACCCTGAATGAGACGATTGACACTGTAACTGGAGTATTGGGGGCAGGTGTGCCAGAGTTTGTGAGACTGTCTCAGGAAAGCGCAGAGTTCAGAACTACTATAAAGTTGATAAGAGGTGCAGGCAACTCAACTCGATGGCACATAACAACATTTTCAGTGTCGCTTGAACTTCTTTCATTACCACTGGTTCTTGATCATACACTAGATACTTTCTGAAATGGTTCACTGTGGATCAAGTTTTGTTTTGTTTTGGTACAGTGACTTCGTGTTTCCTTTCATCTTTATTCTGTATTGTGTTGCACTGAAAAAAATCTGCTGTCAAGGACCACCTCAAAGAGCTGACAAGCTACAGTGTCAGTTTAAAGACTAAAGTGCATCTAATCCAGTTGTTTCCTATGCATCTGAAAGTCAGACAATGAATAAGGATGATATATGGAAAACTGATGACTTTTAGTGGTAAAGAAGAGTACTGATTATTCCACAGATTGCCAAAAGAATGAAGAAGTCTGTCTTGGAGGACATGCAACCTGGGTACTTCTTAGACAAGGATGGTGAAACTTCATCTCACGTACTCTGGATATGTTGTCAGGAGAGGTCAGTCCCTGGAAAAACATCTCACTCTGGGAAAGGTGGAGGGATCAGAGAAAGAAAGGAAGAACCTCAACAAGATGAACTGGCACAGTGACTTCCAACAGACTCAAGCATACAGGAGGTCATGAGGATGGGGCACGATAGGACAAGGTTCAGATCTGTTGTTTGTTTACTGTTGTTGTTAGGTTCTGTCAGAGAGACCCTATCAACAGGAGACTTGAATCCTTTCCTATCCTGTGCCATCCTCACTAATTCTAATATACTTGAGCCAGTGCTGCAGTGCCCATATTAATCCATCTCAGTGCTAGTCTTCCTCTCTTTCACTGACCCTCCACCCTTCCAAGCATGAAAACTGTTTCCAAGGAATACTTCTAGCATCATACCCGAAATATCAGAGACAAAGCTTTGTCATCCTTGCCTCGAAACAGCTCTCTTGCTGCACCTTCTCCAAGACATGCCTCTTTGTTCTTTTGGCAATCTAGGGAATATTCACTACTGTTCTCCAACACCATAACTCAACAGCATCAATTCCTCTTCTGTCATGCTTATTCATTTTCCATCCCTCAGATGTGTAGCCAGTAACTGAATAGAATATGGCCTGAATCTGGTGCACCTTAATCTTCAAAGTGACATCACTGCTCTTCAGTATTTTGGAGAGATCCATGACAGTGGACTTGTCCAAAGCAATACATCTCCTTATCTCTTGACTGCTGGTACCAAGAGTGTTGACTGTGAATCCAGCAAGATGAAATAGAGTGCCTATATGCTGCAATCAACTTGACCACAGTTAATAACATTATCAAGAGAGCTCCAATGGTATAGTTCATAGTGAGTTGTGCAACTAGTTCACGGCTGAGCCTCTTTGGCAGTTTGAATCAACCAGTGTCTCCTCAGGAGAAGATGGGCAATTTCCTCCCCAGCAATTTATTGTCCTAGAAGCCTAATGGATCAGCTAAGAGTCGGTTTTGACCTCACAGGCAATGAGAAAGACTACAATTTCTCCCTCTCCCACAGTTGAGAAAATTGAGGCTTTGAAAGATCAAACAACTGTCTTGAGAAGCAATACTGTATAATTAAGTAGTAAAAGAACTTGAATCAATTTATCTACTACTTAGTGACTAAGAGGTACTGATCAAAGTTTTAACTACAATAGAAAAAATGTTAGTGATCTTATAATTAATAACATCAGCACTATTGAATAAATATATTACAACTATTTTTCAAAGATATTCAACATAAAATAAGTTTAAAAAAATCAAGATACCATCTAATACATCAAGGATACAAATGTCTCTGTAACCATGTACACCTACCAACTGGGATAAAATAATCAAATAATCTACAGGGAACTCTAATGGCCTAGTGGTAGGAAGGCTTGTGATTCAACCCATCAGTCGCTCCCTAGGAGGAGAATGGGTAATCTCTTCCCATGTGATTTACTGCCTCTGAAAACCAACTAGAGCTATAGGTCAGTTCCAACTCAACAGCACACTACAACAACAACAATGGCACAATGGTTAAAGCTCTACTAACCTAAAGGTTGGCAGTTCAAGTCCACCACCTGCCCCTTGGGAGAAAGATGTGGCAATCAGCTCCCATAAAGATTTACAGCCTTTCATCTAATGTGAAAATATTGGTTTCTCTCTATCTGGTGCATAGAAGAGTTAAGAAAATCAAAGACTAGTGGAAATAATTGTCCCACAGCATAAAAGGACCTCACAATCCTCAACTTCCACAGTCCTAAAATCATAAGGTTATTCTGACACTACTGCACTTTGAAGGGATTGCATCAGAAGGTCTTGAATAGTGTGGGAGATAAATGTAGTACAACACTCAAAATCATACTAATAGACAGGATTACATGAACTGGCAGAACCCCCAAGACTATAGACCTTACCTGCTCTTTGAGACTGAACTCACCCATGTAGCACAACCTTCAGCCAAACAATAGAAAAATCTAAAAGCGAATAAAACTAGGGAGAAACCCAGCACGCAGAACATTCGACCACAGAAGATCAAAAGTGTAGCATCTGTCCAATGATAAAACTCAGAAGGCAGGAAGGGCAAGGATGGAGGAATGAAAGGAAATAAAAACCGCCGAGATGGGAAGAATGACAAAACACTATAGGGATGATAACTAGTGCTTTAAAAGAAAATATTTATGAATGCTTGAATGGTATACCAAACAGCACTGTGTGCTTTCACTCAAATTATAATAAAATGTTTATAAAGAGAGAGAGAGAGAAGAGAGAGAGAGAAAGAGAGACTGAGCGCACATGTGCACGAGCAAGAGAGCGCGAGTGCTTTGGCATTTTTATGGAGTTCTACTCTGTTCTGTAAGTTCAGTATAAGAAAAACTCAACTAATGAGTTTGATATTCAACGAAAGGCCACACTATCAGTGAGACATACCTAAAAGGTTCAACCCATGACAAACATGCCAAACTGTCTGCCTTTGGGGTGGCAGCACAATTCCTTACTACTAGGCCACCAGACCTCCCCAAATTAGGCAATATGAATCTACCAATCACGCCACAAAAGTATGGGCAACCTCCTCCCATGTGATTTAGTCTCTGAAAACCCACTGGAAGGTCGGTTATGTGTGGATTCCTACTCGACAGCACACAGCAATAACAACACCATCCAAGGGAGCTCTGGTGATGTAGTCTCTAAGGAGTTGTGCTGCCAATCCACAGGAAGTGTCTCTCAGGCGGTTCTAATCCACCACTGCCCTGCAGAATAAAGATGGGGACTCACCTCCCATGTGGTTTACAGCCTCAGAAAAACACTGGAGGGTCACCTATCAGTAGGTTCCAACTCAATGTCTCTGAGTTAGTGAAAGTAACAACACCATCTTCACAACTGTTAGTTTTGTTTTAACTCACTGCTGTATCTATCCTATTGATCCATGTCATGGAAAGTTTCTCTCCTTTTCACTGAGTCCATTTTACCAAAGGGGTTCTAGTGGCAGAGTATATTACATGTTGGACTTCTAATCCACTAGAAAGACAGGCCGTCCCCTCCTATAAAGATTTACAGCCTCAGAAGCCCAAGGGAGGGTCACCACAAATACGAACTGTCTCAAAGCCAGTGGTTTGCTGACAATAAGACAGATGCAAATCAGACTTCCCAACCAGGGCTTTCTGGGCCACAGTCCACTGGGTCACGAGAGCCGCATAAATGGCGCCGCTTGGGTAAATAGCTGGAGCTAAGTTGAGGCATGTCGTCAAAATGACAACACAGTTGATGGCCAGTCCAGTTCTTTTTTACAAGATGGAAAATTCCAAAGATCACCAGTCTTTGAAGTTACGGGGGGGAATCTGACTATCTTAGAAAAGAGAAGTAAGGTACACGCAGTCTGAAAATTCATTTACAGATCTTCTGTATTACTATTATTTCTGAGGAGTATCTAAAATCCTAGTAACTTCACTGAATTGACTGAAGAGGTTACATATTTAAGAAAAGCTGACAAACTGGGGACAGAAGTGATTAATGAATACCATGTCTTGTGAAAAAAAAAAGAAGAAGAAGAAGAAGAGATACAAATCAAAACCACAATGAGATATCATCTTACTCCAGTAGCAGTGACAAAGTTTAACAGGACAGCAAGTAATAAATGTTGGAGAGGATGTGGAGAGATAGGAACTCTTATGCATTGTTCGTGGGAGTAACAACTCTGGAAGGCAGTTTGGCATTTCCTAAAAAAGCTGAGCACAGAAATACCTTATGACCCAACTATTCCACTGCTTGGAATATACCCTGAAAAAATGAGAACTGAGGCACAAATGGAGACTTGTACACCAATATCCACAGCAGCATTATTTACCATTTCAAGAACATGGAAACAGCCTAAATGTCCAACCACTACTGAATGAATTGAGAAATTATAATACATTCACATGATGGAATACTATGCAGTATGCAGGAGCAATGATTTTGTAAATAATTATCTAGCTTGAGAGGAACTGTACAGCATTATGCTAAGTGAACTAACTCATTCCTGTAAGGACAAATACTGTACAAGACCATGATTGTAGACTGTGTATGAGTATCAGGGCGGGGGAGACAGAAGAGTGAGGATGGGGTTTAATCACAGGGTCACACAATTTAAGGGGTTAAGGGAGGGGTGGATAAAGGAAACGGGAAAGATCCAGTGTGAAAAACAATGTATACAAACTTTGCAAGTAAACCATTATCAAATAAAAATTTTATTTAATATTTTTTTAAGTCAGTGGTTTGGTCTTTGATAAGCTCTCTTTTACCAAGAATGATATCCTTTTCTAGTAAGTGATCCTTCCTGGTGATGTGTAAAAAAGCAAGCAAAACAAAATGCCATCATTTCACATCTAAGGAACATGCTGACTCTAACAAAGACTTGTTCTTTCTTTTGACAGTCCATTATATCCTGTTAGCTCACCAACACAATTCTAATGTGTCAATTCTTCTGTGATCTTCCTTTTTCACTGTTCAGCTTTCACATGCATATGAGGTGACAAGAAAGATCAGAGGATACACACTTTGATAGTCAAAGTGCTGTCTTTGCTTTTGAAGATTGCAAAAGAAATCTTTTGCAGCATATTTTTTACATGTAATACATAATTGTATGTGCATGTGTCATTGGTTTTCTAGTCAATCATTTATATAGATTTAGCATATACATATATAGTCTTAGTCCACATATGTTTTGTCCAAGAACAATCAAGTGTTCTAGAATTTTCATTATTTCATAGTGTTATCCATAATTTGTTATAGTTCAAAATGTTGGATACTTTAAAACATAAAACACAGTTAAATATTTTTTCTAGTATTCTCTGCTTTCAACTAAGATCTATCTGACATCAACAACGATATACTTTGTTTCATAGCTTCCTTTGAATCGGGCATGAATTTCTGGCATTCTTGGATCACCCATCTTTGAAACAGGCACAAAGATGGATTTTTCCTGCTCTTCTTTCAAATTTCATTAAAATGTTAAAAACAAGTACACAATTATGACACAATATGATAATATGGATTGGTATGGACAACTTAAGTTGTGCAACTGAGCCAGACTAGGTGTGGGAAGATGTCTTAGAAGTAAAATCGAATACTAGGATTCAAAGCAGACCAGGCTATAGTTGGATTTTGGTATGCTTGACTGGGTATAGGCAGAAGAAACAGAACTGTGAACCTAGAGATGAGAGTAATATGTAATGTGTTTAAGGAACTGAAAAAAATTATTATGACCAGAGCACAAAATGTAAAGTAGGAGGAGAGCTGTTCACGAAACACTTTGAAAGTCATTTAAGGCATGGATTTTTTTAATCTAAAGGCAATAGAAAACTTTTGTTTTCCTATTTAAGAAGTGCATATTATTATTATATTAGTGTTACAGAAAGATGGAACTGGGTGAACAGTGAGAACAGACTGAAGTGGGGCAAGAACAGACAAAGGAAAGACAGAGGCACAATACAATAGCTCAGTAAAAGAGCTAAGTGTCCTGACTTAGGGTAGTGGCTGTGAAAACAAGGAGTCGCCAAAATCATACAATTCCTAGGATATGCCTCCAAAAAGTTCTCATCTACAAGCAAGAGGGAAAATGTATAACGAAATGCATAGCAATGTGGTCTATAGTAGTGGGGAGGTGGAAGCAAGTTAAACTTTTCCATTATTTATGTGATTCATTTATACATATAGTATAGCGGTTAAAAACAATATAATTCCTTATGTCCAGCAAAAACAATTCTTAAAACTAGGAAGAAGAGAGAAATTAATATGTACAATGACACATACAAATATCTGACAAGGCAGATCTGACAAAAAAAAGAAAGATCAGGCTTAAAAAAGACTGCAACTGTAAGAAAAAAGCAGAAATATACACCTTCAGGTCAGTTTAAAGATTAGGAAATAGCAAACAAGAATAATGTTGATACTAAAACACTCAGGGGCAGTTAATACCTGACATTTACTCAAAATCATCCAGAATAAAGAAGAATAGATAGTGGAAAAGATCAAACATCAATGGCCAAAAGTTAGTTGACAGATTCTTGATTACACTAAATTACTTTTACACGTAACAATTTCCACAATAATAGATTTTTTTTAAGTGTATTGCTTGCATTTAACACAAGGAAGCTAGAAAATATTACAAAAATACTAATAGTTTGAATATTGTTCCAGGAAAAGTACTACTAGCAGTGTCTTTTATGAATATATGGAAAGATATGATCTCCTTGTTCCCTAACCCTCCTATCTAACAACAGACAGCAACAGTCTCCACCACAAAAACCCTCCAGCAGCTTCACCCATCAGGCAAGAGTAAAGAACAACTCTTGGTCCACCTGATCTACTAAGGACTACAGCCAACACCAGCCCAGTCTGTTCTCAGCTGCTCATTACCAGCAGTGAGTACAGAACTTCACGCACACCTCCATGGTCTATGAAACCCACCAGAAGACAGGAAGTGAAACACAAAGAATTACCAAATTAGCAAGTGAAGCAATACATGTGTGCATGTGTGCATGGCTTAATCAGATATATCAAAATAAAGTAATAAAAAGACAACAAGAACACTATGTCTTAGGGGAAACAAAGAACTTTAAGTCATTTAAAAAAAATTGATAAGATGGCACAAAAATGATCAAAATAGTGAAACAGCAGAAAATCCTTCCCAGAGAAGGAAAACCTATTATAAGAACTTCCTAATAAGAAATTCAAAGAAATGATAGTTAAGTGTGTTCTACAGACTGAAAAAAAACTTGGAAATCAAATAACTCTGCAAGGAGAAAACTGGATCATATCATTAGAAGCAATATACACATAACATATTATAAATCCAAATATCAAGTCTAAAATTTCTGGCATAGATAACATACAGAAAAGACAAGAGAGAAGAACTGAAGCACTGGAATACAGACTTAAACTGGAGGACAAATTCTTCAATACTAATTTGTTACAGGAACAGTAAGAAAAAAGAGGGAAGAAGATGAAGAAAGTACAAGAATATGAGAGGAAACATTAGGAGAAATAACTTACATGTAACTGGAATTCCAGAACAAGAAGAAACAAACAAACAAAAATCCAACTTACCAAACAGAACAAAGTACCAGAAATTTGCTGGAAGAAAATTTTCCAAACATTATGGAAAAATGAGAAAACAGGAATTCAAAAAGTTGCACAAATTCCAAACATAACAGACTACAAAAGAAAAATACTAAGATATATTTCATAATAAAGCCCTCCAAAATTAATAAAATACTGAAAGCAGCTCAGGAAAAAGAAAGTTACCTATAAAGGACAATCAATAAGTTTAACTTCCAATTTCTCAGCAGAAATCATGCAGATAAGAAGGTGATGTGGTAACACAGAAAGATCTAAAATGAAAAACTTCCAACCAAGGATTCTATATCGAGCAACATTATCCCTCAATATGATAATGAAGTTAGAACTTTCCCAGATAAACAGAAACTTCATGAAATTTGTGAAAACTAAACAAATTCTACAAGAATTAATAAATGGAGTTCTTTGGACCAAGAGCCAACAATAGGCAGTAAATTGAAATAACCATGTATGATGACATGATTAAAAAGCTGACCCAGTCACAGAAATACACAAAATATAGTAAACAGACACTAAAAATGACACCAGAGGTACTTGTCTGCAAATGAAGGCAATTAGAATGCAAAAAGTGGGAATAAAAATGTAGGTGCAGAACTTGTAAATGAAGAGGATGTCAAGGTGATTTCAAGAGATAGTGAAATCCTCCCTTTTAGGCATGGGAATAAAACAGTAATATACAGGTAACCTCCAAGAAAATTAATAAACCTTCTCAATAACAAAAAGATAAATCATAAATACTTAGCAAACACCAAAACTGTAGCAATGAAGGCAAACATAAGAAAAGTCATAATTTAACACAGGAAAGCTGATAGAACAAAATAATCAAAACCACCACAAAAAGAGTGCAACAAAGTAACAGCAATAAAAATACCTACTGATAATTACATTGAACATGAGTAGATTAAATGTACTAGTCAAGGAAGAAAAAATAGCACAATGGGTAAGAAAACATGACCCATCAATATGATGTTTCCAAATGACACAACTTAGATACAAGGACTGAAATTTAACGGGTGGGAGAAAATAGCAAGCAAGTAGCAATCAAAAAGAGGAGGACTGGCAATATTAAATTCTGGGAAGACATATTACAAGAGCATTACATGATTAAAGGGTCATTTGAACAAAGGGACATACTATAATTAATATCTACATTCCCAATGATAAAACCCCAAGACACATGAATCAAGCATAAGAAGAAAAACAGACAATAGTTGTTGTTGTGTGTCATAGAGTTGGAACTGACCTATAGCTGACCCTCCCTGAAGAGTGGACTTCGGATTTATAATACAACTTCTTTCCACTAAGCTATCAGAGCTAGTAGGTGATTTCAACATGCCACTTGTTATGACATATTTCAACAGAACAAGTTCAAAGAAACTCAATGGAGAAAAACTAAACAATGCAATTCACCAACCTGATCTTGTAGCCACATATATATTGAACAGTCCAACCAGCAAGAGAGAGCTCTGGTGGTTTGTTGTTATGTGCCTTCAAGTCACAATCAACCCAAAGGTAACCCTCTAGCAGACTGTTCCTCTTTCTCCTGTGGAGCAACTGATGAATTTGGACTACATTCTTCTTGGACCACAGCACGGCTTTGTAGTTATGTGCCATAGAGTTGATCGTGATTCACAGCCACCCTATGAACAATAGTTCTGAACCCTGCCCTCATTTCCGACACACCTCACCACACTGCCACGGTCACTGTGTCAACACATCTCATCTAATATCTTCCTCTCCTGTGCTGTCCCGCCACCCTTCCAAGCATGATGTCCTTCTCCAAGGACTGGTCCCTCCTGGTAACATGCCCAAAGTATGTGAGATGAAGCTTCAAAATCCTGGTTTCATCTTCTCTAGGACAGACTTGTTTGCTCTCTTGGCAGTCCACGGTATGTATGCTCAATACTCTTCTCTAACACCACAACTCAAAGGCATTTCTTTTTCTTCTGTCATTCTTAGCAATTGTCCAGCTCTGGGATGCATTGCAAAGGAACTGAAAAGACCATGGGCTGAAACAGGTGCACCTTAGTCTCTAGGCTGACACCATCGCTCTTTAGCACTCTGGAGAGGTTCCTGACAGTTGACTTTCTGAAGAAAGTTGCTTTCAAACAACTCATCTTTCGATTTCCTGGCTGCTGGTGTCAAGAGTGTTGACTGCATATCATGAAATTGTCAATAACCTCAATCTTTTCTCCATCTATCATAATGCTGCCAATTGGCCTGATGGGGAGAATCTTTATTTTCTTGTTGAGAGGCAATCCATGTTGAAGAGTACAGTCCTTGACATTCTTTATGCAGCAAATACTTTAAGTCCTCTTCAGTTTCAAGGAGCATGGTTGTGTCATCTGCATAACTCAAGTTGTGATGGGTCTTCCTTCAATCCTGACGCTATTCTTCTTTATAAAATCCAGCTTCTGGAATTATCTGTTCTGCATATAGATTGAAAAGGTATAGAGAAAGGATATATCTCTGATGCACTCCTTTCTTGATTTTGTACCATGCAGTATTTCCTTGCTCTGACAACAGCTTCCTGGTCTAGATACAGGGTTTGCATGAGCACAATCAAGGGTTCAGGGTTCCCATTCTTTTCAATGTTAGCCAAAATTTGTTGTGATCCACATAATCAAAATGCCCTTTCAAGAAAACACAAATAGACATCCTTCCGGAACTCTCCGTTTTCAACCAAGATCCACTGGCAATGATGGCCCTAGTGGTACAGCCTCTTCTCAACTCAGCTTGTATTTCTGACAGTTCTCTGTCGATGTACTAGTCAAGTTGTTTTGGGATAATGTGCAGTAAGATTTTGCTTGCTTGTGATACTAGCAATAGTGTTTTATAATTTCCATACACTGCTGGATCACCTTTTTTAGGGAATAGGAATAAATATGGATCTCCTCTGGTCAGTTGGCCAAATAGCTGTTCTCCAGATTGCTTTGCAAAACCTGAGAAGTACATCCATGCTGCATTTGTTTGTTGAAGCATGTCAACTGGTATTTTATCAATTCCTGGACCCATTTTTGCCAATTTTTTTCAGAGCAGCTTGAACTTCCTCCTTTATTAGCATTGCTTCTTGATCATATGCCAGTAAATTTAGAGGTAAGGAACTGCACTTCCCACACAAAAGCTCATATTTCCAATCCACTCGCTTCTCCACAGAAGAGTGGCAGTCTTTTCTTTTTAGATTTACTGCCTCTGAAACTTGCTGGAGGATCAGCTTTGGTTTGCTTCCAACTTTACAGCACACAACAACAATCCAAGAAAGGTACTCCAGAGTACACAAAACATTCTCCAGAACAGATTATATAGTAGATCACAAAGCAAGCCTCAATAAATAAATTTTAAAAATCAAAATACTACAAAGCATTTCTTCTGATCACAATACTATAAAATCAGAAATCAGCAACAGGAACATCAAAGGAAAAAGTAGAAGAAATAATAAATAATTTTTTTTATTTCATTAAACAAATGAGAATGAAAATACAGCAAGGAAACATTAAAAATTCTCTTCATAGATGTATGTATATCAATAAATACACACATCCTAAAAAACCAAAATCTTAAAGTCAATGGCTGGTATGGCGCTCTTACTTTTATCCCAGAGTGACCCCAACTGGGAGGTAGACTGGCCAGCAATGCACCCCCCAAACTGTCCTGAACTTGGAGCTCTCCTCTCCAGCACTTCATCCTACACCAAATAGGAAGGGAAGGCCTTTGTGTAGTCAAACTGATTTCTGCAACATGCCTTGGAGGGAGACCAAATTTGACGGGGGGTGGGGGGGGGTGGGAGGGAGTTGGGAGGGCAGGGAGGAGAGTTGATCAGATGCAGCCCTTTGCCCAAGAGGCTTGCTTGTCCCATGGGGAGGAAAGATGTTCCCTCCACACATAATCTGGGGAGGTCAGGCCTCTGGTGAGACTGCACTAGGAACACCAACGTTCCCCAGGCAGAGCCACCTCCCCCTTTGTGGGACTAAAGAAGTTCTTCTGAGCTACCCCTTTTAAAAAGGCGTAGATTTGCCAGGCCAAGGATAGCTCTTCTCAGTGTCTGGTTTGGTCCCAGGATGTCTGTTCCTGAGTATTGGGGGCTGAACTCCAGCAACTAGGTCTTCTCCAAATCCCAACCGGAGCCTTTCTATTTACCAGCTACTTCAATCCCAAAATTTGAATCTGCAGCCCTTCCCAGAGGCACTCTGCCTTGCTCCCTTATGTGCCTTTCCTGGGGTTCAGTGACTCCAGCAGTGAAAAGGTGTGTGTGCCTGTGCATGGACGAGCAAGCCTCTGTCCACCAAACGGATCAGGTGCTCAAAGCTGTAAATCAAAGTAGTAAGCTTTATTTAAAAAAAGAACCAAAATCAAATCTTTATCCAATATCCGACAATATGAAAAAGAACACCAAGAAAATTCTACAGCCTCCAGATGAAATAAAATAATAAAATAAAACAAAAAATAAATGAAAAGGAAAACAATAGAAAGAACCAGAAAAAAAAGAGAAATTGGTTCTTTGAAAGGAATCAACAAGTCCTTTTCAAATCTAACAAAGGAAAAGAAGATGCAAATACGCAAAAAAGGAATGAAATAAATAATGTCACACAGAACTAACTGAAGTAAAACATGTAATGGAATAAGAACTATACTACAAAGCAAATTTAAAACCTAGAGGAAATTGACAGTTTTAGAAACTCACTACCCACTTAAACTAACCCAGAGACTGAGAAATTAAACAGGTGATTTTTTAAAAAATAAAACTGGCCCAAGTAGCCTCACTGGCAAATTCTACCAAACATTCAAAAAAGACTTTATACAAACCCCACTCAAATTATCTCAGAATACAGAAAACTATATACTACCCTTAAACCTATTCTATGAAGTAGGCATAACCCTGAAACAAAGCCAAGCAGAAGCACCAACCATTCAAAAATTATAGGTTAATATCCCTCGTGACTACAAACGCAAAAGTTCACAGCAAAAATCCTAACCAACAGAATCCAATTTATATATTTTTTTAAAATTATCAACGCAGCATGCAGGAGCAATGATTCTCATTCTCACCAAGAAAGAACAAAAAGAAAGCCTTCCTTTTAAGCTACGGTTTCTGCTTTCATTGCCAAATAAATATATACTTTTATGAAAAGAGATAATTTATGCTGGAAAATTAAATGCACTGATTATCATTTCAGAGCATAAACTTCATATGACAAAAAACTATCACATGCTTGGTGTTAAGGGATACAGCAATGAACAATAATCCTTATAATCCGAAGATTTGGGGCATCGAAACATCTATCTCATTCAGCAAATAAATAAATCTAGAGCCAAAGACGTGTTTTGCCCATGAATGCACACCTCATCAGAGGGAGAACGAGGCAAAACAAGAACTCAAGTCTCTGAACTCTCACAGCAAACTGAACTGACAACATAACTTGACTGGCTTGCTCTGACTCTATGCTGCATCCACAGGTCCACAAGACAATCGTTGCTCCATTTCTAGGACGTGCATTCTGCAGAAAACACTAATGATGAAGTAAAATGTGCCCCACCATATTTTATTTATCATTATCTCTACTGAGACAAAGATCTTATTTTCCATGAGTGATCGTAATACTAATAAGCACTCTGTGCTAAATGAAAGGTTGATGTGCTTCTGAAAGCTTCCAAGTCATGAAAACTCGATGGTGCAGCTCAACCGTGTGACACAAGAGGTCGCTGTAAGTCCCAACCGACTGGACAGTTGAAGAGTGTGCCTATGCTAACAGATCTACACACAGGCTGGCTAATATTCTATTAGATGCTAACAGATCTACACACAGGCTGGCTACTACTCTAATAGGAGAGCAGGTGTGCACTCTGGCAGGGAGTGTTGATTACCTACCACTGTATCCTTAAGGGGGGATGGATTAGGATCCTTTATAAAATAAATGGGAAAACCTATGCAAAATTCATGAAACGTTCGTAAGTGAAAGGTTTCTCTACTCGTGAGCCGTCGCCATAGCGCGGCGAGCTCAGGGCGCAGTTCCTCGCTCCA
Organism: Elephantulus edwardii; assembly: GCF_000299155.1. Classification (NCBI taxonomy): domain Eukaryota; kingdom Metazoa; phylum Chordata; class Mammalia; order Macroscelidea; family Macroscelididae; genus Elephantulus; species Elephantulus edwardii. Next base: position 36,536,738 of record NW_006399757.1, on the reverse strand, counting down.
GCCCACGCGGGGCCGGGGACGGGGGAATGGCGCTGGCGCCTCCCGCTCAAGTTCAAGTCTCCCACGCCCGCCGCCGCCGCCCGGCGCGCCCGGGCTTCCAAGGGCTTGCGGCGCCCGGAGCCCGCAGGTAACCTTTGCCCCCGGTCACGCCCGCAGCCAAAACCACCCACAGCCAAGCAGCCGGCGCCGCGCCGAGCGAGCCAGGCCTGAGGCGCGTCCTCGAGACCCCGAGTTGGGGCCGGGCGGCCACTACGGGGCGGGGCCGCAGTTCCGGGGGTCAGAAGCACCACGGTGGCCACACCCACCGGCTGCGCGGTGACAGCTCCCGCGGCCGAGGCGATCCGCGCTGCCACCGAGCCGACAGGTGCAGCCGCCCACACCGGCCCTGGGCCGGGTCCGCCACCAGCACAGCGCCCCCGCGCGCACCACCTGTCAGGCCGCCCCGCGCACCGCTGGCGGGGAACGCCACACCCTGCCGCTGAGGGGCGGCCGGCAGGGGCAGCCCGAAGGCCCGGGGGGATGAAAGCTTTACCGGAGGGTGGGCCCGACGCAGGCGGTGTCGGTGCTCTCGATCTCCTGCAAGATCCGCTCGTGCTCCGGGACGGTGCCCAGAGCCTCGGCGCTCTCCGCCATCTTGGCTGGAAGCGAAGGAGCCGGCGAGGCGCGGCACCGCGCGGACGGCGGGGACGAGCGGGCTGTGTCGTGAACGCGCGCGGGGGGGAGACGGGGGGATTGGGGCGGGGCGACAGGGAAGGCGGCACGGGGGCGCGGAGCGCAGGGCCAGGACGCGGGGGCGCGCGGAAGGAGGGGGGTGCGGGGGCGTACTGGTGCCTGCACCAGTGAGGGGTCAAGGTGCAGCGAAGTGAGACTGCTTAAGGTCGCTGCGCGACGTCGCCTCCGTTTCTCCCTCGCGACTGTCACTGGTTGTCATCCCCAGACATTCCTTTAGACCTTAATGTAAATTTTCAGGTGGCGTGCCCACACTGCTAAGCACTGGAGAGAAGCGCATTAATGAAGGAGGTGTGCAACCAAATAATCATCCCCAAGCAGCGTGTACTAAAAGCTATGAGAAAAAGTTGCAAATAGTAATACTATTTGACTCAACAATTCCACTTCTGGGAATTTACTAAAGAGACCATAACCTCCACCCAAGCAGATAAATGCACACCCATGTTTATTGCAGCTTTGTTCACAATAGGAAAGAGCTGGAAACAACCCAAGTACCCATCAACAAACGAATGGATAGTATGCTGCAATAGAATACTATGCTGCGTTGAAAAACAAGGAACTCATGAAATATTATACAAAATAGGTGACTCTGGAGGACATGCTGACTGAAATATCTCCGTCACAAATGGACAACTATTGCATCGGGCCGCTGTTGTAAAACAGGACTGATATCGGGGTTGAGGGAAGACAGAGAAGGAGGGGAGGAGTGATGTATACTGCATTGAAATAGATGAGGGATAGAACTGTTTAAAAGGGATATATGGGCATTATTTTCATGACAGGAGTTCAGAATGAAGGCTCCACAGTGGACTTGGGGGGATGGATTGCATAACAATGAAAAAGTTTTACTTTTCAAGGAGAAGAGTGAATTGGGGGCGAGGGGGTGGGCAGGGAGAAAAGTGCAACAATGAATGAATGGAAACTCTAAGTCTCCATAAACTTTCATTAAAATTAATTAAAAAAAATATAAAAGCTATGAGAACATTTAATCAGAGGGCCTGACGTAATCCAGAAAACCCTGTTGGGCACTTATTCTCCATCAGGTTGCAATGGATGGAAAATCGGCCAGATGACACCCAACAACAGCAATGTGCTGGGTGATGGGCTGTCAGGGATAGTAAAGGTGTACACAAGAATAGCAAAACTGTCAATAAATGGTAGATTTCTTTCACGAACAAACCAAGAAATTGACGGTCATGACAACCTGCTTTGACTGGATTCATTTACCCACCCTCCTGAAGTTCACAGGGACTTGTCAGCTCAGAAATAGATTGTAAGTGCAGAGGCACCATCCAAGAATAAATTAGAATGACTTTTGTAAGACAAAAGAAGTCACCAGGGGAAATATTCAGAGGTCCAAGGTATCATGTAGATTACACGCCAAAATCTTTGAACCCACTTAACTGTGGACTGGGGTTTGAGGAGCATGGGAACTCTGGGGCAGAGATAAACATCAAAGCTATGGGAGAGGCCATATAGCTTGGTAGTGTAGTTTTGTTTGATGACATGTTTGTAGGACATAGGAAACCAGTTTGTCATGATCAAAGCAGAGAATGAGGAAGGTTAATCAGGAACAAACCTAGCCTGAGGGACTATCCTGTTACCTCCATTAATCCCAGGCTCTCAGCCTCCCTCTGAGTCAACCAAACTCTTTACTATTCTTCCCTATAATTCACCCCGTTCTGTGAACTTTTGCTTGAAACTTGAATCCATTCTCTTCCTTGTTAAAAACCCTGGAAGGTGTGGAAGTCATATTGCATGAGAGTTAAGATAAACCTGCTCCACCTCATTCATAGCTAGATGATCCAAAAACCTAATCCCTCCCTATTTCAGGTTCCCCATTGTAACTGGGCAGGGTTTCGTTCTGTTGTACATAGGGTCTCTATGAGCTGGAGCCAACTCAACAGCGCCTTCCACCACCACATTATATTACTGGTCCAGTTTTCTATTGCTGTAATAAATGACTACAAATGTAATGGTTTGAACAATACAACTTTATTACCTCATGGCGTCCAACATTGCCCAACACTGCCTAGTGTCTATCTAGGCAAAACTGTGTTCCTCTCAGGCTGTAAGGGAGAATTTGTTCCCCTCTCTTTTTCAGCTTCCAGAGGCTACCTGAGTTCTTGGTTTGTATCTCCCTTCTTCAGTCTTCAAAGTCAGCAACATTGTATCTTTCTGACCATTCTTCTACAGATATATCTTCCACTAATTCTGACCCAAGTCAGGAAAGGTTCTCCACTTTTAAGGACTCATGTGATTAGGTTGAACTCATCTACGTAATCCAGAATAATTGACAAACTCAAAAACCTCAATGCAAAACCCATAATGCCATGTTAAGGAACACATCCACAGGTTCCAGAGATTAGGACAGAAACCTCCTTGGGGAGACTTTATTCTGTTTATTCACACTTCATAAGGACCCAGTAAGGTGTGTGACGTGTGTGTGTGTGTGTGTGTGTGTGTGTGTGTGTGTGTGTGTGTGTCTGTTTTTGGTGTCAGGTGCCATCAAGTCAACTATGACCATCTGAACCTTGCCTATCCTGTGCCATTCTCATCATCGCTGATATCCTTATATCCATTGATAACATCTCTGTTTCAGTCCATCTTTTTGAGGATCTTCCTCTCCTCTTCTGATTTTTTACCTTTCCAATCATGATGTCTTTTCCAAAGTCTGACTTCTCATAACATGTCCAAAATATATGAGAGGAGGTTTCACCACCCTTTGCCTCTTAAGGAGCACTCTGGCAGCATTTTCCCCAAGACATATATTTCACTCTGTTTGATTATTTAGAAGTTGCCCTGCCAACGCAAAGACAGGTGGTTCAAATCCACCAGCTACACCATGGGGGAAAGATGGTAATCTTCTTCAGTAGGATTTACAGCCTTTAAAAATCAGCTATCAGTTATCAGTTGGTTAGGACTGGACAGCACTATCAGTGTCCAGGACATATCCGTTTGGGCCAGCAATTCCTACTTAAATCAGACTAAGGCTTCAATGAGAGCAGCAGCAGCCAAGAACCAGCATGAGACAGAGCTGATCTGGGACTGCTACCCCACAGAGCCAGAGCCAAGGGTCTTTGCCCAACCTTGCTGGAGTACCGGGGGGAAGATGTCATAACTGGCAGAACTAAGAGAGTTTCATAGCACAAATTGAGAGCCTCAAGACTAATTTCGAGGAACTATGAGCACTCCTTAAAAGCTGCTCTGATGAAATAATTGTATCCTGTTTCCAACCTGAATCGTAACCTCTTAACTTCCCTAACAAACCCCATAATCCTGAGTTTTGCTTGTGAGTTCTTTGTGGCCATTTTAATGGATTAGTGGATCTAGCAGCAGAACAGCAAGAGCCCTGGGAGGGACAGTTGATATTAGACTTGTTAGAAGAAGGTATAGAAGCTTGGGACATGGCTGAACTCTCAGAATGAAACTTTATGTTGTAGATGTTATTACTGAAGACCATTCCCTCTTGTGGAGTTAGTAGAGTTATAAAAACACACACATACATATACATATAAAGTATCCAACTCATTGTCATGGAATCAGAACCGACTCATAGCTGACCCGCCAATGAGTTTTCAGAAGCTATAAATCCAATAGGAAGTGACTGTCAGTCTTTCACCCAAAGAGCCACTGGTCGATTCCAGCTGCTGGAGAACTGCTGCCTTTGGGTTAGCAGCACACCTCCGTGTGGGCCACACACACCTCCAGAGCTGCACATGCACACACAGGGTTTGTGGTCAGTGTTGTCAATCCAGAACCATCACTCATATTGTCTGGCATGTTGCTGTGATTCTGGAAGTTTCTACCAGTACTTCAAATCTGTGTAACCTTAAGTGATTTCAGTGGAGGTTTTAGACTAAGATGGACCAGTAAGCAGAAGTAGCTGTCCACTTCTGAAACAGTGGGTTGATGAAAGACAACAGAACTTTGTCTGACATTAGAAGATGCCAGAAGATTGGAAGTCACTCAGAATATGAGGGGGCAATAACTGCCTTCTAAAAGTTGAGTCTATGTAATGACAGGGATAGACTAAATAAAGCTTACAGCCAATGAATGGCCTTCATTTACTGATGTGGCAAGACACAAAATGAGGAGAAACAGCTGTAGACATCTATGAATAACTGGAACATAGAATATACAAAATGTGAATGCAGAAAAATTACAAGTTGTGTAAAATGGAATGGAATGCATAAAAATAGATATCCTAGACGTTAGGGAGATGAAATGGGAAAGTACTGGGCATTTTTCATCAGATAATCATATGATCTATGCTGGAAATGACAAACTAAAAAGGAATGCTGTTTCATTCATCATCTGAAGGAACATTTTAAGACCTGCCCTAAAGCATAATCCTATCAGTGATAGAATAAGATTGATACACACACAAGGAAGACCTGTGTCTTAGAGGAAAAGCATGGACAGTACTGTTGTTGTTAGATGCCATTGAGCCAACTACAATTCTCAGCAACAATGGATCTGAGCCCTGCCTACCGTGTGCCGTCCTCATCATCTCTGATGTGCTTGAGCCCATGGTTACAGTCATTGTTTCAATCCACTTCATTGAGGGTCTTCCTCTCTTTTACTGACCCTCCACCTTTCCCAGCGTGATAAACTTTTCCAAAGACCAGCCCCTCCTAACTTCATACCCAAAATATGTGAGACAAAGTTTTGCCCATCCTTGCCTCCAAGAAGTACCCTGGTTACTTCTTCCAAGACAGACTTGTCTGTTCTTTTGGCAATCCATGGAATTCTTGTCCAGAACCACAACTCAAAGGTGTCCATTCTTCTGTCATCCTTAGTCATTGTCCAACTTGCAGGTGCATAACAAGTAATGGATAAGACCATGACTTGAATTGGATGTATCTTAGTCTTTAAACTACCATCATTGCTCCTTAGCACCTTGGAGAGGTCTTTGACAGCAGATTTTACCCAATATGTCTTTTGATATCTTCACTGCTGGTGGCAACAGTGTTGATTGTGGATCCAAGCAAGGTGAAATTGTTGATAGCTTCAGTCTTTTCTCCCTCTGCTATGTTGTTGCCTATTAGCCCCAGCTGGGCAGGGGGAGGGGAGGGAATTGCGCATAGTTGACAGAAACTACTGCTCACCTGCATATTGAGTGTTGACCCTAGTTCAGATGCCAACCTAAGAAAAACCCTTCATACTTTCTCTTCTTGAACTTCCTACATCCATCCCCCCAAGAAAAGTCCCTAGAGGCAAGGATGGTGAGACTTTGTCTCACATACTTTGGGCATGTCATCAGAAGGGGCCAGCCCCTAGAAAAGATCACCAAACCTGGAAAAATAGAGTCAGTAAAAGAAGGATCCTAAACACGATGGATTAGCACAGTGGCTGCAAAGTGCACTTATAAACAGCAGAGATTGGGAGGATGATGCAGGATCTGTCTCATTCTGTTGTCCTTGGGGTTACTGTGTGTCAGAGCCCACCATGCTTCTAATAACAACATTAAGCTGGAGTCAGCTCAAAAGTTCTATCTTTCAGAGATTCATCTAAGTAATCACAACTTTCTCTAGTGATTCCAGATTCAAGTTAGCACATTTATCCACTCTCCACAGCAACTGCTTTAAACAGTTTGCATTTGTTTTGTACAGTTCCATTTGATACATTTGTGAGTTTTGCTAGGTTTTTTAACACTTGCCCCCCACCCCCACCCTGGGACCCACAATGCAACTAAACTCCATGCCCAATGGCTTGGAAAACTAAAGAATCTGTGCCACACTGCACAAAATCCCATGGAAAGCCAGTGTGAAGTCATCATGACCTAAAGCTCTTGTTTCCAAAGCACTGATGGTATGGGAGGGAGTCCTGATTATGCAGTGATTAATTTCTTGGTTCTAACTCACTAGCATCTCATAGGGGTAGGCGGAAAGAGAGAGAAATGTGACATTCTGCTTCTAAATGATTACAGTCCTGATCACCCAAGGAGGCGGTTCTACTCTGTTGTTTAGAGTTGGTATGAGTCAGATTCTACTTGACAGCACAATTTATTAATTTTATTATTATTTAAGGGTTGGTTTGTTTATTTGTTTTCATTGTGCAGGTGAATCTAGACCTGCTCTGAGAAATCTGACTTCCTTGGGCAAGAGAGTATCAACAAAATATAGTCCCAGATTTAGTTCACCAATACAGCACGTTAAGGTCCTTGAGTTCAGAAATGACTTATTAATTTTTTTTATTTTGTAACTTCCTGTAATTCCTCATAGAGTTCTGCACGCAGCTGAGATAAAGCTGGTGGAGTTTTGAAACAAAACAGTGCTGTAGTTCCCAAGTGTACAACTGCACATCAAAAAGTATTCCGAGTGAGTTTATTCAGGAGCCTTTCAAACAAGTCTAAACATAGAGCAGTTGTATTAATCTGATTGGTAACAATTTGGAATTAGAACATCAAAATGTCAAAAACTAGTTTCTTCCAATTAGCTTTTTATATAGTCAAAATAAATACAATGTTCCATTAATTAGTGGTAATTGGTTACTTAATAGAAGGCTAAACCAACAGAGAATATTACCTCAAACTTCTTGCCGCTAATTTTTTTAGCAAGAAATAATGCTTACAGATTTATCAGAAAATATTAAACTCATTTCATCTATTCCTCTGGTTATTTATCATTTTATCCCTGGATTTCTGTACCTAGCTAGATCAGTGTTTAGGGCCCTCCTGATAACATGCCCAAAGTATGTGAGACAGAGTTTCAAAAGCATTACCTCCAAGGAACAACCTAGTTTCACCCTCTCTAGGACAGACTTGTATTATACAGACAGGACTTCTTGGAGGCAAAGATGACCAAGCTTCATCTCACATACTTTGGGCAAGTTTATAGGAGAGGCTGTTCCTTGGAGAGGGACATCATACTTTGAAAGGTAGAAGTTCTACAAAAGAGAGGAAGATCCTAAACTAGACGGCCTGATACAGTGACTGCAGCAATGGCTCAAGTGTGTGAAAGATGATGAAGCCGGCAGAGCATAGGACAGGGTTCAGATCTGTTGTTCATAGGGTCACTATGAGTCATACTTGATGGCATATAACAACAATATGCCCAAAGTATGTGAGACACAGCTTCACTATCCTTGCCTCTAACACTATTCTGGCTGCACTTTCTCCAAGACAAGTGGTTTTTCCTTTTGGCAGTCCATGGGACATTCAGCACTCTTCTCCAAACCACAATTCATAGGCATTGATTCTTCCTCTGTCATCTTTATTTATTGTCTAGCTCTCAGATAAATAGCAGGTGATTGAAGAAACCATGGCTTAAATCAGATGAATCTCAGACTTTAGGCTGACATCATTGCAACTTTGGAAAGGTCCCTGACAGCTGACTTTCCCAGTATAATATGTCTCTTGATCTGACTGCTGATACCAAGGCTGTTGACTTATGGATCCAAGTGAAATGAAATCACGGACAACCTCAATCCTTTCCCCATCTGACATGATGTTGCCCATTGGTCCAGTGGTGAGGATTGTTGTTTTCTTGATGCTGAGATGTAATCTATATTGAAGGCTGTAACCTTTGATCTTCTGTAGCATTTACAGTCCTCCTCACTTTCGGGAAGCAAAGTTGTGTCATCTTCTTAATACAGGTTGTTAGTGAGTCTTCCTCTGATCCTGATACCACAACCTTCTTCATAAAGTCCAGCTTCTTAAATTATTTGTCCAGCCTACAGATTGAACAAGTATGGAGAAAGGATACAGCCTTCACATGCATCTTTCTTGATTTAAACCATGTAGTTTTCACCTGCTCTGTTTGCCCACCAGACTCCTGGTCCAGGTATAAGTTCCGCCTGAGTACAATTAAGTGCTCTGGGACTCTCATTCTTCTCTATGTCAGCCACAACTTCTTATGATCCACACAGTTAAATACTTTCACATTGTCAATAAAACACAAATAGACATTCTTATGGTATTCTCTGCTTTCAGTCAAGATCCAGCTGATATCAGAAATTATATCCCTGGCCATCGCCTCTTCTAAACCCAGCTTGAACTCTGTCAGTATAATAGGCTAGCCATTTTTTATGACCTTCAATAATATTTTGCTTGTATGTGATATTAATGATATTGCTTGATAATTTTCATATTCTGGTGAATCACTTTCTTCGGAATGGGAACAAATAGAGATCTCTTCCAGTCAGTGGGCCAGGTAGCTGGCTTCCAAATTTCCTGGCACGTACTAATGAGCATGTTAAGGGCTGTATCTGTTAGTTATGTTAGTTGAACGTATCACTTGATGTCCCATTGACTCCTGGGGTTCATTTTTGCCAATTGAATAAACAGTGGTTAAAAAAAAGTTTCTTTTAAGGGAGCTCTGGTGGCCTAGTGGCAAGAAGGTGCACTGCAATCCCAGAGATATGTGGTTCAAATCCACCAGATGCTCTGCTAGAGAAGGAGGGGCAATCTCCTCCTGTACCAGTCAGATCTGATTTGATGGTACACAGACAAAAATATAATAAAATAATTTTTTTAAGAAAAAAAGTTTCTTTTAATGGTTAGTGATGCCTATTGTACAGCATGGGAAATATAGGGAATGCCACCAAATTATATACATAAAAATGATTTATGGAAAATGTCTTAGCACATACATTTTACTATCATTTTCAAAAATATGGCCTTTTTCCCTTCCTCTCCAGTTACTAACTCCACCTGATATTGTTGAGTTGACTCTATGTGTCACAGATAAAACCACATAATTTGAAGCTTTATTGTGCTTAGATAATAATGACAGCTCTTGTTGTGCGTCGAGTCGCTTGCGACTCATAGCAACCCTATGTACAAGAGCGCTAACCCCTGCTCTATCCTATGCCAACTTCATTGTCTCCATACACCTACTCACACTACCCCAACCACTGAAATAATCCACCTCATCGAAGGTCTTCCTCTCCTGCACTGTACCTCCACTCTCCCAAACATGATGTCCCTCTCCAAGGACTGGTCCTCCTTGCAACATGCCCAAAATATGTCAGACAAAGTGTCAGAATTCTTGCCTCCAAGGAGCAGCCTGGCCTCACTCTCTCCAGAACAAACCTGTTTGTTCTCTTAGCAGTCCATGGTATTTT
>NW_006399757.1:36504954-36525875 GCF_000299155.1 Elephantulus edwardii | reverse complement strand
CTTCCAAGCTCGTTTTAATTGGGGAACTCCACCAAACACTGTCCACCATGGGTAACCATTATCACATTTGGCACATCAGTCACAGTGTTTAGCATCACAGCCACCAGGAGTTACCTCTGCACAGCAAACGGGCAGACCAGTGCTATACCACTTAAAAGAATGTTTGACCAAAACCAATTCAGGCAGTGTGCCTAATCCAAGCCATAGTATTTTCAGTTGTTTCCTATGCCTCTGAAAGTTGGACAATGAGTAGGAAAACCCAACAACTGATGCCTTTGAATTGTGAGGTTGGAGAAGAGTACTGAATATCCCATGAACTGCAACAAAAGAAATGCAGCCAGCGAGCTCCTTAGAGACAATAATGGTGAAACTTCATCTTAACATACTTTGGGTACATTTTCAGGAGGAATCAGTCCTTGGGTAGAGATACGATGCTGGAAAAGTCAGAAAAGGAGAGAAGAACCACTGTCAATGAGATGAGTAGAGTCAGCAATTGCTACTGTTGGCTTGAGCATGACAGAAGTCTTGAGGATATTACAGGATAGGACAAGCTTCAGATGTGCAGTTCACAGGGTTGCTATGAGTCATAGTAGACTCCACGACACCTAACAACAAAGAGAATATTTGTATTAAAATACATTTCTCCTGAACACTGCACAAAAATTTCACCGTCCCTTTAGTGTCTCCCCCTCCGATTGTGTCACTTGACAGACTGCATTTTCCCAGTGATGTCTCTGGGAAATTGAAGGTTTAGCTTTGAGAAGGAATAATTTACCTTTTTAAAAACTGAACCTGAACCCAGAACATGAGATTAGAACAAGCTCTTTGTCCTCCTACAAGGGTAATGAAAAGCCAGTTCTCTCTAGGAAATAGCAGGCTGGTTTAAATCCTTCAGTGAGCATGATCAAAATTCACTGAAGAGTCAGGGAAGGTGAAGAGAGCACGGCCTGGCTCAGTGCTGGTCTCTGATGGCACCTGCTTCCTGTTGGAACCTTCCTCGTATGTGTTCAATCAGCCAGGCCCTCTCTTCACCATTTCTGATGCCATCTGTCCAAGGCCTCAACCTCCCCAACTCTCTGCGCTTTCTATAAGGCCCTGCTCATTCACTCGGCATTCCAGGACTGTTTCAAAATCTACCCACAGAGATTACAGTTGACCCTTGGACATCACGGGTTTGAATTGCAATGCAGACGGCTCCCTTTCTCTGTTACTACTGCAGGCAGCTCAAGTGTTGCAAGTATCTGCAGTTCACATGGAGGTGGTTAGATCACACTGGCATTCGTTATTTGAATGCAAAGTTTGCTCTCACCACAATGGCAATGAGGGGCAGGGAAAATGTAAATGGGCCCATGCAGCTGAGACCTGCACTGTTCAGAGGTCACCTATAACTTCTGTGCAGATTTTCAATGGTGTCGGCGACTGGCATCCCTAGCACTAGAGTTGTTCACAGGTCAGCAGTACTTGGCCCTAAGCAAGCAGCTGTATCTTCCCCACGGCTCCAGTCAGGATGGAGGGAAGTCTGCTGACCACTTCTCCCTTCTGCAACAGCTTTTGCTGTTCCCTCTGTGACTCCTAATGGTTTCATGTGTACCTGAAAGGTTTTTAGCTAAATGAAAATGTCCTCAGTAAGTTTATAGATTCTAATCATGGATATCTATTATAGCATATAACACCTATGTTTATTGTTATATCCATGTAGCTATTGTTGTTATGTGTCATTGAGTCGCCTGCTGTTCATAGTGACCCTATGTACAACAGCTCTGAACCCTGACCTGTCCTGAGTCAATTTCACTGACTCGCACACACCTAACGCCATTATCCCAGTTACTGTGTCAATCCATCTCAACCTGGGTCTTTCTCTCTTCCACTGTCCCTCCACCCTTCGAGCATGATGTCGTACTCTAAGGACTGACCCTTTCTGGCCACGTGCCCAAAGTATACAACTTATTAAATATATAGCTGGTGGTGATGTTATGTCCCATAGAGTCAGAACCAACTTATAGCTGACCCTCCAGTGGGTTTTCACAGGCAGTGAATTGCACTGGGGGAGACTGTCCATCTTTCTCCAGTGGAGCAGCTGGTGAATTCGAACTGTGTGTCTTTGGTTGGCAGCACAGCTCCTTACCACCAGGCCACCAGCCGTGTGTGTGTGTACACACACACATTCACACATTCATGCTCCAGTGGCACAGTCTATCGAAGTCTCACCAATAACCTGAAGGCCATGCCTCTGACAGTTTAAATCCACTGTCCCTCGAAAGCAGAAAGACAGACAGTCTTCTGCCTTGCAATTTACAATCTCAGAAACCTAACAGAGGGTCAGTTCTGAGTCACTTCTGACATACAACAAGGAGAGAAAAAGAGAGAGAGAGAGAGAAGAATGAGAAGAGCGAGAGAATACAATACATAAGCCAAACCCACTGCCATCAGGTTGATTCCAATTTAAGAGTGACCCTGGAAGAGAACAGGACTGCCCATAGAGTTCCCAAGGTGGTAAATCGTTAGATAAATGAACTGCCTCATCTTTTGTCCATGGAGCAGCTAGTGGATTCAATCCACTGACATTTCAGTTCGTAGCCCAACACTTAATCCACAATACCACAATACTCTAAATTCAAACTCATTCCCATGGGCTCAGAACTAACTGATAGCTGACTCTCCAGAAGTTTTCAGGAGGCTGTAAATCACGTAGGTGGAGAATGCCCGTTTTTCTCCATAAGGCTCTGAATACATATGAACACCTCCCCTGCAAAAGCCCATTATTTTATTTTATTTCTAAAAGGCTCTCAAATAAAGAATATTGGTTGTAAGCTAAAATACAAATCGTATTGCGATTTACTGAGCACTATTGGCTGAGCTCTACTACAGTCCTGTAGGGTACTTTCCTTATTCTTAATTCAATTTGAAGAAATAAATATCAGGAGAGGTTAAGGCACTTGCCCAAGGCCACACAGCTAGTGAGTTGGAAAATACAGAACTGTTCAGCAATTACTACTGTTTGTTCAGGTAATTTAAAAGAGGCAGAATGTCTTTTACCGATCTTGTTTTGCCCAGAGGAGAAATGTTTTCATCAATCTGGTCCAGTAGATTGGGAGTGTTATTGCTGTTGCTACGTGTTGTTGAGTCACATATGACTCACGTCAACCCTATGAAAAACAGATCTGAACCCTGTCCTAGTCTGCACCATCCTCATCATCCCCAACACACTTGAGCCCATTGCCAGAGTCATTGGATGAGTCCATCATATTGAGAGTCTTCTTCATTTTCACTGACTCTTTACCTTCCCAGGTATGATGGCCCTCTCTGAAGAATAGCCTTTCCTAACAACATGCCCAAAGTGTGTGGGATGAATCTTCTCCATCCTTGCCTCCAAGGAGCACGCTGGCCGAATTCTCTACAAGACGTATCTATTTGTTCTTTTGGCAGTCCATGGAATATTCTTCTTCAACTCTAGAACTCAAAGGCATCAATTCTTCTTCTATCATCCTTATTCATTGCCAGCTTTCAGATGCTTAGCAAATGATTGGGAAAACCATGGCCTGAGTCAGGTACATTTTGTCTTTAAACTTAGATCATTACTCTTCAGGACTTTGGAGAGGTCCCTGACAGCAGACTTTCCCAATGCTGTATGTCTCTGAATCTCCTTACTGCTGATATCAAGGGTATTGATTGTGGATTCAAGTAAGATTAAATTGTTGACACTTTCAATATTTTCCCCATCTATTATGATGTTGCCTAATAGGCACATACAGACATTGTAGACTAGTAGTAAGAAGTTGTGCTGCAGTCCTGATGGCACATGGTTCAAATCTACCAGCTGCTCTGCAAGAGAAAGATGGGCAACTAGATTCCAATCCAAGGGCACACAACAACAATAACACAGACATTGTACAGATATGTGGAGTTATTTTTCTCATATACATACATTTATGGGGAGGGGGTGTATCATTGCAGGAGGGACCAGTCCTTGGAGACATATATCATTCTTGGAAAGGTAGAGGGACAACACAAGAGAGGAAGACCCTAGATGAGATGAATTGGCTCAGTGACTGTGATAATGTAATGGGGATAGGTGTGTTGGAGACAATGACATTGGTTCAAGATACAGGAGGGTTCACAGTTGTTGTCACAGGGTTGCTATGAGTTGCAAGTGACTTGATAGCACATGACAACAATATGTCTTCACCATTTTTTTCTGCCCTTGAATCAGAATGTCCAAGTTGAGTCAGAACCAACCCATAGCTGACCCTTAAGCAGGTTTTCAGATTCAGTAAATTGCATGGGAGGAGATTGTTCATCCTTCTCCTGTGGAGCTGCCGGTGGATTTGAACTGTGTGCCTCTGGGATTGCAGCACATCTCATAATCTTTCATCAGGTCTTTCAGGAGGAGAAAACTGGCAAGACTGGCCAAGAGACAAGACTTGTACTGTGACCAGTATGAAACAAATCAGCAAAGGATTTAAGTAGTGAATAAACAAACTCTTCCATCATTAGCACCTCATGCACTGAGCCACTTGTCTAGAAACTAAAATCATAGGAAGCCCCTCCATCAAGAGCCTATGGACTAGAGCTGCCCTGGTCTAGCATTTAACTGGTTGGTTCAAATTCCAACTCATGTCTTACTAAGTGATGGTCATCAGGATAGTTACTTATTTTTTCCAAGCTTCACTTTCTTCAGGTATGAACTAGGGATAACATTAGTTCACCAGGCAGGATGCTAATATTAATTATTGAGAGATAATATATAGTCTAAGATAGTATAAGATTTAGCCTAGAGTTCAATCAACAGTAACACTAGATGCTAGCAGCATCCGTCACTCATTATTAAACCAGGTGGCTCAGCATTTAGCTTTCACTTTGATAATAAGAATCAAGCACCTAAATAGTCATATTTCTAATCATTAACAAAAAACAAATGATATTGGTGTGTATAAGGGAGCTTCTGGACCCAAACTTATTCTAGTCGCTTAATGGGTAGAGACTGCTTAAAATTTGTTTCCTGAAGGTGCAGAAGGGGAAAATAGAAACAGTTCTTGGGGTTTAACTCTTGGTTCTGAATCCACTTTAGTGGATTCTGCACTTGTAAGTGAAGTGTGATCATTGTTTTTAAGGCAACACTCTGTTATATCCTCGGCAAACAGGTAAATTTCTAAAGCTGACTCCACCTCCAGGCACAGGGACAATGTCTCTACTGTTCATTGTCCACGTCAGTGCTTTGTAAGATATTCACAGTTACCATATTTTGTTGTTGTTGTTGTTATGTACCATTGAGTCACCTGCAACTCATAGTTACCCTATGTATAATAGCTCTGAACCCCACTATATCCTGAGGTAGTCTAATTGTCTCAGACAAACCTACCCCCATTGCCCCAGTTACTGTGTTAATCAATCTCATCCAGGGTCTTTCTCTCTTGCACTGTCCCTCCACCCTTCGAAGCATGATGTCCTTCTCCAAGGACTGATCCTTCTGGGAACATGCCCAAAGTATATGAAACAGATCTTCAAAATCCTTGCCTCTAAGGAGTAGCTTGGTTTCTCCCTCTCCAAGATAGGTCTGTTTGTTCTCTTGGTATATGTTCAATACTCTTCTCCAGCACCACAACTCAAAGGCTTTGCTTGTTCTTCTGTCATCCTTAGTCACTGTCCATATAGAATAGAATAAAATTGCCCCTTAGGTTGTAAATTTCTGACAGGAATGGGCTGCCACATCTTTCTCCCTCAAAGCAGCTGGTAGTTTTTAACTGCTGACCTTCCTGACTAGTAAGGAGGTGTGTTAATCCCCTCACCATCAGGTTGTGTTGCCTTGTGCACCATAGTTGCCTACTTAATATTTATTAAGGAAGCTGTTAAGAAATTATGATGCCAACCCATAGGTATGTGGTTTTAATCGACCAACTGTTCCACAGAAGAAAGATGGGCAGTCTCCTCCCATAGGCTTTACTGCCTCTTAAAACCCACTGGAGGGTCATTTATGGGTTGGTGCCAACCCAACAGTGCACCACAAGAAGATGGGTAACCCACATGCAGATACTTCTAATGACAAGTGTAATGGTGCAAAATGATGCCACATAAGATACAGCACTACAAAATTATTGCACTCCCCACCCCTGGGAACTCTGTAGCAAACATCCTGATCTTTATCCTCTTAAAACTGCCTTTTAGCTATTGATTCCAGATTCCAACAGTGATAGCAACACCAGGTCTCAGCTTGCTAATGCAGTGACTCCATGTGGCCATTCTCAGTAAGTGCACAGGAATACGTGTGAAAAAAGCAACATCCGATCATTAGAGATCATTCCTGCAACAAAACCATCTCCATATAGATCAGAGCTCCATGGTGGAAAAACAAAAGGACATTTAGAATAAAGTAAAATAAAATCAATTTTCTGAAATACAGGCCAGTCAGTCCTAAGAGGAGTTAAAAAATAATTAGTTCCTCAATCCCAGAGGTACGTGGTTCTAATCCACCAGATGATCTGCTGAAGAAGGAAGGGCAATCTCCTCCTGTGTCAGTCAGATCTGATTTGGCAGTACACACACAAAATAAATAAAATTTTAAAAAATACTAATTAGTCCCAGTTTCCATTCATTTGACAATTTTTATTGAAAGCTTGCCCTGTGCCAGGCTCTATAAGGATGCCTTTGGATGGATCCAGCTAATGGGCACGCAATCTGTGTAGACAGAGTTTTTAACTTGGGCCTTGAACTAAAGTTTAACTGCTACCATCTTGAAATTTGTAATAATTTTTGAAGAATAAGCTATATGTTTCATTTTACAATGGGCCCTACAAATGATGTAGATAGGTAGTCTTTCCCCAAGGATGATATCCTAAAAGCATCATTAACTTACTTAGGCTCAAACTAAGTATTTTTAAATCCAGTGGGAAATTAAAATACAATGCTGCCTTCTTGAAGTTCCATTCTCCCTCTTTTCTTTATCTTTCCCTCCTAGTTTGTAATACAAACTATTTTGTCTTGTCTCTTCTAGTCTCCTTTCTCCCCACTGTTCCATTTTTTTACTTGCCATCCTTGTCAGTGCATGAGGATGTTACTTCTTTATGTTGTGAGGGGATTTGTTTTCCTTATGTTGAGGAATAAGCCATACTTGAAAGCTATAGTCTTTAAGCTTCTTCACTGTGTCAAGTCCTCTTCGCTTTCAGCAAGCAAGGTTGTGCCTTCTACATATTAGAGATTGCTAATGAGTCCTCTCTCGTGCTAGTGCTGCACTCCTCATAGTATGGTCCAGCTTCTTAAATTATTTCCTTAGCAGTCAGGTGGAATAAATATTACAAAAGGGTACAATGCACGCCATACCTATCCTAGTTTTAAAAAAGAAACCTTGTAATAAGCCTTTGGTTGTGTTACAATGACTGTCTTTTTGTTGTCTACAAATGGCTTTCCATGAGCACAATTTAAGTGTTCTGCAATTCACATTCTTCACAATGTTATCTGTAATTTGTTATGATCCACACAATTGAATACTTTTGCATAGTCAGTAAAACAGAGGTAAACATTATTTGAGTAATCTCTCCTTTTAGACAAGAAATCCTGTTGCTGTTAGGTGTTGTCTAGGCCACTATGACTAACAGTGGCCCTGTGAACTACAGAACTATGAACTGTTCTAGTAATTTTCAGCAAAGTTTTACTTGTTTGTGATATTGTTTGAGAATTTACACATTTTGTTAGATCACTTTTTATTGAAATGAGAACAAATATGGATCTCCTCCAAGGGCCTTATTTTTTTTGCCAACACCTTCAGTGCAACTTAAACTTCTTTCTTCATTATTACTGACTCTTGATCATATGCTATTTCCTGAATGATTCAGTGCCCAGCAGTTATTTTTGGTACAGTTACTCTGCATGTAGTATTATGGGCTTAGTGTTCAAAATGGCTGTCTCAGCCATTGAATTTGACTTTGACATATGGATAAGTGGAAATATATGAATAGGGCATATTAGCCTGTCCACAAGGTGATTGGCTTTGTCTTGCCATTAAATTGAGCAGATCCAGCAGCACAAAAAGAGAAACTTTACCACCAGCAAAGAAGCAGCAAATGAAAAGTATTCTTCAGGATGAGAACAACAGTCATAGCAGCCACAGAGGAAAACCAGAGACTTGACATGAGACAGAGTGAACTTTGGGATTGTTATCCCATCAGGAACTAGAACTCAAAGCCTTTTCCTAAGTTTGTTGGAAGACTGTGGAGGGAAAAGCTAATATTGACAGGACTGAGACCCTTGTAACACAGCCAAAAGCCCTGAGGTTCATGGCTGAGGCATCTGGTAGCACATTTTAGAAGCTGTCCTGACTGTATTCTGCTACTAACCTTAATTATAGCCTTTTGACTTCCCAAATATCATTCTATGTCCTCTGAGCTATTGCATCAGATTTTGGACCCAGTAAAGCAGTTATATTGGTGTTAGAATGAGTAGAAAGAGGTGTGAGAGCATGGGAGACATATCTGACCTCACGGGAATTGTTTTTGTGGTGTTGGTGTTGTTGATGGGGACAATTCCCCTTTGCGGAGTTGCTAAAGGTCAGATATGATTGTGTCCATGTGGCTCTTGCTCTTTTTACGCTGTGTTTTCCTTCCATCTCTTTCCCCCCTCCCATCTTCTTTTGACACTTCCTGGATCATTCAAGACTTTCCCCAATAGCATCTCTCAGTACAACAACTTAAGGCTTGAATTTATTTTTCAGATCTTTCAGCTTGAGAAATGCCAAGCATGTTTTTCTCTTCTAATTGTAGCTCTGTGCACATTTGATGAAAATACCTTACTGTACTTTGAAATCTCTGTTACTTCAGCATTTCTGTGACTTCAGCATTTCCGCATTTTGTTTTGGCTTCTTTACATTCTAATAAAGTTCCAATGCCTCCTCTGACATCCATTTTGGTCTTTTCTGTGTCTTTTATCTTTGTAATGACCTCTTGCTATCTTCGTAGATGATATCCTTGATGTCATCCCACCACTCATCTGGTCTTCAATTGCTAGT
Source organism: Elephantulus edwardii (assembly GCF_000299155.1). NCBI lineage: Eukaryota > Metazoa > Chordata > Mammalia > Macroscelidea > Macroscelididae > Elephantulus > Elephantulus edwardii. The sequence continues at coordinate 36,516,880 of NW_006399757.1, read as the reverse complement.
GTACAGTGCATCAAATCTATTCTTGAGTTGGTTTTTAAATTCAGGTTATTGTTAATTGCTGTATGTTGTTGTTATGTGCTGTTGAGTCTGTGACTCATACCTGTATGTTGTTGTTGTTGTTGTTGTTGTTGTTGTTGTTGTTGTTGTTATGTGCCGTCGAGGTTGAGTCGTTTGCGACTCATAGCGACCCTATGTACAACAGCCCTAAACCCTGCTCTATCCTGTGCCAATTGCGCTGCCTCTGACACACCCATCCTGATTACTCCAGTCACTGAATCAATCCATCTCATAGAGGGTCTTCCCCTCTTGCGCTGTCCCTCCACCCTCCCAAGCATGATGTCCCTCTCCAAGGACCTGTCCCTCCTTGCAATATGCCCAAAGTATGTCAGACGAAGTCCTAGAATCCTTGCCTCCAAGGAGTAGCCTGGTTTAACCCTCTCCAGGATGAATCTGTTTGTTTTTCTTGGCAGTCCATGGTACAATCAATACTCTTCTCCAGCACCACAACTCAAAGGCATCAATTCTCCTTCTATCCTCCCTAGTCATTGTCCAACTCCAATTCATAGTAATCCTGGAAGGACAGGTTGAAAATCCTGTCTGAACCTGCACTATCTCCACAATCTCTATTGTGTTTAAGCCCTTTGTTTCAGGCACCTTTCAAAGAATGAAACCCAACCCATGGCCATGGCCATTGAGTCAGTTCCGACTCATAATAAACCTCCATCGTGTCTCTGAGGCTGTAAATCTACACAGGGAGGAGATTGTCCATGCTTCTCCCACAGAGAGACTGGTAGATTCAAACCACCAGCCCTTCTATTATCAGCCTGGCATATTATGCTTTGAACCACCAGAACTCTTTTTATTAGGTTGGTTAGATTGGATAGCAATGGGGGAGGAACAATTCAGAGAGCATAAAATCAGTATCACTGAATTGTCTGTTTAGAAACTTGATAACCTGAAAAATATTTTTATTGTTTATATTCTCAATAACAACAATAAGATAAAAAAAGAAAGAAATGAGGGCATGGGCATGTCTGAGGCCTGCCCTGCCGGCAGCACCTCAGGAAGCCCGAGGTCTCTGATGGTAGTGGGCTGGGCCGTTCCTGGGCATTTAATTATGACATCAGTTATCTGTGAATGAATTTTAGCTACTTATGCATATATGTACATGCATGTATGTTTCGTTTTTAGTATTATCACCTAACACTTTACAGCATTGACAGTTTAGGGTTTGAGTTTTTAAGGTGTTTTTTTTTAGTTTTGTTTTTTAATGGGTTTTTTGTTCTTTCCTAAAAGTACATTATCTTCATTCCTGAAAACATTAGCTTCAAAGAGATACAGTATCCTGTTTGCTGTTAAACGGGTAAAACTTCATGGCCAGCTTTTGGAAAAGAGCCTGAGAGAGTCTGTGAATGCAACTGTAAAACAATTATGTTAGGATAAAACAATTACAAAAATTCCTTCTGGTACGTCATCTTGTACAATTCCCTTTTCCTCCTGTTTTTCCCAGACCTCTGCAGGACCTTTTTTGGATATGCCTTCTCATTCTCTCTTTTTTATCTCCCACTAATTCCCTCCATGCTGTTCATAACAGATTATGGGTAACACTGTGAAGAATGGGAATCCCAGAACACTTAATTGTGGTCGTGTGAAACCGATATTTAGACCAAAAAGCAGTCATCTGAACAGAACAAGATAGCCATGCCTGGTTTAAAATCACAAAAGGTTTTCATCACTGTTGTTGTCTTTTTCCACACTTAAATATATATGCTGAGTAAATAAATTGAGAAGTTGGAACATGTGAAGCAGAATGTGACATCAAGTTTGGAGGAAGACTCATCAACAAACTTCATTATGCAGTTGAGGACCTTGATTACAGAAAGTGAAGAAGGCTTAAAGCACTTAATGAAGATCAAAGACTATAGCCTTCAATATAGATTACATCTCAATGTCAAGAAAACACAAATCTTCACCACTGGACCAATAGGTGGCATCATAATAGAGGGAGAAAAGATTCAAATGATCAAGGATTTCATTTTACTGGGACCCACAATTAATACCTATGGTAATAGCAGTCACAAAATAAAAAAACATGTTGCACTGAAGAAACCTGCTGTCAAGGACCTTTTTAAAATGTTAAAGATGAATAATGTCACTTTAATGGCTAAAGCATACCTGGTCCAAGCCATCATATTCTCTTTAATAAACTGAAAAAAATTACTTATTAATGTTTCAAACTTGCTTGCACATTAATGATGCTTTAAATTTCCTTCTGTATCACTGTCTTTCTGTTTGAATAACTTTCATTGCAGTCATTCCTTTAGAGCTGATCTACTAGAAATAAAGTCCTTTTCCTTCAAACTGTGGTATTTTTAATTACTTCTTATGCATCTGAAAGTTGAACTGTGAAGAAGGAAGACTGACAAAGAATGTATGTCTTTTGAATTATAGTGTTGGAAAAGAGTACAAATATCCTATGGACTGCCAAAAGAACAAACAAGTCTATCTTAGAGGAGGGTGTTCAACGAGGGTGTTCTTTAGAGGTAAGGACTGTAAAACGTCATCATGCCTGCCCTTTGGTGTGTTGTGTGACCAGTCCTTAGAAAAGGACATCATGCTGGCAAAGAGAGAAAAGTCAGAGAAAGAGAGGGAGACCCTCAACAAGATAGACTGACACAGTGATTATAGCACTGGGCTTGAGTATGTAGAGGATGGTGAGTGTGGAACAGGATAGGTCAGGGTTCAGACCTGTTGTTCATAAGGTCACAGTCAGCCACAGTTGGCTCACATAGTCCCAGGAAGCTGTGATCCTACCCAAGGTTGGTGACTCTTTGGAGGTTTAAGTTCAAATCCCTCAATAGCTCCTCAGGAGAAAGTTGGGCATTCTCCTCCTATGTAGTTCTCTGCCCCTGAAAACCTGCTGGAGGTCAGCTTTGAGTCAGTCTGGCTCCGTGGCAAGTGTGGGAGTCTTCTGACAGCCAGGAGGTTTTGATGCCCAAAGCTGACTCACGCTAGGACAATAACGTCATTAGCAGTAGGCATAAAAAAAAAAAAAAATCCAAAACCCAACAACCAAAAAAAAAAAAAAAACAAAAACCAAACACTCCCTTTTCTCTTAAGTTCAATCATGTGGCTAACATCAAATTCCACTCCCCATCTTGGAATTGTGATCTCAGTTTCATTTTTATAGCTAGCTGGGTAGTCTTTAATGAGAATCCCATTGCAACACAGATCCACCACGGTGAAACCTCTGAGAGCTGGAACGTGAAGAGACAGCCCTGCTTTTCCTGCCTCACAAGTTTTCTGCCTTTGACAAGGTACAGCCATCACTTGTACGTTGTCCTTAGTTGGTGGCAAGTATTTGAATTTATTTTCTCTAAAGATTTTCACAAGTTCCACCTTTCACAAATTTTACTACTCAGTTTCACTCAGTGAAGAACTTACAACTTATGGAAGCTTCTTCTTCTTGTTCTTGTGTGTCATCGAGTCGTTTGCGACTCATAGCGACCCTATGTACAAGAGCTCTAAACACTGTTCTGTCCTGTGCCAACCTAGCCATCTCAAACGCACTTATTCCCACCACTCCAGTCACAGAATCGATCCATCTCATCAAAGGTCTTCCTCTCCTTCGCTGCCCCTCCACTCTGCCAAACATGATGTCCCTCTCCAAGGACCAGTCCCTCCTTGCAACATGCCCAAAGTATATCAGACGAAATTTCAGAATCCTTGACTCCAAGGAGCATTCTAGCTTCACCTTCTCCAGGACAAACCTGTTTGTTCTCCTGGCAGACCATGGTATATTCAACACTCTTCTCCAGCACCACAGCTCAAAGACATCAATCCTCTTTCTGTCAACCCTATTCACTGTCCAACTCTCTGATGCATAGCACATAATTGTGAAGACTATAGCCCAGATCAGGTGCACCTTAGTCTCCAACCTGACATTGTTGCTCTTCAGTACTCTTGAGAGGTCCCTCACAGGCGACTTTCCCAATGCAATTTGTCTCTTGATTTCCTGCTTGCTCTTTATTACTATCTAACTTTGTCCTGACTTTAATAAGATTGAACTAACCTCTACTTGCAACACAGTCTTCATCACAATCACTTTCACTTGCTGCCTGCACAGCTTTTAAAGCATTGAAAAGGCTATGAGTCTTCTCTTTTGTTATTGTGAGGCTGAATGAAAACTGTACACACCAATCTGACTTACCTATACGTTCTTAAAGACACAGGAACAGATCTCATTTGCACTCTGGAAACTGCCTGGATTCAGAAAAAGGCTAATGTCTCAACTCTGCTCTGAAACTGTCACTCCTTCAAACTAGTGCTACAGACAATTCACTGATTACTTATGGAGAATGAGAGGAACAACAGGAAGTCAGAATCAACGGATTCCCATCCACTTTTCCACCAGAGTCAGGACCAGAGGCAGGCTGAACTATCTGGGGTTAGCTTGCTGCAGGTGTGGTCAAATATGAAGTCAGGAAGTGACAGGATTGCATCCTGGGATGGCTGATGATATCCCCCATTAGAGCCACTGTTGGTCTTAGCAAACCCTCACAACTCCTCAGACAGAAGAGATCCCCTCACTCAGAAGACTGTGCCGGGGAGGTGTGGGTACTTCCATGAGAGAAGAGTGGTTGAGCCAATCTTGATGACTTTGTTAGAAAGCATTTCTATGTTCTGAGTCACTGAGCTCACCTGGTTAGAGAAGCAGAGCCTGCCTGGTCTTGATCTGAGGACAAGGTGGGCCTGGAGAGGCAGCTAACAGAGTTTCAGTTTTGACAGAAGACAAAATGTTTGTTGAAGCAACTCTTTTGTGACAGACCAAAAAAAGAATAGGAGCGCTCTCCAGTGTTCTATCTATCCCATATCCCATTTGCAGGTCTTTCCTTGATAATGTTCAGCTCTTGCAGTCCCAGCTTCAGCCCCAAAATGCCCTCTCTGTCCATTCTGGGGCTTTGTGGTAGGACCTTAGGAGCCCTGTCATCCAGTTTTGTCTCCAGCCACACCCCTGTGTCAACCCTCTCTGAGCTTGCAGTTATTAAAATATTTCTACCTCCTCTTTTTCATGGAAATAACAGCATTCTCTCTAGAGTGCCTGTCTTTCTTTTACCTTGTAAGGTCACCACCATTAGCTCATAAACTCAAATAAATTAATTCAACACTATTTATCTAGTGTGGCAGCACTTCGGGAGCATCTGTAGACAAAATAAGATCCTATATAAGAAACAGGACTTGTCTTCTAGAATCTTCACACACACACACACACACACACACACACACACGGCATTATACATGCCCTGGATTCTTTACAACTTCAAGGAATGGAATGCTAATATATCCACCGGGGATCCGGAGTGGCTTCACAGAAGAAAAGGCAGTTGAACTGTGCTTGCTAAATGAATAGGTTTTTGTTTGGCAGGCAGAGATAAGAGCAGCCAGTAATAAAGGAAGGGAACTGTTGAATACCAGGAGGAAGGCCCCAGGGCATATTATCAAATAACACTGTCCAGGGAAGCAGGAGTCAGGAAATCAAATGATATATTTCATTGGCAAAACCTTCAAAAAAAGATCTCTTTAAAGCGTTGAAGAGCACCTTGAGAATTAAGGTGGTCCTAAGCCAAGACCAAGGAGCTCTGGTGGCCTCCGGGTAACAAACTGTGCTGCAATCCTGAAGGTAGGTGGTTCAAATCCACCAGCTGCTCCTCAGTAGAAGGATGGGCAGTCTCCTCCTATGTGATTAACTGCCTCTGAAAACCTACTGAGCAGTCAGCTATGGGTTTGTTCTGACTCAAAGATACACGACAACAACCCAAGACATGATATTTTTCCATCACCTCATATGCATGGGAAAGCCAAATAATGAACATTAAAGACTGAAGAAGAATTAATGCTTATGAATTAGGGTATTGGCAAAAAATTCCTGACTATAACAGGAGCTTCTGGAAGGAGTCTTGGTGGTATGTGGTGCATTATGTGCTGGGCTGCTAACCAAAAGACTGACAGTTCAAACCCACCAGCTGCTCTGCAGGAGAAAAGTAAAGCAATGTCCTTTCAAAACTGTTTGCAGCATCAGAGAACTGATTAAGGGTTCGTAACTCCATGAACTTGGTGAAATCACGATAAGTAGGGAAAGGCATTAGGACTTTTGTTCATAGAGTTGCTATGAGTCGTACTCAACTCGAAGGCAATCAACAACAACAATAAGTTGAAATCGACTTGGAAGCAATTGGTTTGGTTATTTTAGGGCCTTAAGAACAAATTGATTTGTCTGGGGGAAAAGCACGCTAGAATGCTCCTTTAAAGTGAAAATGGTGAGACTTTGTCTAATGTACCTTGGATGTGTTACCAAGAGCTCCTGGTTCCTGGAGAAGAACCTCATGTGTGTTAAAGAAAAGGGCTAGCAAAGGGGGGAAAGCCTCTCAACAAGAGTGGCATGTGGCAGTAACAGTGAGCTCCACCAGAAACAGTTGTAAGGATGGCGCAGGATCAAGGCCATGTTTCATTCTGTTGTACACCAGGTCGCTATGAGTCAGAACCAACTGAGGGATACCTAACAACAGCAACAAATTTGGCCTGTGAGCTAATGTGTTGCATATGAGCAGCTGAATAGAAAAGGCCTGCATAGGTATTTATAGAGAAGTAGCAAATGCCAGTGATCTTGGATCCTGAAAGAGATGAGTTTCAGTTCCTACCTTTCAGTAAATGTGTAGTCTTAGACAAAATGCAACGTCTCACACTTTAGTTTCCTTACTTATAAAATGAGGGCGATACAAGAAAGTTTAAATGAGGTAATGAGGGATTGTCTAATCCATTGTCTAGTATGTAGCAGTTTTGCTCAGTAAAGGTTTCACTCTTCATTTATCCATTCAAATTTTATCTATGCTTTGTAACTTTTGGTCCCTCATTAGTTTTTAAAAAACTAAACAAAACAAAAGGAAAAAAAATTTTTTAAGTCCATTCTGTCCTCCAAAATAGCTTTAGTGTGTTCAAACAGTGACTTTTAAGAGATAAATGATATCACTTGTTAAACAGCCCAGATAAGAAGTTGACCATTGTCATTCCAGGCCATGGTGCTGGCAAAGTCACAATAAGGGGCACTATTTGTGCAGTCTCTGCTCTAAGTGGCAATGCCAGGAGAATACTGTGGTTGCCAAGTCTGGTTTGTGGTTTTGTTTTGAGGGTTTTTTTCTCCTTTCAGATAATCAAGTACAAGGTTATTTCTCCTTCAAACAAAAGGCAAAGGAGATCCAGGAACACAAGCAGAAAAAAGTCAGTCCCCAGGGCCCGAACACGAGAAGCTGAGAGGATGACTTGCAAGTAATTCAATCTATTGATGTAAGCCAAGCTTGTGAAGCAAGGGGAAAAATGAGGAGGGTCAGACGACTCAGAAGCAGCGATGGCAGAAGAGACAACAATAGCTGAGACAATTCTAGGCCCTTTACCCTCAGCTTCCGTTTCGCTTTACAGTTAGCCTGGCCACCAGGCAAATGCTCAGGTATTGCAAAGTACTGGTACAGTACAATGTATGTTCCACATAGGACAAAATCAATGATTTTCCAGTTAATAAAGAGCTCTAGTTCTTCTATTTACTATATGATATTAAAAATACCTGCTATTCCTCACGAGATGCTCATGCTGAGGTAAAATGAAGGAACACAGAATAGTTGTATTGAAGTTCTAACAATTTTACAACTATACCTACATATTTATAAATGGCTCCAGTAATAGAGCAATAAATCTCAGTAGCTTACTATACCACCAATAGTACTCAAGGCTCTTTGAAAAGATTCGTATTTATGCTTAATGTAAAAGCAAGCTTAAATATGTAGGAGACATTTATTCAGCTTTAAGTTGTAGTAGATTTCAAGCAACTGAGATGAAACAGCTTAAGATGAAGACACAGGACAAAGGAAAGAAAAAACTCCTGATATTTGATCTACAAATATTAGGCAACAAATCTTTATTGATCGTCACTATCACATTCAATGACTGTCCCCCTGTTCCCACACTGATAGGTGTCAGATACAATTAGAAAGTCAGAGAGAAATGAATTGTAAAAGCCAGCCCTTTAACACAAAAAGATACACAGTCTTTCCTTTCAATCCAGTTCATGGACTGTGCAAAGTAACATCCATATTACTAAAGAAGCTATTTTTAAATCATGTGTGAAAATGAAAAACTCACATATCCAAGAGCTCATATGCACATGAGAACAATAATATGAATAAATGTACCATTTCTTTTCTGAAATTCATTTAAACATAAATTTACTGTACCAATACTATCTAATACTTGAAATGCCTAATGCCCCTGGAAGTATTTCAATAAGTGATATTTTAAATAAAACAATTCAAATCTCATATGATGGTGATAAAATATCTATTTGGAGTGGATTCTATATTCATTGGAATTTCTTTAAAGGTAAGGAAATTTTGCAGTTAAGTCATCAAAAATGTTTTCTCAAAAATAGTTATACAGGGTAATGATAAGCATAGTCCAATGATGATTAATTTTATAAAACATAATGCATGGGAATAATTGTATGAAACACAATGTATGCAAACTTTATAAGCAAACCACTATAGAATAACATTTTTTAAAAAAATTATTACACTGGTCTATATAAAAGTATTTAAAAAGTGAAACTCTAAACATACTGCTATCACATTGATTCTGAGTCACCGCAAACATGTGAGGGGTACCTTGTTGCCACCAGAGAAGAGGCAGTAAAATATAAAGGAACTCTACCTTAAAGTGGCTTCAATGGGCAGTTCGAAAGACTGAATCTCAGCCAGGACATTCTCAAAGGCTTGATCTGTGTCTTCTCTCAGCATTGTTCCGCACGCTCCTGACTTCCCAGCAGCAGACTTCAGATTCTCAATGCCAAACAGTTCTGTCTCATAAAGGAATTGTGGTCTTCCTTATAATTAACACAAGGATTTTCTGTTCACGGAGAGTAACAGCAAAAACAGCGTGACTTCATGTTGTCAGAGGCCCTGCTTCCAAGAATGCTGTGCAGCTGTTGCTGTCCTGTCTCTACTTATAACATTTTACTTATTATTAACCTTGACACAGTTCACAGGGTTCTTTTCTAGTGCCGGCTGTACTTAAGTATGTGTTTCCCAAAGACAGTAACTATATGAAGTTCAGTAGGAATTAGAAGAACTATTATACTCTAAAAAATGCTTTATATGTAATTTCTTGTTAAATTATTATTTGCATGCTAATTGTGATAAGTGTGTCACTTAGAGAGAGTTCTTAGGTGGCATAGTCTGTAGGGAGTTGCACTGCTAGCCCAAAGGTTGTACCTGTCTGGTAGTTTGAATCCACCAGAGATTGAAGGAGTAATATGAGCCATCTCCCCCTATGAGATTCAAACGTACTGAAGGGTCAGCTATTAGGTGATTCCAACTCAACAGCAATTAGTTTAGTTGTCTGAATTGATATCACTAAAACTATTTCCTAGATTATCGCTGCAAATATGTCTTTGCCCACAATCCCAAGCAGGTAACTTGTCCAAGAAAAAAAAATATAGTGACCTATGAGATGTCCCTTGTCCCTCCTCCATGACACCCTTTGTTTCCAAACTCTATTAGCTGCTCTGTAAAAATCCCTCCATTATTTCTTTCCTTTAACCCCTGTTCAAACACAAATGCTTCTAGAAGCACTTAGATTTTTAGTCCTTATCAGTCACTTAAGCCTCACCATAAGGAGTACTGGTGGCTAGTGTCAGGCTGTTAACGGAAAAGTTGGCTGTTCAAATTCATCAGGTGTTCCGTGAGGAAAAGGTGAGCAGACCACTCCCATAAAGATTTACAGTCCTGGGAATTGAGTCAAAATCGATTTGACATCAATGGGATGTCTCGCTGTGAATTAGTTTGTCTGGTCCTTTCTGCAAAATGGCTTTTGAGGAGAGAAATAAGGAATGTGAAGATGCCAAGACTTCAGGGGGTTGGCTTCCACTGAAAGGAAAAAAGCCTGCATAGGAACTAAAAAACCAAAAGAACAAGACGGGGGGAATATGGGTTACAGCCAGCCCCAACTAGGCCTATAAAAGTAAGTGAGCACAGTATTTCCCACTGTGATGCTACCAAGCCAAAGGTGGATGACTCTAATCTGCTTCCATCAGGCCTGTTTTCCATTATTTTTGGTCAAACATTCTTCTAGGTGGTAAAGCCCTGGTGTATCCACTTGCTGTACAGAGGTAACTTGTGGTTGCTGTGAAGCAGAACACTGTGACACTGACATGTCAAATGTGATAATTAATGGTTACCAATGGTGGATGGTATTAATTAGGTGGAGCTCCCCGATTAAAACAAGCTTGGAAGCAGGTGTGCCATCCACTTCATTAAATAGCTTGCCTCCAGAAACCTTATGAACTTGGAGAAAGGTTGAAAGTCACTCAAGTGTTGAGGACTTTCGTTCATAGAGTCGCTATGAGTCACCTATGACTCAACGGCACTTAACAACAATATTTGCACAAGATGAGTTTAAACTCACATCTTCTTAATACAACATGGGTTTTTGAAGGGATATCCTTAAGTAAGAAGCTATTTTTTAAACTCTTTATTGGCAGTGATTTTGAAAATCTATCTAACTTGGGAGGGACTGAAGAGCATTATAGTAAGTGAACTAACTCAGTCCCATAAGGACAAATACTATGTAAGACTATTATTGTAAAAATAGAAAGATACTAGTATAATGGCATAAGAACCCAAGGGGGGAAGGGTAGGAACAGAGGGGTGAGGATGGGGAGGGTAATCATAGGGTCACACAATTTGATGGGTGGAGGAAATGGCAAAGGTCTGGAGTGAAAAACAATGTATACAAACTTTGTAAGTCAACCAGTATAAAATAAAAATTTTCTTTAAAAATAAAACAAACTCTTTATTGGATTTTTTCATACTTATCTGAAGAAGAGTATGGAGTTCTGGTAGCCTAGTGGTAAGGAATTGCACTGTCAACCCAAAAGCAGGTGGTTCAAATCCACCAACTGCTCTGAGGGAAGAAGATGGGCAATCCCTTCTCATGGAATTTATGGACTCTGATAATTTGCTCGTGGGTCAACTATGATTTGGTTCTGTTTCAATGGCACAAAACACCAACAAAAGATGTGATATTCAAAGCACGATGTAACCATAGGCATTGCCAAAGATTACATCAGTTTACCATTCCTTCCTTTGCCAATGCATCAAATAATTTTGGCCACATGGTTTTCGCTGGACAACAATAAATGAGTTGGGACAACAATATGTAAGTTTCAAACCTACACGTTTTAAAGGCCTCAGGTACTAGCATTTTTATTTCCATTTGTCCTCTTGTATCTCTACTATAACCTGAGAAATATAAACCCTGGCTAGCTTGCTGGCTTAAGGTTGAGAGATACAAGAAGCAAAATCCTCCAATTGACCTACAGACATACAGGGGAGAATCATAGCTTCCCCTGGTGCAGCTTAAAACAAGGCCACCTCCCCATGCTCATGCTAGACTAGCCAAACCCAGCTGACTGTCATAGAGTAGCGATGTCCCTAAGAAGTACTCAAGAGAAAACGATGTTTGTACCAAAGAGTTCTTCATATACATATATGGAACTCTGCTGGCCTGGTGGTAAGAAACTGCACTACAATCCATGCATGGTTTGAGGCCACTAGTTACTCCACAGCAGAAGGATGGGCAGTCTCCTCCCATTCAGTTATCTGCCTCTGAATGCCTGCTGGAAGGTCAGCTATGGGTTGGTCCTTACTCTACGATATAAAACAATAGATAGAGAGATAGATAATAATAATAACAATAATAATAATAATATCACCCACCACAAGGACAAAAAAAAGAGTGCATAGTCAGTTACATGTATATGTATGTGTATGTGTATATGTATATGTATATGTATATGTATATGTATATGTATATGTATATGTAT
>NW_006399757.1:36496252-36504854 GCF_000299155.1 Elephantulus edwardii | reverse complement strand
AATAATAATAATAACAACAACAATAATAAATCACCCACCACAAGGACAAAAAAAAGAGTGCATAGTCAGTTACATGTATGTGTATGTATATGTATATGTATATGTATATGTATATGTATATGTATATGTATATGTATAGACATGCAAGTATACCAGCAGGTATAGGTATATATGTATGTGTATACAGATAGATGTTAATTAAATGTATAAACTCAAAAATATTCAAATTCATTGTTGTCAAGTCAGTTCCAAATAATATCTGATCTTCCAGCAGATATTTTAAGGTCATAAATCGCACTGCTTATCTTTCTTGATTCGAGTAGCTGGTGGTTTAGAACCTTCAGGATAGCAGTGCTACTCTCTACAAATTACCCCACCTGAGGTCCTTAGATGTATACACATAAGAAAAGATAAGTGTGTTCATTTATATATATGGCACAATTGCAGATACTTGTCAGATCTCACAAAACACCGGAAGAAACTGGTTTCCTAGGTTTGATGGCTTAGTTTCACAGGACATCTCCACAATTAACATAACATAGTGTACAAAGTTCATTTTCTACATCCTAATGAGATGTAAACTGTTTGTACTTTATTATTTTGTTAACAATTGAGCGTAAATTAATTGGTTGCCTGGATTTAATTAACATGGAAGCCTCTTGTTAAGTTCATCAGGATCTGGTAGGCAAGCCTTTGTATTTAAAAATCATTTGGGCCATTGTGTGGCCCTTGAGCCTGATGCTAATTGTGTTTGGGAAGAACATTGTTCTAAGTGGTATAGCACTTGTCTGTCAGTTTCCTGTACTGAAGTAACTTGGGTTTGCTGTGAAACTGAATACTGTGCCACTGGTACATCAAGAGCCATAATAGTTACCCATGGTGGACAGGGTTAGAGCTCCCAGGTTAAGACAGACCTGTAAGCAGAATTGGCATCCACTTCTTTTGGAAACCCTATGTACATTAGAGAAATGACAATAATTATAGAACAGGGTTCAGATCTTTTGTTCATAGCATTGCTATGAGTCATACTTGACTCAATGGCACTTAATAACAATAACAGTGAAGTGAGTAGATTCTGACTTGTAAGAGCTTGGAAGCAGCCATCTAAGGTAAAACTATTGGCTTCTGCTCAACCGAAGAAAAAGAGAAAGAAGGAAACCAAAGCCTCACAAAAGAAATTCGTCTACAGGGTTAATAACAAGGGAGATCTGCCGGTGTGGTCCACAGGGAGCTGTGCTGCTCACCCAAAGGCTGCACCTCTCTGGCTGCTCAAATCCACCAGCAGCTCTGAGGGAGAAAGATGGGCAGTCTCCTTCCTGTGAGATTTACACTTTAGAACTCCACTAGAGGGTCAACTATGGGTTGGTTCTGACTTGACAGCAGTGAATTTGAGTGAGAGTTAATAACGAGTCTACATGAGCCATGGCCTCATCGACCCTAAGGCTAGAAGAACTAGCTAAAGTGCCCAGATGCCATAGTTGACTTTTCTAAACAGGTCACATAGATGAACCTTTCTAGAATAGGAGGAAAATGCACAACAGACCTCAAGTTCTTAAAACGTCCAGACTTGCTACACTAGCTGAGACTATCACTTTGAGATACTTTACAAAACTTGAACCAGAACTATCCCAAGACCACCCTTTAGCAAAAGACCAAGCAGCATACAAAATAAAGTTTCTTTATCTATTAGATAAACAAAAATCTATATGAGACCAAAGGCCAATAAAAATGCTAAAACAAAAATGAGAAAATAAGACAGGGAAACAAGAATGTCAGAAATGGAACAAAAATAGAAATCCATTCAAGAGACTGTTGACTCTTGTGAAAAATACAACTAATGTCACTGAGCAAATATGTTGTTGTTACTGTGCCATTGAGTCGAATACAACTCGTAGCTACAGCACAAACAGCAGATCTGAAAACTGTCTTGTCCTGTGCCATCTTCATAATTTCTGACACACTTTGGCCCACTGCTGCAATCACTGTGTCAATCCATCTGTTACAGGTCTTACTCTTTCACCAACCCTCCACCTTTCTTTTTTTTTGTTTTGTTCTAGTTTTCCTTTTTATTTAATCAAAGACTGGTGGATAAATATAAATGCAGCACAATTACTTCAGATCATTCTTCATACTGTATACACATAAACTGATGAACATATTCTAAATCTGCAATCAATAATGAAATGCATACAACTTTTCCATTCCTTGCTAAAAAAATAATTATAACCACACGAATCTCATCAGCACACATTCTCTGTGACAAATGATTCAGACATAAATAGTGGGTGCAAAGAAACTATACACTAACATATGTATAGTCTTTGTTAATGGGGGGAAAACCAACACAAACCAGAAGCAGCCATAATGATTAAGATACATTCAGTTACTGGTAACTAGTTGTGCCCTACAGAGCACTATCCAAAAAGAAATGGTGCTGTAGAGAAAAGCTATATATACATACACAATGAGAAACTAAGCTGCAAGATGAATGCATGCATGTTTAATACTGGAAAAAATCACAGCCCTCCAAATTTTCTCCACATTTGTTATAAAAATCCCTCTGCACTCAACTAAAATTAAATGATCTTAAAAGGATATAATACTTGTAAAGTTTAATTAAAGTCTTTTCAGCCACAGAAACTGCAATGGAAATAAATGTTCAGAGTCATTTTCAAAACAAAACAAAAATTTATTCTTCTGATGACATGCGTGATTAAAATTTCTATGCAAGTTACATTGCTCTCTACCTTCCCAATGACTGGGGGGGGGGGGAAGCTCAAGTCAATTTTTAGTTTGCAGATGGTCAAACGGTTTTGTATTCCAGCAGGAGTTCAAATCTTCTGGATCTTTTCATCAACAACTACTGGATTTTCTTTTCTGATTTTCTCAGCAGCATCAGCTTTGTAATTGTAAGAGCAATTGTGTCCATCTGAATAACGGTGCACAACACAGTAAACATTTCCACACCGGCATTCAAACCCAGTAAGTCCTACTTTCTTCCTGCACATGAAACAGCGATTCTTTTTTTGTTTTGGTTTTTCAAGAGACTTGTTTTGCTCTTCAGATGGCTGGCTGCAGTGCTGTATCTGGTACTGAAGACGGAGGATCACATTCGAGAGGAACAAGGCCCTCGGCTCTGGGTCCTTGCAGATCTTCTGTGTCAGGTATTGCTTTGTCCAGAGATGTACTGTCCACCCGGGAAGATGCTACAGATTCTGATAAAAGTGACTGATTCGATACAGGGCTTGACTGCATAGATGAAGATGTAAAGTCTAATAATGTCTGAGCTTCTGGGACAGTGCCATCTGTGCATTGAACTGGTAAAGATTCAGACAGACTACTGACAGAAGTTGCAGGTGGGCTTATTCTACCATTACTACTATTCTGTCTTTGAAGATGTTCTTTATAGCATACTGAACACATGCCATTTGTACGAGGATTTCCATAAAATCCACAGCCAGTGGAACAAAGCATAGGCACTTGGCTATGATTAGTTTCTTGAGCCATGTTAATCTGTTGCACACTCTGATAAAAGTATAGGGACTTAGAGTGGGGTTCCTACTGTACTGAGGAGGCTTTGTCGTTCTCTCTCTGTATAGAAGTGCCCAGCTCCCTATGTCAGCTCGGCTTTCCTGCTGATGTTTGGGACAGTTGAGGTTGATGAGCAAACAGCTGTCCTGTATCTTGAGACAGACATTAGCTTCCTGCCTTCCCTATCCTCATAAGAAGTTACTTAAAGTTTGAGTTTTATGCAAGAGAACATTTTAAAGCCTTCAGTGTTTGGTTTGTTTTTTTTTTGTTGGTTTTTTTTTTAGAGAAATGTTTACATTTATATTGAAATATGCACTAAAACAGGATGAGTTCTACTAGTCAATGGAACTTTGCCAAAGCAGAATCACAAACTTCCGTTGAGGAGGTACAGTCAGCTAGCAGCAGTGATCCCCAAGCAGGAACACCAAGGAGAAGCCCAGGGGACCTTCAGTGTTTTACTGCAGCAGACTTCAGATTCATTCCAGGCGGCCGCTCTCTCCACCTGACGCGCTGCCCACCGCTCGCCAGTGAATGGGGACAGGTGAGGCAGCAGAACCCCAGCTCACTCCGGCCCCGCCCAACCCTCCACTTTTCCAAGCATGTTCTTCTCCAAGGAATAGCCTCTCTTAGCAACATGTCTAAAGTAAATGAGATGAAGCTTTGTCATCTTTGCCTCCAAGGAGCACTCTGTGTGTAGTTTTTCCAAAACATATACAAAATGCCAAAGATAAACCTAATTTTCTCTGTAAACATTCACCAAAAATACAATATCATTTATAAGTAATAATAAATGATTGCTATTTTCAGTTATTGCATGATTTGTGCAAAGCCTTAGTAGAACTTAGAATACAGCCCTCTTTATCTCAACTCCACCATAAACCCCAATTCTTCAGCCTTCATTTTCTATGGAAGAATGGGAAAATGCAACTAAAATAAGCACAACACCGTTTCCCCCTACTATGAAGTAATGATACTATTTTTTAGATTTGACAAAGAAAACCATTGACTTGCTATCTTGTGTTAAATAATGTATGCCCAAAGTTTTTCAGGTATAAATTATAAGATTATTTAAGATCAAAACGTTTATCTGAGTCATAACTTTATTCTCTATACCACTTAACACATTGCCTTATATACAGTAGATACTAAAAAATGCTGGTTGAATGAATGAATGTGTACAAGAACTAAAAACTAAGAATTACTCCTGCCTTGTGAGGTTAGTTTGTATTGTACAAAAATCTGAAATTCCAGAAGAATTTAACAAAACTTGGTGATGTATACATACATGAAGAATCATTCTTTAAACACTGCACAAACCTGACTTACTCATGTCTGAGATGGATTGAATCATTAATTAAGGATGACAGGAGAGACATGAGCTGAGCTGGTATCTATTGAAACACATGACCTTATTAACAGACTGTTAATTCACTGCTTTTGACAAAAAACACTCAAAGTTTGTTTTTTGGGGTTTGGGTGGGGGGGGTTTCTCTTTAAATACACAGAAACTTGTACAATTAATGTTTTAATTAAAAAAATCTGTGTGCAGACAAAAAAAATTATTCTTGGCTAAAAGTGTCTGTCCCCACTATACTACCTTATAGAGAATGTTCATAGGTAATACCACATACCTTCGTCCTTGTATCTGTGATGAAATATCCATCCCTGAATGGCATAGAGTTGGAAAATGGCTTCTCTCTCACATATGCACATCATTTTTTTATTTTTGGAAAATTCCAGATTTACAGAGAAATATATAAGAATAAAAAGAATAGCCATATACTCTACACGGGACTCATCAAACTTTTTGTTTTGTTTTGTTTTGTTGAGGTTTCTTTATCGGTTTGCATACAAAGTTTGTATAAATGGTGATTCCTCAATTTTTAACTTTCGCTGTATTTATTTTCTGCTTCTCTCTCTGCTTATTCAAGAGGATTTTACTCTTAGTCTTATGCCGTTAATATTTGTTGTTGTTGCTTTTATGTACCATAGAGTCAGAACCTACTCATAGATGACCCTTCAGCGGGTGTTTAGAGGCGGTAAATTGCACAGGAGATTGCTATCTTTCTTTTATGGAGCAGCTGGTGGATTTAAACTGCACACCTTTGGGATGGCAGAGCAGCTCCCTACCACTGCATTCCCTTTAATATGTGTAGGGGAAAAGTATTGATTTAAATAGAGTATATTTAGAATACAATACTATACTTTAAAATAGTATTATCAACAAACTGCAACAGATTTAGCTCATTATTACTGCATGAACCATTTCTACTACACAGTACCATGATCTGTGTGTGGCAAGTCCAGCCAGCCTCCCATGGAATTCAAGGGCTAAACTGTTGACCTGCTTGCCTTCCTCAGCTCCTTAGCTTTTCTCACTTCTCTCCCTTCTACTTCTCCCCATTTTGTTAGGTGACTTTTCTCTGTGCCTCTTACTTTCTACTCTGCTGGACAAAACTCTAGCAACAACTTCCTGTTTCCACTGGCCAAACCAGCACCTTCCTTTTAATCAGAACTTTCCTTGAGTGCCATTTCCTGCCGGAAGTCCGCACAGATTGAAAGGACAGGAGAAAATCTCTCCTGCAAGTAACAGAAAAACAGCTGACAACAATGGCACCAAATAAGGGAAAGGAAAAGAGGAAATGGGGTGTTTTTAAACATCCATTCTCTGAGATGTCCATAAAAGAGAATGTTGTGTCTCACTCAAATGCTCCCAGTCTTGATCCCTGACGTCCCCTCCTCATTGCAGCTCAAACTAGTTGATTGCCAGTTAACAAGTCTGACCACTAACAGGAGAAACGTAAGTGGTCTTAACCCTGTGTTCTTAATCGAAGGTGATGCCTATGTTCTTCCTCATGCCCACAGGGAATCTGCCTAGAGATCTTCTGTCATCACAACTGAAAGTTACTGGATAATACTGCTGTCTAGTGAGTAGAGACCAGGGATGTAGCTGAATGACCTGCAATGCACAGCATAGCCCCCACGATGCTGTCCAACCCAATATGTTACAGAGCAGTAGAGAACTCTTGGCCTTTGGGATTCATGCATAAATAAGGCCTTGAGGATATGCTTTCTATATGGCCTTGTTCCTTCCTGAGCCTTTGGCTTTCTTCTGAGTCTTTGTCTTAATGGCTCAGATCCTCAGTTCGTCTAGAACGAGAAAACTTTTTTTTTGTAAACTTCTTGTTGTGTACAGTCGGTCAGAATCAATTCATAGCTGACCCTCTGGTGGGTGTTCAGAGGCAGTTAATCACATGGGAGGAGATTGACCATCTTTCTCCCATGAAGCAGCTGGTGACCTTGAACCACATGCCTTCAGGATTGCAGTGCAGCTTCTTGCCACAAAAATTCCATCAATCTTTTTGCCTCCACCTCCCAAGACCGAAATTCCAACATTTCCTCTCTCTACTGGTACACCCAAGAGGGAAGTATTGTTTTCAGGATGTGTTTTTCCCTTCCTTTCCTAATCAAAGGGGCCCCTCTCCATATCTGTTTGGATCTTTGTTGGAGTCTGACTTCTACTCTCCCACCTCCTACCCCAGAAGCAAAGAAGGTGAGACTTCATCCACAGACATGAGGCACCGAGACCTGGAAAAGGGTATCATGCTTGGACAAGTAGAGGGTCGGTGAAAAAGAGGAAAACCCTCAACAAGATAGCCTGGTGCAGTGGCTACCACAGTGGGGAACAGCAGAGATTGTGAGGATGGCACAGGGATGGGCAGGGATTCTTTGTGTCGTACGCAGGGCTCTGTGTATTCGAACTGACTCAATGGCACCTAAGAACTGTGCCTTCCTGTGAAGCAACCTTGCTTTTTGCTTTATATGTTTCCAGTGGGTCCATTAAAATAAACAAACAAAAATTCTCAACAAATGGAGAGGGGGGGAAAGTCCCTTAAAATGGTAATGGGTGTTGTTGTGAATTGAATCATGATTCTCATCAAATAGGTATTGAAATTCAGGCTTCCTAGTGATGCATCAATTTTCAGTCTCTTCTGTCATCCATTGTGCTCTTTATTCCTGCTCTGTCTTTGTAAGAACCTTTCGCTCTCTTCATAGATTCTATCTTTGATGTCACCCCATAACTCATCTAGTCTTTGATCATTAGTGTTCAATGCCTCAAACCTATTCTGAAAAGGATTTTTCACTTCAGGCAGGATAGACTCAAGGTTACATTTTGCCTCTTACAGGATTGTTTTCGTTTTTCAGCTTCAATTTGAACTTGCATATGAGTAATTTATGGCTGTTTCACAGCGAGCACTTGGCTTGGTTTTGACTGTTGATATTGAGCTTCTCCAAAGATTTCTTCTACAGACGTAGTCAATCTGATTTCTGTGCAGTCCATTAGGTGAGGATGGACACAGCAATGTCGGTTTGACTACTAAGGTGCTCCTGACTTGGGCTATGATCTTTTCATTCACTTGCTATGCATCTGAAAGCTAGATAATTAATAAGGATGACAGAAGAATTGAGCCATGGTGTTGGAGTCCATCGACTGCAAAAGAACAAACAGTTATGTCTTGGAGAAAGTGAAACCAGAGAGCTCCTCAGGGGCAAAGATGACGAAGCTTCATCTCTCATACTTTGGACTTGTTGCTAGCCAAGGCTTTTCCTTAGAAAGGGACATGCTTGGAAAGATGGAGGGTTAGTGAAAGAGAGGAAGACTCCCAATGAGATGGACTGACACAGTGATTGCAGCAATGAGCTCACGTGTCAGAGACAATGAGGACGGCACAGAATAGGACAAGGTTCAGGCCTGGTGTTCAGAGGGTCACTATGAGTCTTATTTAATTTGATGACACCTAACAACAACATTTTCCTACTAGGAATAGAATAGAATGCAGTCAAGATGATTTTTTTTAACAAACACCTGCATGTTTTTGTCAGGTACTGCCAAGTTGACTACAATTCAGTGTGATGCTATGAACAACATATCAAAACCTCATTCTAAACTCTTCCATAATTTCCACCGTGCACAGCCCACTGCCGCAGTAACTGTGTCAGTCAGTCTCACTGAGAGTGTTCTTCTCGAGATCAACCCATCTATCTATGGTCAACTGATCTTTGACAAGGA
>NW_006399757.1:36471673-36494442 GCF_000299155.1 Elephantulus edwardii | reverse complement strand
TTACTTATTTATTTGTGTATGTGTGTGTGTGTGTGTGTGTGTGTGTGTGTGTCCTGTCAAATTGGATCTGACTGGTACAGGAGGAGATTGCCCCTCCGTCTCCAGTGGAGCGTCTGGTGGATTTGAACCATGAGCCCTCAGGATTGCAGTGCAGGATGATATCTCCTCCCAAGGACTGGCACCTCCTGACAAAATGCCCACAAGTATGTGAGAGTAATCATCCTTGCCTCTAAGGAACAACCTAATTAGATTTCCTCCAAGAAAGATTTCTTCTTTTGGCAATCCATGATGTGTATATTCAATACTTTTCACCAACACCACACTCAAAGGCATAAATTCTTCTTTGGTCTTCCTTATTCATTAACCAGCTTTGCATGCACATGAAGAAATTGAAAATATCATGGTTTGGGTCAAGTGCACTTTAGCCTTTAAACTGATATCTTTGCTCTTGAGGACTTTAAAGAGGTCCTTGACAACAGATTGCTATTGTTATTGTTGTTATGTGCCATCGAGTCGATTCCAACTCATAACAGCCCTATGAAGCTCTGAACCTTGCTCTATCCTGAGCCAGTCTCACTGCCTCTGATACATCTATTTATCACCATTACTCCAGTTACTGTGTTAATCCATCTTATCCAATGTCTTCCTCTCTTGTGCTGTCCCTCCACCTCTCCAACCATGATTTCCCTTTCTAAGGACTGGTCCTTCTTGCAAAATGCCCAAAGTATGTTAAATGAAGCTTCAAAAATTGTCTCCAAGGAGCAGCCTGGTTTCTCCCTCTCCAGGAAGGACCTGTTTATTTCCTTAGCAGTCCATAGTATATTCAATACTCTTTTCCAGCACCACAGTTCACAGGTATCATTTCTTCTATTATCCTTAGTCACAGTCCAGCTCTCTGATGCATAACAAGTAACTGTGAAGACCATGGCCTAGATCAGGTGCACCTTAGTCTCTGCATTGGCATTGTTGCTCTTCAGTACTTGGGAGAGGTCCCTGAAAGCAGATTTTCTGAGTGCAATTCATCTAGCTGTGATACCAAGAGTGTTGATTGTGGAGCCAAGCAAGCTGAAGCTCTTAACAATCTCAATAAACTAAGTTTAAAAAAAAAAAAGCTATCTCAGTCTCTTCACCATGTATCACCATGCTGCCAATTGGCCCAGAAGTGATATAACAAGGCTTATATGTAATAATCTGATCTACCGTGTTCTCAGAAACTCAAACTCATTGCTGTTGAGTCAGTACCAACTCATAGCTGAGTCTCCAGTGGGTTTTCAGGGCGGTCAATAACTCGGGAGAAGGTTGTCCATATTTTTCCCAAGGAGCTGCTGGTGTATCTGAACCACTAGAGCAATGTAGACTTTGAATTAACAGGGCAGCTGCCTATACATCAGGCCACCAGGGCTCCCTTGCCTAACCATGTGAGGTTGGCAGTATTACTCTCTCTGACCAGGGACAGAGTACTAAATAAGTGTTCTCTAAAAATCAGTAGCTAACATTGAGAAGAACAGAAATCCTAGAACACTTAATTATGCTCATGCAAAACCTACACCTAGATGAAGAAGCCGTTGTCCAAACAGAACAAGAGAACCCTGCATGGCTTAAAATAAAAAAAGGTGTGAGTCAAGGTTGTATTCCCTCTCCACACTTATTTAATCTGTATGTTGAACAAATCATGCTAGAAGCTGGATTTCATGAAGAAGAATGTGGCATCAGGATGGGAGAAAGAATCATCAACAACCTGTCCTATGCAGGTGACATAACCTTGTTCATAGAAAGTGAGAACTTGAACCATGTGTTGCAGAAAAGCAAGGGCTACAGCCTTCAATATAGATTACATTTCACTATCAAGAAGACAAAAATGCTCACCACTGGGTCAATGGGCAACATCATGAATGCTGTCAACGTTTTCATCTTACTTGGATCTACAATCAACATCCTTAGTTAGTAGTAGCTGTTAAGAAACCAAAAGATGAGTTGCATTGGGAAACTCCCTGTCGGGAACTTCTCCAGAGTATTGAAGAGTAATGATGTCATTCTGAAGACTAAGGTGTACCTGATCCAAGTCATGGTCTTCTCTATTGTTTGCTATGTATCTAAAAGCTGAACAGTGACTAAGTGTGACAGAGGAAGAATCAGTGCCTTTGAGCTGCGATGTTGGAAAAAGCAGTAAGTATCTCATGGACTGCTAAAAGAACAAACAGGTCTGTCTTGGATAAAGTAAACCAGGTGTTCCTTGGAGGCAAAGAGTGTGAAATTTCATTTCACATAATTTGGGCATGCTGTTACAAGGGGCCAGTCCTTGTAGAAGGACATTACACTTGGAAAGGTAGAGGGTCAGTGTAAGACAGGAGACCCACAACAAGATGGATTGACACGGTGACTGTAACAGTGGGCTTGAGTGTGTCAGAGACGATGAGGATGGCACAGGATAAGGCAAGGTTCCAATTTGCTGTTCATAGTCTTGCTGTAAGTTGCACTTGACTTGATGACACTTAACAACAACACAAATCAGTAGAAGGTGCCCTGGGCTCATGGTACATTAAGCGCTGAACTGCTCACAGAAAGGCTGACAATTCAAATCCACCAATCACTCAAGAGAGAAGACTGAGCATCTCTGCCTGTTAAGATTTACAGGCTCAGAAACTTGTTGGAGGCTGGTCGTGAGTTGGAAATGGTTCCACACCAGTGGATTTGTTTGTGTGCTGTTGTGGTTTTCATTTGTTGTTTGGGCTTGGCTGTGTGGTTTGTGTTTTGGGTTTTAATTTTGGTTTTTTGTTTTGTTTTGTTTTTAACTTACTAAGTAAGCACAGTGTTTGTTGGAGCTTCTCTAAAACAAGCTTGAAAGCAGGAGTGGCATCCACTTCCATAATAGCTTGCCTCCAGAAGCCCTATGAACCTGGAGAAATGATGAAAGACACACAAGTGTTGAGGACTTTCCTTCATAGGGTCGCTGAGTCACCTGCGACTTGACGGCACTTACCAACAATAACATTAACATAAAGAGTGATCGTTGGCCCAGTGGATAGCAAGCCAAAGTTGGGCAACTTTTAATCCATGGCCCTCAGGCCTGTCTTTCATTGTTTTTGTTCAAACATTCCTCTAGGTCATATAGCCCTGGTGTGTCCACTTGCCGTACAGCGGTAACTTGTGCTTGCTGTGAGGCTGAACACTGTGACGCTGATGTGTCAGATGCACTAATGGTTGGTTACCCATGGCAGAAAGTGTTTGGTGGAGCTCCCTGATTAAAACAAGCTTGGAAGCAGGAGTGGCATCCACTTCCATAATAGTTTGCCTCCAGAAACCCTATGAACTTGGAGAAAGGATGAAAGACACACAAGTGTTGAGGACTTTAGTTCATAGAGCGCTATGTGTCACCTGCGACCCAACGGCACTTAACAACAACAACAAGTAAGTACAAGCAAGCCCATGCTTGCCTTGCTTGGTGGTTCCATTGTCCCTATCAGGGATTATAAACTTAGCAAGTAGCTAGGATTCTATACAGAGGTGCTGTGGGGCTGGGAGAGAGAAAGATGCCAACCATATCTAGAAGCAAGATCTTGGATATGGTGAAGAAATGTGAAATTGTTCACTACAGAGTAGTGAGCAAACACAGCAGACCTGTGCTTTCCCTGTTTATTAGGTAACCTGACACTAGTGAACTGATGTGTCAATTGTTATCATTACTTTTCCTTCAAGATCTTGTTCAAATATCGCCTCACTGGGTACAGATTTGTTGCTCTCAACTTTTTTGTGCATGCCTTTATCCGTACTCTTATCACTTAGTGTAACTTTTTATTATGTATTTATCTCCTTCCTGGACTATGAGCTACTAAAAAACAAGGGGTGTGCCTTATCCATCTCCCGATCCAAAACACTTCCCACGATATTAGGGTAATGAGTATGGATGATTGATTACTGAATGAATAGAAGACTTGAGCAGGAATGATAAAGGCAATCATGAATCTCCAAAATAAATAAGAACAATGTTTACTGCTTAACTAAATCGACATTTTCCTAATTTAACAAGAAAATGCTGAACTATTTGTTTTAATTAACTATGATTATTCTTCCTGTTTAAACTACATGCAAATCTAGAGTTTTGTTAAGGGAAGGGTCAGACCTCTCCTATTATCTGCAATGTCTCTTCTTCTGAATTCTTAACGAGCAGAGTTGTGGACATAAATTCATCAACTAAATCATCAAAACTTCAATCTCAGCATATCTTTAGGTTGGTTATCTGAATTGAAAAAGTTTTAACTGTCCTTTCCAGTCTTTTCCCAAGTGTAAATCCTGTGTGTTTGTTCACTTTCTGGCCCACACAGAATCAAGCCTCAGCACTATTGCTTAGAGCTAGAGTATGTCGCTACCTAGCGGCCAGTTTTGGTACTCACGTCATTGAAACGGGCTTTCAAGCTCTGTTGATAAATAAGGACTTTCTCCCTTTTTCCTGCAGAAGATCAACGAATATTTCCTTCAATATGGATTTCATCTCAACATCAAGAAAAAAAATTCTCACCACTGGACTGATAGATGGAGACAGATTGAAACTATTAATGACTTCATCTTACTTGGATCCATACCACCACCATTGGGATACCAGCAGTCAAGAGAAGAGGAGACATACTGCACTGGGAAAGTGTGCAGTTAGGGACCTCTCCAAATTACTGAGGAGTAATAATGTCAGTTTGAATACATGTGCCTGATTCAGGCCATGTTCTTTTTAATCACCTGCCACTGCATGTGAGAACCGGACAAAGAATAAGGATGACAGAAGAAGAATTGATGCCTTTCAGTTGTGGTATTAGAGAAGAGGAACTGCCAAAAGAACAACCAGATACATCTTAGGAAAAGTGTGGCCAGAGCGCTCCTTGGAGGCAAAAATGGTGAAGCTTCGTCTCTCATACTTTGAGCATGTTGCTAGGATAGACTATTCCTTGGAGAAGGACATCATGCTTGGAAAGGGGAGGGTTGGCAAAAGAGGGGGAAGCCCCTCAACAAGATTAACTGACACAGTGACTGCAGCAATGGGCTCAGGTATATCAGAGCTGGTGAGGACGGCACAGGATAGTGCAAGGTTCAAATCTGTTGTTCATAGGGTCGCGATGGGTCATACTTGACTCAACAGTACCTAAAAACAACGTGGACTAGAGAGTTGCACTGCTAATTCAAAGGCAAGAAGACTGACTCCACCAGTTGCTCCATAGGAGAAAGATAAGCAGACTCTTCTGTGTCATTTAAAGCCTCTGAAAAACTGCTGGAGGGCCAGCCACAAGTCGGCTCTAACTCGACGGCATGTAACTACAAAAACAGCAATGGTATACATAATTGTAAAATACCATTAAAAATCATTAAAGATCTTGCTCTCTTCTTTCTAATATTTTGGCATCATTTATCCTCCATTCATCTTGTTCCTATTTCTCTGGAAGAACAAAAAGGCCTACTATCAAGCTACCCCAAACACCCTTTCTCCAATTAATCAACACACTTGGTACCAGCAGCCAGGAAATCGAAAGACAAATTGCATTGGGAAAGTCAGCTGTCAGGGACCTCTCCAGAGTTCTGAAGAGCAACGGTATCAGGAGACTAAGGTGCACCTGATCCAGGCCATGGTCTTCACAATTACTTGCAATGCATCAGAGAGCTGGACAATGACTAAGAATTACAGAAAAAATGATGCCTTTGAGTTGTGGTGCTAGAGAAGCATATTGAATACCATGGACTGCTGGTAAAACAAACAAGTTTGTTCTTGAGAGGGTGAAACCAGGCTGTTCCTTGGAAGCAAGGATTTTGAAGCTCTGTCTGACATACTTTGGGCATGTTGCCAAAAGGGATATCATGCTTGGAAGGGTGGAGGCACAGCGCAAGAGAGGAAGACCCAGGGTGAGATCAATTAAGTCAATGACTGGGGTATTGGGGGTGGATGTGTCAGAGACAATGAAATTGGCTCAAGATAGAGCAGGGTTCAGAGCTACTGTTCATAGGGTCACTATAAGTCAGAGTCAACTTGATGGCAAACTATCAGATTGAAACCAACTCATACCTGTCCAGGTATTCAGAGGCAGTAAATCACTTGGGAAGACTGCCCATCTTTCTCTCAAGAAGTAACTGGTCAATTCAAACCATGTGCCTTTGGGTTGGCAGCACAGCTCTTTACCGCTAGACCACCAGAGCTCCCTGCTTTTCTCCAGTGGTTAAAAAAAAAAAAAATCATTGTACCCAGAATTTGGAACAGCAGTTTCTTTGGGTCATACTATGAGGGGGAAAGTCACACAGGCCTACTGTGACTCTGTAGCACATACAGGCTGCTTGTGGCAAACACACTCCTCCCCTCCCAAACATTCTTCTAAACAATCACTCTCTTTTCCCGCATTTGAAAAGAAACAATTCCCTCAAAACTCTGTTTTTTGGGGGGCATAAAATAGGAAATAGTATTAAACAAGCGGAAATGTTTTGCTTGAAATACTGAAGCCATTTGTTTACATTAAGGAATAGTTTGTATTCAAAGCACATAATGGAAAAGAATCATGATCATCAATCACAAGAGAACTTTATAGATAAGAAATAAACGCTGGCCTAACAATTGTATTAAACATGAACAACCCAGCTGTAGAGCTTTTGCTGAGTCATTCTTCAGGAAGTGGGCTGTCCCGGGAGATTTCTGCAGGAGGAACAATCGACAATATTTTCATATTAATAACCTCCAGTTACTGCATTGTTCTCAAAACTTCTGTTAATGAGTATTTTCCTGTTCTGTGAAAAGGGGGGGAAGGCATTAATCAAAAAATTAAGTTCTGATTTATTTTTATGTGCTATGGATTCTTTTCTTCTGCAAATGGTATTTAATATATGTAAGTAAAATGTCAGGTAACTGTAACATATCTTCCCTCACTAAGCATAATATCAGAAAATATTTTGTTCTGAAATGTTTCCCCCTAGCATATGGGTGTTACAGCAGTTATATGATAAATTCTTTAGTTGTTAGGTGTTATTGAGTCAACTACTTATATCAACCCTAAGAGCAACTGATGGAAACCTTGCCTTGTCCTGCGCCATTCTCAGTCTCCATCACGACCAAGCCTATTGTTGTAATCACTGTCAATCCGTCTGGCTGGGGGTCTTCCCCTCTTGCACCGACCTTCTGTCTTTCCAAGGACAGGTTCCTCCTGATAACATTCCTTAGAGGATAATCCTAAATCTTGGATTCAAATTCCCTCCAAGGCAATGGCAATCATTTCACTTGATGGTTTGGGGCCTCTTTCACTCAGCTCCTTCATGACATCTCTCCATTACCCCTTAGGGAAGTTTCAGACTCCTGGAGGCCAACTAAATGACACAGACTCCTCACACAAGGGCCTCTCAGAAAACCCTACAGAAGGACCCCCCCCAAAAGACAGAGAGGGTCAGTGTGTCCCTGGAGACTCCAGGTGTATGCACTTTTCAGTACCATCCCCGGCCTCTCTCAGGTTATGAATGTCAGTTTGTGACAAGGCTCTATAGTGACTAAACTAGATAAACTAAAGCCAAGCCCGCTGCCATCCGGTCCATTCTGACTCACAGTGGCCCTCCATCAGGTCCCCAAGGCTGTAAATCGATACCAGAGGAGATCGCTCATTTGCCAGCTGGTAGATTCAAACCCCTGACCTTTAGGTTGCTTTCACAAGTATAGCACCAGAGCTTTGCCTATAGAATAAACTCATTATAGAAGAGTCAAATGACTCATAGCTGACTGTCAGCTGGGTTTTCACAGCTGTAAGTTGCATGAGATAAGAATGCCTATCTTTCTCCTTTGAAGTCTCTAGTGGATGTCAACCACTTGAGAGAGGTGGGCATGACCTTTGGGTTAGCAACACAACTCCCTCTGGACTGTACCACTAGAGCTCCCTTGTTGTGGCTGTTGATGGGGGCCATTGAGTCTGGTATGACAAAGACCCTGTGAACAGCTGGCCTGAATCCTGCCCTATTCCGAGCCACCCTCATCTTCTCTGACATAGTAGAGCCTGTTCTGAAGTCATCATAACAATCCAGCTCGTTGGGGGTCTTCTCTTTCGTTGACCCTCTGTCTTTCCAAACATGATGCTTAGAGGAAGATAAACTTAGACGATAGCGTGTGATTTTGTTTTCTGCTAGTATAAATAATTGCCATGCTTGTTATACTGATTGAATACAAGCACACCTCCCATAGCCAACTCTCACCTGCTCTCACAGAAGACAAGCAAGTTTCCAGGCTACTTGGGGCCCTGAGGAGAAAGCTTCATTTTACACAGCAGGTTGGTACTAAGTGATGAACAGAGTGTGAATCAAAAGGCTGCTCTAGACCTTACAGTTACATGCAAGGACTGTGAAGTTTGAGTCTCGAGTTTAACTCCTACCTCTACTATTTATGAGGGAGCGCTGATGACTTAGTGATAAAGAATTGTGCGACCAACGCAAAGGTACCCAGTTCAAATCCACCAGCTGCTCCACAGGAGAAAGATGGGCAGTCTTCTCCCCTGTAATTTACTGCCCCTGAAAACCCACAGAAAGGTCAGCTATGTGTCGGTACTGACTCTTAAGGTACACAACAACAACAATACACACTATTACTTATTAGCTATATAATCTTGGGTATTTTTCTGTGTCTCAGGTTTCCTTATCTTTGCAATAGACAATCTCCTATCTCATAGATTTGTTAGGGAAATTAAGTGATGCAAAGAAGGTCTTCAGAAAAGAAGCTGATAAGCAATAGGTACTATGCAAGTATTACCCAATGGTATGTAATTGCTCAAGAAGGAACAATATTATAAACATTTGAAGACAGGGTTTTTATTTTTGTTTGTTTTGTAAACCAATGGCCACCTATTTTTTGCCTGCTATGTAACGTTGTCTCTCTAGTTCTTTTCAAATGGGCCCATGTGGATGTTTCCTCTAATGCACAGTTGTCAGAATTCCCGAAAGGTCCACAACCCATAAAAATGTCTACATGCTTATGCTAAAGTTACTTCCTGTGCACTGTTATATTTGTTATGTTACTTTACTCATTTATCTCTAAAACTAACAAACAAGTACAACAGTATATTTAAGAACCTCCAGGGATAGGACAGGATTCAGGTTTGTGTTTTGTTTTAGTTTGGTTTTTTTGTTTGGTTTGTGTGTGTGTGTGTGTGTGTGTGTGTGTGTGTGTGAGTGTACCGTCAAATCAGATCTGACTGGTACAGGAGGAGATTGTCCCTCCTTTTCCCGGCAGAGCATCTGGTGGATTCGAACCGTGTGCCTCTGGGATTGTAGTTGCAGCTCCTTGCCACTAGGCCACCAGAGCTCCCCAGGATTCAGGTTTGTTGTTCATAGAGTCACTGAAAGTTGTACTCGACTCAACAGCATCAATTCAACTATGATGGAACTCAGCTGGTGTTGTCCATTGTGCATTACACTGTGAACCAAGATCCCACCTACTGTGTTCTAAATTTTGAGAAATCCACAGGACAAAGGAAAAATAGTTTATTTCAAATAGACTGAGTGTATAGGATCTGAGAGTGAGGTAGCTTCACTTCATACCTGAGATGCTGGGAGAATTTACCTCTAAATTTAAATCAGGAGTTGAACTTAGATACGTCTAACACGAATGCTCTCAACCACTTTATAATACACAATACTGCCTCCGTTGCTTGTTGGAGCTTCAGAACCCAAGAACCTCCCTATCATTTGACTTCTACAACTTTCCATTCTGTGTGCAACCCACTTAGATTACCCCAAGCTCCTAAAGTTTATTCTTGAGGATGAAGAGAAAAAGTAACATTATTAGATCAAAATTTAAAAAAAAAAAAGTTTACCATAAAAAAAGTTCAAATTCATTTTAATGTTTCTTGTTCTTCATTGACATTCCCCAACAATTAACAAAGGATTGTACTGTAGAGAAAGAAAGAGTTGCCATTTTCTTGGCATTTTTCTTCATATATCCTTGGCTTTCCCTTTTTGGGGTCCTACCCAAGCTTTTCTTCATCAGTCTGTCCCTTAAATGTTGTTATTTCCCAGATTCTGTCTTCAGTTCTCTCTGTTCCTCTTACTTTGGACTGTGAGTCATCTCTAATTAAAAATTCAAAATCTGAATCTTCCACTCAACTTCTCTTTTAAACTCCAAACCTAATTTCTAACAAGCTACATAACAGCTTCAGTGACTATCCTGTTGCTTTCTCTCTCTCTCTTTCTCTCTCTCTCTCTCTCTGTGTGTGTGTGTGTGTGTGTGTCGTAAAAATGAAACCAACTCATAGCTGATCCTCCACTGGGTTCTCAAGACTGTAAACTGCATGAAAGGAGATTGTCCGTCTTTCTCCCACAGCGTGGCCTTCGGATGAGCAGTACAATTCCCTACAGCTGTGACACCAGAACTCTCCTCTTACACTGTGGTGTTGTTATGTAGCATTGAGCTGGAACCAACTCAAAGCTGACCCTCCAGTGGATTTTCAGAGGCTGTAAATTACATAAGAGGAGATTGCTCATCTTTCCTCCTCAGAGCATATGGTAGATTTGAACTGCCTGTATTTGTGTTGGCAGCACAATTCCTTATCCACTAGGCCACAAGATTTCCCTCTAGCATCTACATATAACATGTCTAAAACTGGACTTAATTACTTTCCTTTTCTCCACTTTAAATTAGTTCCATGCACTAGGGTTCTATCTACTAATAGCTGCATGGTAGGGATTCTCTACCTGCCCTTCATCTCCAAATCCAATCTATGTAGCCTGAGCCATTAGCTCCAAATCTGGTCACATCTGGGCATTTATAGATGCTGTTCCTTTTGTCTCAAAGGCCCTTTTATCTGTCTGCCTGGTAAACACATGTCTAAACATTTTTCAAGACTCACCACAAACAATTTCCTCTTGAAAACCACTGTAGGCCCTTGATGATACTTCATGTGAAATATAATTTGTGTAATTCATGTGAGATATAAGTTATGTGTGAATTTCTTTTAATGTTTCTTCTGGGCCTTACTCACCTTTATGTTTCTAGGAGCACTCAGTACAAGTTCTTCCACAGAAATCTACATTCTCACTCATGGACCAGTAAGAGATGTTTCCTGGAATAACTGATGAATTAATTCATTTAGTTAGTAAGAAGGACTTAGCATGTGTTAGAGTAGGGAGTTATTTCTTCTTCCACTCATTCTTTGTCTTCAAATTTCCCATTAGCTGCTATCACTTTCCTGGATTGGTCATGGTTCAGAAATTTTGATGTTGTAAACAGTCTATCTCACAAAACATTTTGGAGTAAATTTCACTTATCAGGCCTGACACAATCTGGCCCCTTACAAGGACACCTATTGTCAACTAAGAACTGAGCGAATGACTAATGTGAATTCCTTCATTGCAAACACACAATGATAAAAAGCAAAGTTTCCATTTATACCAAGTTTTACAGGACTGAAGTTCAATAGGTGATCAGTAAGCTTCCTTTTTATTTCTAAACACATGTGTCCCTTTGTTTCTCAGGAAGTAATCATCATGTAGCCATGGAAATCAATGAGTGCAAAGGAAATGTTGCTAGAGGATAATGAAGCCAACTAACTTAACTCCACAAAAGTTGGTCACATCCTAAAACAATTAAAATACAACGATCCACAAGCTTTTGGAGGAAGTGTTTGTCGGTGCTTGGTAATTTTGACAATAGGTTATATAGTATGTGAAAGCACTTCAAAAATTCTGAAGCCTTTATAAAAGTTTTGCAATTACTTGCTATGTGTCAGAAAGCTAGACAGTGACTAAGAGTGATAGAAGAATTGGTGCCTTTGAGCTGTGGTGCTGCAGAAGAATATTGAATATATGATGGATGGCTAGGAGAACAAACAGGTTCGTCCTAGAGAAGGTGAAACCAGGCTATTCCTTGGAGGCAAGGATTCTGACAATCTTTGGGCATGTTGCAAGGAGGGACCTTGGAGAGGGACGTCATGCTTGGGAGGGTGGAGGGAAAGTGCAGGAGGGAAAGACCCTCGATGAGATGGATTGATTCAGTGACTGAGGAAATGGGGGTAGGTGTCTTGGAGACAATAAGATTAGATTAGTATAGGATAGTATAGGATAGAACAGAGTATAAGGCTGTTGTTTGCAGGGTTGCTATGAGTCACAAGTGACTTGACGGCACATAACAAGAGCAACAATACATTATCAAGGTGAATGAAAGAGATTTATTAAATGCTTAACTGAAAAAGGGTTTTTTTACAAATAACTCCTCGTCTTACCATTTTGACAAATATAGTAATTATTTCTTGGAATTATTTCCACTCTATAGAAAAAGAAACTTAAACTCCAAGAAGTTAAATGACTTGCCAAGAGTTCAGTTAGTGCCAAGTACTGTATTGCATGCATTTTCTGCCTTTTGGCACTCAGAGATGAACAATGGCCAGATCCCGTGGCAGAATCTCAGAAGATACCCAACACAAAACGCAAAATTGCCCAGCTAACTTCCTATGCTTGCAAGAAAGATTCAACTACTTTTCTCTCTGTTAACTAACCCGTGAAATCACCGCCTTTGAGGTAGATTTCTGACATGGATGTTTAAAACATCATCATAAAAACAGGAAATATCAGAACCATAAATTGTTTTCTTTTAAAACCATTCAGTCATCAACATCCCATGAGTAAAATTCCAACACAATTAGGCAATCCCTGTTATTCTATTATTTGATGTCAGATGTTGAAATTGTTATAAAGATGAAAAGTTTGAGTTATTTAGAAAATGTGTTGCCATTATATTTCTGTAGAAGGAATTGAGAGTGGTAATAGTGGTTTTGTCTTTATGTTGAGTTTTCAAGTAATGGAACTTATCTTTAGCTTACTCTCATTGTTTATAAACCATAAGCCAAAAGCCAAACCAGATGGAGTCTATTGCGACTCACAGGAGCCTCATGTGTGCCAGGGTAAGACTATGCTCCACAGCTTTTCAACTTACTGATTTCTCAGAAGTACGTCAACAGGCCTTTCTTCCAAGGTACTCCTCTGGACACCCAAACCACTTACCTTTCTGGTGGCAACTAAGTACATGAATTCTTTGTACTACCCAAAGACTCCCCATAAATCATACAATCTATTTACCAAAAATAAATATTAATTTAGATCTGGTATTGCTGGGGATAAACTTAGGAGTTTACTTACTCATTTTAACTAATCATATAGAGTTCACTGAAAGGAAGTTTGTTTAGAAGTGTCAGCTGTTTAAATTCAATCTCAAAACTTTAGTCATTTCGGGAGCTCTGGTTGCCTAGTGGCAAGAAGCTGCACTGCATGCCCAGAGGCATGCGGTTCAAATCCACCAGCTCCTCTGATGGAAAAGGAGGATCTCCTCCTGTACCTGTCACAAACACAAAATAGTATTAAAGTAAATTTAAAAAATTTTTAAACAAAAAACAAAAAAAAACTTCAGTCATTTCATTGCTAAATGCTGTGTCAGGCAAAATTTTGAAGAATTGACATTCTAATAAACAAACCAACCATTGTTATTTACTGGCGATCTGCTGGCACGGTGGATTAAGCATGGACTGCTAATCAAAAACCTGGTAATTTGACTCCCCTAGCGGCTCTCTGGAAGATGAAAGAGGACTCCCATAAAGATCCTCAGCTTTGGAAACCTTATGGGGAAGGTCTAGTCTGTTGGCTAAGGAACAGAATCAACCTGATGGCAGGGGGTTTGCTGGCTTTAGTTTTTTCTGAGTTAGGTGAATCAGTAGTAATTGTGTTCAGCTTCGAGTAACAGAAAAGAACCTACAATGTCTTTTGTTCTCTTGTGTAAAGTCCAGATATGGGCATTCTAGGGCTGCCAGGAGTCCACAAAGTTAGATTCCCAGCTGGCTTTCTGTCTTTAGGGACTCCATTGCAAAGATCACCTCAAGATGCAAAAATGTTGCTGATCCAGGGACCAGACAAGAAAGCCCACTGTCACCACTTCTATTCAATATTGTATTGGAAGTTCTTACTATGACAATACAACAAGAGAAGGAAATAAAAAAGCATCCAGATTGGCAAAGGAATGGTTAAACTATCACTATGTGCTGATGATATGATAGTGTACACAGGAAACCACAAGGATTAAACCAAAAAGTGCTAGAACTAATAGGCCGATTTAGTAGAGTGGCAGGATGTAAGATCAATATCCAGTAATCAGTGGGATTCCTCTACAGTAACAAGAGAACTAAGGGAAGGAAACCAAGAAAGCAACACCATTTACCATGCTGTTGTTGTTGTTATTGTTGTTATGTGCCTTCGAGTCGTTTGCGAATCATAGCGACCCTATGTACAACAGCCCTAAACCGTGCTCTATCCTGTGCCAATCTCATTGCCTCTGACACACCCATCCCGATTACCCCAGTCACTGAATCAATCCACCTCATAGAGGGTCTTCCCCTCCTGTGCTGTCCCTCTATTCTACCCAGCATGATGTCCCTCTCTAAAGACCTGTCTCTCCTTACAACATGTCCAAAGTATGTCAGACGAAGCCCCAGAATCCTTGCCTCCAAGGAGCAGCCTGGTTTAACCCTCTCTAGGATGAATCTGTTTGTTTTCTGGGAAAGTCTGCGGTTAGGGACCTCTCTAAAGTACTCAAGAGCAGCGGTGTCTCTCAGGAGATTAAGGTGCGCCTGATACAGGCCATGGTTTTTGCAATCACTTGTTATGCATCAGAGAGCTGGACAGTGACTAGGGAGGATAGAAGGAGAATTGACGCCTTTGAGCTGTGGTGCCGGAGAAGAGTATTGAATGTACCATGGACTGCCATTTACCATAGCTAACCACAAATGGAGATACTGACGAGTGAACCTAACTAGAGACACAAAAGACCCATAGAAAGAAAACTATAGAACATTTCTGTGAGACATAATAAAAGACCTAAATAAATGGAAAAATGTGCCCTGTTCATGGATGCTGTTATTGTTGGTATGTGCCATCAAGTCACCTGCAATGCAACCCTATGTATAAAAGCTCTGAAGCCTGCCCTATTCTGAGCCAATCTCAGTGAGTCTGACACACTTATCCCCATTGTCCTAGTCACTGTATCAATCTATCTCATTTGGGGTCTTCCTCTCCTATGCTGTCCCTCCATCCTTGATGTCTTAATCCAAGGACTGGTCTCTCATGGCCACATGCCCAAAGTATATGAGAAGGAGCTTCAAAATCCTAGCCTCCAAGGAAAAACTTGGTTTCACCCTCTCCAAGACCTACCTATATTTGTTTTCTTGGTGGTCCATGGTATGTTTAAGACTCTTCTCCAGGACCACAACTCAAAGACATCAATTCTTCTGCCATCCTTAGTCATTGTCTAGTTCTCTGATGCATAGCAAGTAATTGCAAAGACCATGGTCTGAATCATATGCATCTTAGTCACTAGACTGACATCGTTGCTTCTCAGTACTCTGGAAATTTCCTGGACAACAGATTTACCTAATACAATTTGTCTTTTGATTTTCTGGCTCCTGGTGTCAAGAGTGTTGATTGTGGAGCCAAGCAAGCTGTAACTGTTAACAACATCAATCTCTTCTCCATCTAACATGGTGCTGCCAATTGGCCCAGTGGTGAGAATCATGTCACTAGAGACATTATCACCAATGGCAGATGTATCTTGGCAGAAAACAGAGTACCAGAGGGATATCCATCTGCATTTCATTGACTATGCAAAGGCATTTGACTGTGTGGATCACAACAAATTGTGGTTAACCTTGAGGAAAATAGAAATCCCAGAACACTTGATTGTGTTTATGCAAAACCTATACTTGGACCAGAAAGCAATCCTTAGAACAGAGGAGGGAAACACTGCATGGTTCAAAATCAGGAAAGGAGTGTGTCAAAGATGTGTCCTGTCTCTATACCTTTTCAATCTATATACAAAACAGACCGTTCAGGAGGCTGGGCTTTATGAGGAGGAATGTGGTATCAGGATTGGAGAAAGACTCATCAACAATCTATATTATGCAGATGACACAGCCTTGCTTGCTGAAACTGAGTAGGCCCTGAAGCACTTGCTGCAGAAGGTCAAGGACTATAGTCTTCAACATAGATTAAAGTTCATTGCTAGGAAGACTCAATATTGTGAGAATGACAATCCTGCAATGAGCAGTCTACATGTTCAACACAGTACAGACACTAAATTAATATTTCAAGGAGATTTAAAGGAAAGTGTCAAGTTTATTTGAAGAAGAAAGACACCCTGATTAAGCAAACCACTTCTGAAAAACAAAAATGAAGTAGGAGGCATAGCACTCCTTGACCTCAAAACCTACTACACAGCAATAGTAATCAAAACAACATGGCCCTGGTACAATGACAGGCACATAAAACAATGGAACAAAACTGAGAACTCAGAAATGGACCCAGCTATCTAATGATCAATTAAAATTGGTCAGTTGATATCTGACAAGGAAATAAAACCTATCAAATGGGGAAATGACAACCTCATCAACAAATGGTTCTGGCAAACTGGACTGCTACCTGCAGAAAGTTGAAACAGGATCTGCATCTCACACCATACACAAATATCAACTCAAGGTTAATTGGAGATCTGGGAGTAAAGTCCAAAACTTAATCTCTAGACTGACATCGTTGATTTTCAGCACTCTGGCGAGGTCTCTGACAGCAGATTTTCCCAGTGCATTTTGTCTTTTAATTTCCTGTATGCTGTTGTTAAGAGTGTTGATTGTGGAGCCAAGCAAATTGTAATTGTTAACAACCCCAATCTCTTTTCCATCTATCGTGGTGCTGCCAATTGGCTTAGAGTGAGAATGTTTGTCTTCTTGATGTTGAGCTTCAATCCATATTGAAGACTATAGCACTTGACCTTCTGCAGCAAGTACTTCAGGTCTTCTTTACTTTCAGCAAGCAAGGTTGTGCCATCTACATAATGTAGGTTGTTGATGAGTCTTCCTCCAATCCTGATGCCACATTTCTCCTCTTAAAGCTCTGCTTCCTGAATTATCTGTTCTGCATATAGATTGAAATGGTATGGAGACAGAATGCATTCCTGACATACTCCTTTCCTGATTTTGAACTACACAGTGTTTTCCTGCTCTGTTATGAGAACTGCTTCCTTGTCCAAGTATAAGTTTCACATAAGCACAAACTCTGGAATCCCATTTTCCTCAAGGTTAGCCACAATTTGTTGTGAACCACATAGTCAAATGCCTTTGCGTAGTCAGTGAAACACATATAGACGTTTCCCTAGTATTCTTTGCTTTCTGCCAAGATCCCTCTGACAGCAGCAATTATGTCTCTAGTGCCACAACCTCTTCTAAACCCTGTTTGTATTTCTAGTAGTTCTCTGTTGATGTATTGTTCCAGTTGTTTCTGAATAATCTTCAGCAGGATTTTGCTACTGTGTGATATTAGTGATATTGTTCTATAATTTCCATACTCAGTTAGGTAACTTTTTTTGGAATGGGAATAAATATTGATCTTTTCCAAACAAGTAGTTGGCCAAGTAGTTGTCCTTCAGATTTCTTGGCACAACTTGGTGAAAACATCCAGGGCAGCATCTGTTTGTTGAAATATGTTGCTTGAAATATACACTGAGAAAATGAGAACTGAGGCACAAACAGAGACTTGTATGCCAGTGTTCACAGTAGTATTATTTACCATCACAAGAACATGGAAACGGCCCAAATGTTCAATCACAACTGAATAGATTGAGAAACTATGGTACCTTCACACAATGGAATACTATGCAGCATACAGGAGCAATGATTTTGTAAATCACTACCTAACTTGGGAGGGACTGGAGAGAATTATGCTAAATGAACTAAATCAGTCACGCAAGGATAAATACTAGATAAGACCATTATTGTAGAACATGTATGAAGATCCAAGTGGGGGAGAGTGGGAGCAGAGGGCTGAAGATGGGCTGGGGGAGGTAATGATAGGGTCGCACAATTTGATGGATGGAGTGAGAGGTGGGTAAAGGAAATGAGAAAGATCTGGTGTGAGAAACAATGTACACAAACTTTGTAAATAAACCAGTATGTAATAAAGAATTCATTTCAGTAAAAAATAAATGAAATAGTCTTCTATCAGGAACTATAAACCACTGACCCAGTATACAGAGAGTGACCTATAATGCTGTTGTTGTTGTTGTTATGTGCCGTTGAGTCGCTTGCGACTTATAGCGACCCTCTGTACGACAGCCCTAAACTCTTCTCTGTCCTGTGCCAATCACACTGTCTCTGACACTCCCATTTTCATTACCCCGGTCACTGAATCAATCCACCTCATAGAGGACCTTCCCCTCCTGTGCTGTCCCTCCACCCTCCCAAGCATGATGTCCTTCTCCAAGGACCAGTCTCTCCTTACAACATGACCAAAGTATGTCAGACGGAGCCTCAAAATCCTTGCCTCCAAGAAGCCACCCGGTTTGTCCCTTTCCAGGATGAATCTGTTTGTTTTCCTAGCAGTCCATGGTATTCTCAATACTTTTCTCCAGCACCACAGCTCAAAGGCATCAATTCTCCTTCTATCCTCCTTGGTCATTGTCCAACTCTCTGATGCATAACAAGTGATTGCGAAGACAATGGCCTGTATCAGACGCACCTTAGTCTCCTAAAACCTATAATGTAGCATGATTAAATTCTGCTCCTGGAGTCTAGATTTTCATACACATCCTACCATTTCCTGAAAATGGTGAAGTCAAGATGCCAGTGGGCTAAGTGGGAGGGCAAATGCCAACTCAACCAAAGACGCTCTACTCCCTATGGCTTAACGGCAACTGAGCATCAGCTTTCAAGTAGTCTTTATTTTTTTCCCTTTAACTAACCATTTAGTTTTCACTATTCTATCCTTCATTCTTAGAGGTTAAGTCTATCAAAATGTTCCATGTAACTGATTTTTTTAAAAGTTTTTCTTTTATACTGGTTGGTACACATTGTTTTTCACACCAGATCTTTTATGTGTTAATCAGTTTTCAAGACATGGCAATTGTCAACTTCTGAAGATGAACGGATGCCTCTGAATTGTGGGGATGGTGAAGAGTACTGAATATAGACTGCCAAAATACAAACGAGTCTCCTTAGAGGTAAGCGTGGTGAAACTTCATCTCACATGCTCTGGGCATGTTGTTAGGAGGGCTCAGTCCTTGGAGAAGGACATTATGCTGGGAAGGTAGAGGGTCAGCACAAGAGAGGAAGACCTTCAATGAGATGGATTAATGCAGTGACAATAACAATAGACTTAAGTATATCAGAGATGGTGAGGATGGCATAGGATAGGGCAAGGTTTTAGGGTCACTCTTGAGTTGTAGTCAACGCAACTGGTTTTGAAACCAAGCAATAAATAGAACTCAACACCTTGGGCCTGGGCAAGAGAAAAACCAAAGTCCAAAATCAAACATCTGGAACAAAATTTCTTCTCAATGTGGTAGTCCAGTAGTTCCAGTCAATAACTAATAAATACACTGCCAAACAGCTTCATATTATTGAATACCATCCCAAAGCCATCACAGGATCAAAAGATATTTTCATAAATCAGCCAAAATTGCCTTTCTTTCTCTGCCATTTAAGACCTAAAGCAGAATCTTAAATTTAGAAATTCAGAATCTAAATTTAGAAATTCAAAGTCAGGCAATTCCAACATCTCTTGTCAGGACTTTAGGGTCTTTATACCTTTATCTTAATTGACTAACATAGTCAATCAATAGTCTTTCTTTAAAAAAAAAAAACAATCTTTTCTTTAAAAAAATCTTCCAGCAAAAGGTACAGCATGAACTAGATTTAGCAAGCTTATTTCATTGAAATGGGGGAAGCAGAGAGTGAGAAACAGCAAGTCAATGTTCTGCTTTGAAATAAAAACGCATTATAATTTTTAAAATTTTAAAAGTGTCAAACACAATTTCTCTTTCATTTCATACTAAAGTGCTAGAAAACTCTCAATACTTATCACACTTAACAAATTCCAGCTTCTGTAAGTGACTGAATTTAGATTATAAGGTAAAGGCTCATCGTGGGGCGGGCGGTGAGGGGGAAAGGGAACCAACAAACAAATAAAACCGCAACCCAAAACTGGAATCTGTGATTTAAAAAAAAAAAACAAAACAAAACATACACACAATAACTCTTAATGGCTCTTTTTAGGGTAGGGTTTGGGCTGAGTAGTATCTAGTATTTGACTGTCTCTAGTATTTGAAAGGATTAGGTTTGGAGTTCATTGTGTTGACTATCTTCTGAAAGATTAGATAGTTTAGTTTGGCTCCTACTGACCATGTAAATGTTTTAGTGTTTATTGACCGTCTGCAGCCATTATCAAAGACTCTGAACACAATCGACACCTTGTAAACAGAAATCCCATTATTTCTGAGGTTTCTAATGATTTCTTTTTTTTCCCCCCATGATTGACTGGCCAGTTAAAGCTACTAATACAGTAATGGAAAGTATGATAAACGATTATTGGTTCTGTCAACAAACTTACCCTTTGATATTACTGGGAAACAACAATCTCAATTTGTTCTTGGGTTACAGAAATAATTATCTGTAAAAATAAACTTTATGTGCATTTAAATTTGTTGTCTGCATTTATACTACTACTGCTGGGTTCTACAAATGGATTTCCTTAAGGAAAAAGAAATCTTACAAGGAGTCAGGAAATCAAAAGTTGAGTTGCATTGGGAAAATCTGCTGTCAAGCAAGGATCTCTCCAGAATACTAAAGAGGAAAAATGCTAATCTAGAGACTAAAGTGCACTTGATCTAGACCATGGTCTTCTGAATTGTTTGCTATGCATCTGAGAACTGAACAATGAATAAAGATGGCAGAAAAAGAATTGATGTCTTTGAGTTGCAATACTGGAGAAGAGTATTGAACATAATGTGGACTGCCAAGATAACAAATAGATCTGTCCTGGAGAAAGTGAAACCAGTTTGCTCCGTGGAGGCAGGGATTTTGAAGCTCCATCTCACAGACTTTGGGCATGTCACTAGGAGGGGCCAGTCACCATGCTTAGAAGGGTAGAGGGCCAGTGCAAAAGAGGAAGACCCTAGATGACATGGTTTGGCACGGTGTCTGTAGCAATGGGGTCAGGTGTGTCAGATGATGAAAGGGCAAGATTCAGAACCCTTGTTCATAGGGTTGCTATGGGTCATAATCAACTCAACAGTGCATGGCAACAACAATCAAAATAAAACTTGGAAAGCCACTCAAAAGAATAGTTGCATTTGACCACAGGTAAGTTCTGTGGGATCAAAATTATTTTTATTCAGAATCAAGTTCTACAGGATCAACATTGTTTTCATTCTGAATCAAATTCTATGGGATCCATATACTTTTGTTGCCTCTTAAAGGGAATCTGGTGTTCAAGTTCTTCTCTTTCCCCACAGAGGCGCCAGAGTGATATGTTTGATGAGAGGGAGTAAATACAGCATGCCTTCCCTGGGGACCTTGTGACAAGACTTCAAGAGAAAGATGGTTTTGACAGCATCTTGAGTTTTTATTCAAACGAAGCATAACTAACCGCAGAAATCACTCTGGAAAGAGCCTGATTTTCAAGGAAGAAGAAGAAAGAATAGAGATCGGATCATTTTGCCTGAAATGAAAGCACAGTGTACTCCTCTCCCCAAATGTGATGGCTTCAGTATAAAACTTAATTGCTTAAATAAATATAAAACCTTTACAATGAAAAAAATTTACAAAAACCTTAACAGCGAAACTCCAATGCACCTTAACAGTACTTGCTCCCAATTCTTTTTTGCCATCTTTGCCATTAAGCACTTAATAGGTATTCAAAAAGTATAGAGCAGAAAACAAGAGAAGACCTGAATCTTATTTTTTTTAATTTCTGCTCTTACTCTCCAAGCTCTCTTCCAATAAAAAGTTTATCTATCATGAACCAACTTCTTTTTAATTATTTCATTGACCAAAGATATTAATTTCTTTAAACTCCTATAGCACCTACTTTTCACTCTTTTTAAACTCCTATAGCACATAAGTGATAATTTCTCACTTGAGGCTTAACAGACTTGTGTCTTCATCTTAGTTGAGTTTTTATATCTATGTGTTATTTCCTAATGATAGAGCTCTTTGCTGGTGGGGGCTAGATCTTTCACCTCCTGGCATCACCCACAAAGCTTGGTGGTACTTACCAAGTGCTTGCTGATTAAGGGGAAGAGGCTAAAAGATAGACCAAGAAGGTTAGTTTGATAGTAAAGGAGGTCACATCACAACAATCTAGAACAAGATAAGAAGTCAAGCAGCAAGTGTCAGCATGAAAACTATCCCCAAATCCTGAAACCTCAAAAAGGAGGCCAAGTTAAACCAAGTTTAACAAAGAAGATTTTTGAGGGGTGGGTAAGGAGGAAAATGTGCAACAACAAATGAATGGAAATCCAATTTCTTTATGAACTTTCATTAAAATCTCAATTCAAAAAAGATCCAGTGTGAAAACAATGTATGTGAACTTTGTGAGT
The DNA here is from genome assembly GCF_000299155.1 of Elephantulus edwardii. Classification (NCBI taxonomy): domain Eukaryota; kingdom Metazoa; phylum Chordata; class Mammalia; order Macroscelidea; family Macroscelididae; genus Elephantulus; species Elephantulus edwardii. The sequence continues at coordinate 36,472,052 of NW_006399757.1, read as the reverse complement.
AAATCCAGTATAAAATAAAAATTTTATTTAAAAAAGACTTTTAAAAGAACTAGTAAAAAGTCAAAGCCTTGCAAGTGGAAGCAACTGTCTACAACCAGTTAAGGAAACAGGTGGAGCCTAATCATTCAAGAAGAAAAAAAATCAAAGAAGTGAGAATCCACTTTGTATTAAGTACATGACCTATATTATTTTCTTCACATCTTTAGTTAGATATAATTCATATAGCACACAATTCACCCATGGAAAATGTACAGTGATATGATAGACATTATACCAAGCTATGGAATGTTGTGCCGAGAAATCTGGAGAACGACCACTTGGCCAACTGACTGGAAGAGATCGATATTTGTTCCTATCCCAAAGAAAGGCGACCCAACCG